>NC_080671.1:191885603-192226960 GCF_030247195.1 Topomyia yanbarensis
GTTTTATTTATGCATTTCATTTATTTTTTACTTTATTCATTTTGTTCATCCATTCTTTTTATTCATTTGATTTCATTAATTTGATTCATTGTATTCACTGGATGAATTAAATCAATTCGATTCATTTGATTCATTTGATTCATTTAATTAATTTGACTAATTTGATTCATGTGATTCGTATGATTCATTGATTCATGTGATTCATTTGATTCATTTGATTCATTTGATTCATTTGATTCATTTGATTCATTTGATTCATTTGATTCATTTGATTCATTTGATTCATTTGATTCATTTGATTCATTTGATTCATTTGATTCATTTGATTCGTGTGGTTCATTTGATTCATTTGATTCATTTGATTCATTTGATTCATTTGATTCATTTGATTCATTTGATTCATTTGATTCATTTGATTCATTTGATTCATTTGATTCAATTGATTCATTTGATTCATTTGATTCATTTCATTCATTTCATTCATTTCATTCATTTCATTCATTTCATTCATTTCATTCATTTCATTCATTTCATTCATTTCATTCATTTCATTCATTTCATTCATTTCATTCATTTCATTCATTTCATTCATTTCATTCATTTCATTCATTTCATTCATTTCATTCATTTCATTCATTTCATTCATTTCATTCATTTCATTCATTTGATTCATTTGGTTCATTTGATTCGTATGATTCATTGATTCATGTGATTCATGTGATTCATGTGATTCATGTGATTCATGTGATTCATTTGATTCATTTGATTCATTTGATTCCTATGATTCATTTGATTCATTTGATTCGTGTGGTTCATTTGATTCATTTGATTCATTTGATTCATTTGATTCATTTGATTCATTTGATTCATTTGATTCATTTGATTCATTTGATTCCTTTAATTCATTTAATTCATTTGATTCATTTGATTCATTTGATTCATTTGATTCATTTCATTCATTTGATTCATTTGGTTCATTTGATTTATTTGATTCATTTGATTCATTTGGTTCATTTGATTTATTTGATTCATTTGATTCATTTGATTAATTTGATTCATTTGATTCATTTGATTCATATGATTCATTTGATTCATTTGATTCATTTGATTCATTTGATTCATTTGATTCATTTGATTCATTTGATTCATTTGATTCATTTGATTCATTTGATTCATTTGATTCATTTGATTCATTTGATTCATTTGATTCATTTGATTCATTTGATTCATTTGATTCATTTGATTCATTTGATTCATTTGATTCATTTGATTCATTTGATTCATTTGATTTATTTGATTCATTTGATTCATATCTTTAATTTTATGCATTTCATGTTCAGTCATTCGTTTTATTTTATTCAATTTGTTTGTATGAGTAAATTTATTCTATTATTCTTATAACTATTTCTAAATATAATCTTAATTTTTATGTAATAACCTAATCTAATTTGATTCGTGTATATTATAATTTTGATTTCCGTTAATTTTTCTACTCATTTTATGAATTTAAAAACCTATTGTTTCATTTTTTGCTTTACTTTTTTATTTCGGTCGTTTTGTTGATTTCTATAATTTATTCAGTTTATTCGAGATTTTATTCGTGCAAGACTAGAAACTGTTTTCATCCCACCTCTAGTTGGGTGCCTACTTCTCGTGAGTTCTGCAAACTAATCCAATAGTGAAATGTGTAAGAAATGTCTCATCTCACTGCTAGGTGGATTAAATCGGGTTTTTCTTGTTCAAAGCAATTTATGTATCATTGATTCAATCAATTCCGTACTTTCATTTACACAGCTGTTTTCACAATTTAAAAACGAAGAAAATGATGTATTATACATTTGTTTTGTTTGCATTTTTACCAGCGAAAATTGCTATCAAGCGCGTGGGGTACATTTGTACGTTACACATTATATTCACTACATCATGAAGATGGAATCTTATTTTATGGTTCTGTAAAATAAATATTTTTGCTCGTGCATGAAAGGTGAATCGTGACCAATATATTATGAATCAGGAATCATATCATGAGGCATTAATGGATTCAAGAATACAATTCTGAATTTTATGAAATAGTGCACGAGAAAATATAAAAACTACTTTGATATTGTAAACTATTTCACAATATCCATGGTTAGCAATATATCAGCGTGAAATCCCAGTTTACCGCTGCAGAAAATGTTCAAACAAAGAGAATGTTGAAATTGTCTCTTTAATCTTCTGATCAGACAAGCGATTTGTAGATGCGGAGAAACGGTTCAACTCATGGCATCACCCGAAGTTTGACTTAACTCAATTTCGAAATTGTCTCTAAATCTTCTGATCAGATAAGCGAGTAACCAGAATTAAATCTACTAATGAAAACATTCCAGAAATTGTTCGCTAATTGAAAAAAAAATCACTGAATACTGATATCTTCTAATCTACGCAAACTTTGTTAAATGTAACATTAATGACACCACCAAAATAACTAGAACCTATAAATATGAGTGAGCTCAATAATTTCAGCATCGCTTACTTCTGACATATTGCTTCTGGCAGTTGAAGTTGCTAAGATGCTTGCAGTTGCTCTATCTAAGTAAATTCATCAATTCGTTAAACAAATATGTTGGCACTGATCTGCTCAATAATTGGTTTGTTTTTTGAATAAAAATAATTGGTACTTGATTTATTTTTGATGATCATCAAGATTGGAAAAGATATATGACTTCTTGAAGAATGTTGTAATGTTTGTTTTATTGCAGGATTGTTTTATCACCAAATGCATCAAATTTGTATGAATAACGAAGAGTGTATAGAAAAGATAGAAGAGGAGCTCTTGAGTTGAATCCGATTCGTTGGAACGAGAGGCTGTCACATACTGAAGACATTAAATCGAAACGTCAACCAGTCACAACATTTTAGTCGCTCTTCGTGATTGCCTATTGATGTCTGTTCGCTGCACTGTCACGTCATTTTCAAATCAATCATGACCGTTAGTTCTATTGTTACTGCGTACGTTACTTTAAATTTGCAAAATTACACGAGTTTTTTGTGCAGATCTCAGTAAAACAGTAATTTTACCTTTTTACATTTTAACGACATTTAATTAGCTAGAGATTACTGGGTACGGAAAGGTATGAAGATTTTAGAGCCATAGTACTCAAGTGAGAGCAAGAACGTGAAGTATACAGATTGGAAAACTAGAAGTGGCAGGGTCATTAGAACATGCTTAATATTTTACGGGCTTTTGCTGATGAGGGTCGAGCTTAGACAGCATAACTACGAATCACCCGAGTTCACCAGCATGTGTCTTGGCATAGACAGACTTGACCGTGACAACCGACTTTCAATTTTTATCATCAAAAATTCAAGATAGATGCATGAAATAAAACATTTGTCATTTTTGAAGAATATTATGTAATGCCTATTCATGTATTTTGTATAGAGGTATAAGAAATAGTATGCTGTAATTCATGTTGTGAAAGGATAGAATAGCTTCAACTAGAGGTAATTCAAAAATAGTGCCTGGATCAAATAGACTTTCCACACAATTGGCTGCAAAGTCTATCAAAAAAACGTCAATTTTCGCTATGAAATGTTGCACCAAGGATTTGTATTCCTTTTGCTGTCGTTCATTACGATGGATAAAAGACATGTATAAACCATGAACCAATTTAGAAAGTAAAATGAAGTCCTAAAGCTGTCCGTAGACGGAGCAACAGGGCACACGCCACATAAAATATTATCAATGGATTTTGTTCTACCTATTCGCACGCGATAATAGCAACAGCGTGTGAATAGATAGAACAAAATCCATAGTAAATATTTTTTGTGGTGTCTGTTCTGTCGTCTCGTTTGCGATATTTCTGTTGAAATCAACTACTAATTTTACATTTTTTTTCTCGAATTGCTTTCCGTGCGGGTTGTTTCTCTGTAATTAACAACTAACAGCAAACGTCGGTTAAAGTTTCCATTTTCTCTTCAAATGACAACGAACAAGAAAGTTTTTAATGACGTCGAATATTTGAATGTAAATTAGATGTTGATGTGTGCTGATCGGCGACAAAATGCGACTGGAATACGGTAGGGTTCCACCGCCAAAGGACAGATGGAAAAGTTCTGTTTGGGACAGTTCAGTGTGACCCAACAGCTACCATTTATTATTGAAGGAATTAGCATGAGAATGTCCAATCATTATGCGAGCTAGTCCTTGAGTTAAACAGTATTTTATGGGCCAAATTTTTGATGGCGTAAAATATTCCCTCAGCAGTTGTTGCTGAAACTCGCAAAAGGCAGAGATGAAACATAACGGTTTCTCACGAAACCTATATATTTCCTTCTCTGGAATAAATAATGTTGATGAAGTAGGATGAATGTAATCGTTTTATCACGGTAATTTACAGAGTGGAATCAATAGTCTGTTGCACAACTGGAATTGTGTATTGTTTCTGCAGAATTATTTTTAATTTGATCGATTGATGGTTTGGGTTGACAAGCCGTTGTATACAATTTTCATAATTGATTTTTCAGATTCTACAAGTTGTAAATGTTATAATTATTTCACTAATGTTGGAAGCAGTAAATATCTCCTCAATTCCTTCAACATCAGCTTATAAAGATTCAGTTAAATTGGAAGTGGTTAACCGGTATCGATTTGCATACCGCCGTCGAAAGGTTGCTACTGCTCTTAGCAAAATTGCCCTATGTTATTTTTCGACAATTATTACTTTTCCTATCAAAACAGTGTATTACCATGTGTATTTTCAGAAAGCAGTATCAGACTATGTAGTTCGTTGAAAGATTTATTAGAAATACCGCCAAATAGTACATGAAGCGTCATAATTACGTTGCATCGAGCTGGCAAACAAGTCACGCAAGATGTTGTGAACTCAAAAAAGGAGAGGCGGGAATGTATTTAAAATAGAGTAATGATGTAAAACCTTTGATATCTGTAATCGCTTCTGTAGACTTATAAAACAATTAAAACTACTTTTAGATTCAGTGAACCAGGACATAAGTATGTGCCTACTACCGAGATATCACTCGGAGCAAGCCATTTGATTCAGCAGCATTGTAATTCTTACTAACTCGAGTAGGTACTTAACCAATGTTTAACGTTTTCAGATAAAATGAGTCGAACAATTTTCTCCGTCTCCACAGATAGCGTGAGAATAACGGATCCTAGTTAAAATGTTCGAATCATTTTGATTACTTACTGTGTGAAGTCACACCTTTGCAGTTGATGTTAAGGGGGTGTGAAGGGTTTCAGCGTGAAAGAAAAAACACCCTTTTGCGATTTTTTTTTCAACTTTGCGTGAACCGAATTGATCATTTCGTACATTATAGTGTATCATTTCAATAACAGTCTGTAATTTTTCTATGCAAAAATATCGACAAACGACTCGGTGACGAAGCTTTTTGTAGAACGTTTCTGGAAAAAACCTGCCACTCAAAAACTACTTAACCGATTTCTTTGCATACACATTCTATGTAAAAAATTCCTAACCCCTACGTTTGAGTTTTCGAATTATATTTTTAATTAAGGGTTTTTTTACTCATCTTAAATAAAAATTTCTATTCTTCACGAAAAATTTCGTCTTTTTATGTGTAGAAACCCCCTTAATTGAAAAATTGTCTCACAAACTCAACGTAGGGGTTAGTTATGTTATACATAAAATGTATATGCAAAGTTTGAAAGAAATCGGTTAACTAGTTTTTCAATGGCAGGTAACACCGCAAATAATGTTTTTTTCCAGAGACGTTCTACAAAAAGCTACTTCAACGAGTCGTTTATCGATATTTTTGCATAGAAAAATTACATAATGTTATTGAAATGATACACTATAATGTACAAAAGTTTTGATCAATTCGCTTTACGCAAAGTTTTACAATACTTGGCAAAAAAGTGTTTTTTTTCACGCTGAAACCGTTATCACCCCCTTAAGGGGTTACATAGCTTTCTATTTTTCAAAAAATCGATTTTTTTATTGCTTTATCTCTAAGTACAACTCCTTGAGAATATTGTCCCAAATTTTTATAAAGATCTGAGAAAAAGATCGAAAGTTACAGCACTTCCAAGCGCAGTGGTAACTTGAAATTTTAAACTCGATTATCTCGAAATGTCGTTTTTCTAAAAATAGTTTCCCGTGATCACGTTTGCCGAAAAACCACTCTACCGATTTTCTTACTTTTTTCAATTGATCGTAATTAATCTTTCTCGTACTTTAATAATTCCACCTGGGACCGACAGTGGATACGAAGAGATGGCGTTTTGGTAATGAATTTGTTACGACAATAATTATATTTCATCTAACACCTACGTTTCGAAGGGCATGGATTTGTTGATCTTTAGTGCAGAAAACTGTAACAGTATTATCTTAGTTGGTTTTAGACGAAATATAGTTATTGCTGTTTTTTTACTTTTTAACGAAATTCAATTAGCTAAAGATTAGTGAGTAGGAAAAGTTATGAAAATTTAGAGCCATAGTACAGTCGTGATTCGCTGATTGGGCCACAGCCTCTGTCCAACTAACGAATTTGATTCGCTAATTGGACCGACTGACAAATGTCAAAAAATTCCAAACAAGACGTTAGTAGTGCAAAAGATTGTTCAATAGATTGTTAAAGTAAATTTGACATGAGATTTTCACATTCAGATGCTTTTTAGGTGGGCAATGGTCCAACTGGCGGATGTCTAACTAAAAAGCGGTCCAGCTGTCCAACCAGCGAAACACGACTGTACTCAAGTGATAGCAAGGATGTGAAATATACAGATCGGAAAACTAGAAGTGGCAGGGTCATTAAAAACAGGCTTAAAATCTTACTGACTAATCTTTTGTCTTCTGCTGGCAGGAGTTGAGCTTGGGCAGCATTACTAAGAATCGCTAAAGACTACCAACATGTCTCAATGGCAAAGATAGACTTGTTCCTGTGACTATATATTAGTCGAAAAAGGAAAAAAAGTTATAGCCGTAAGAAATTCGTGACCAAAACGCCATCTTTTCATATTGAAAACAAAGTGGTCGTTTTCTTGAACTTCACCATTTCGATAAAATCACATTCAAATCGCAAAAAATCAAACATTCCACAGCATAACAGCGACGACATGGTGTCTACGCTGCATGGCCAACCGACAGGCAGATCGATGAATGTTTGCATTCTGCTTTGTAGTTCAGGCATGACAGATGGTATACAGATTAGACTGCCCAGAAAAATAATGAATTTTTGAAAACTTTTTCGGCCCACCCCCGAGTCGATTCCTAGTCCCACCAAAGAATACTTGCACCAAATTTGAAGCAAATCGGACAAGTCTAGCTACCGGACCAACATGCCTGATTTTTTTTTGGATTTTTCGAAAATTTATATGGAGAAAACCTACTAACTCGCATTTTCAGCGCTACGTGGTACTGAATTCATTGTCTTATTACTGTAAGTAAAATTGAGAGAGATAATTTAATTGTCTACAACTTTGTCGAAGACTGCTAGTCAATGTGGCTTTGATAAAAAAAAGTTATTAAACTTTTAGCGACCTGATGTCTGAGTCAGTTTTGCATGGGGTCTAGCAGTACATAGTTGTGTATCAGTACTCGATTCCACCGAACTATACTGTTTTGTAAAATAATGGTTAGAATTTAGCTGAATAGTATATTCAGAAGAATTGTTGCACATAATTCAATGTTTTGGTTGTAAAATTTTAGTTCCAACTCTGACCACTGAAAAATGCCTGTTCTATAACTATAACTGTAGCAGACACCGAATTTCTATCTCTCTGTTTGCGCCCTCTATGCGGTAACATCTGAAACTGAAATGTTCTAATCAAAACATGACTTGTATTATTTACTATAATTCTTCTGAATATATTATTGAGCTAAACCTAGCCATTATTTCACAATGTGTTTAGTTTGTGGAAAACGAGTACTGATACACAACCATGCACTGCTAGACCCAATGCAAAACTGACTCAGACATCACTTCGCTAAAAGTTCAATAACTTCCTTTAAACGATTGACTAGCAGTCTTCGGCAAAGTTGTAGACAATTAAATTATCTTTCTTATAGCGATAATACGATGCATACTGTGCAACCTAGCGGTGAAAATGCGTGCAAGTGGGTTATCTCCGTATAAATTGTCGAAAAATCCCATGCGAACTTCAGATACGTTGTTCCGGTAGCTGGACTTGTCCGATTTGCTTCAAATTTGGAGCTAGTACTCCTGGAGGGACTAGAAATCGACTCAGGAGTGGGCCGATCGGGGTCATTGTTCTCTTGTCACTCTAATACAGATATTTTTACTGAAGCACAGATTTCAGTGTGGCATCAATGATCCGGGTGCTAACATCAAGGGATCATCCATAAATGACGTAGCATTATATGGAAGAGGGGGGAGTTTTGTATTTTGTGATGATGTGTGACGACAGGGGGGTAGGGGGTCATGTCATGCTACGTAGCTGTATTAAAGGAGAATAACTAACATCGTTTGTATTTTTTTTAATTTTACGGGGACAAGGGGGGGAGAATTACCGTCAAGCTACGTAATTACCAGGGGGTATGTAGAGGTTTGTGACGAAATGCTACGAGGGGGGAGGGGGGTGTTAAAAATCACTCAAAAAATGCTACGTCATTTATGGATCGTCCCCAATGAGATTTAGAATTGCTTCACTTGGCAGGATCTTTACTGATTACGATTAAAATTCAAACCAAACCATCGAAATCGAACTCAGGATCTTTGGTTCGTGAATGAGGTCAACCAGTTTGCATAACAAGTCGGCATAGTAACTGAATTTGTTGGAAGACTTAATTCTCCAAACCATTTCTGGGATTAATTGCAGAATATGTGATGCCAAAATTGCGAACCCCTAAATATAAGGATACTAATTGATTTCAATCGTGGTGGCTGGCACAGCTTGGTTGGTAAACCAATGACCTTGTACGCAGGTCACCTGGTTTCCTTTCCTTACCGCAGTAGCACATAGGGTTAGGGATTTTTCTTTGATAGTGAAAAATCTTTTTTAAACATTTAATTAGCTTTACTAAAGTGAAACTGCATATAATATTTTACCAGACAATTTGATTCAGCTCTCAGATATAGCCTAAAAACTAAAAATAGCTATTTCAATGTTTTCCTTAATTTTTTACTCATTTGGTACTATTTTTGTCAAAAATCTTAATTTACCTACTTTTTAAAACCTATCCCAATCTGCTAGAGATGAACTCCACACTTCATTTTTCATCATTTCTCTTTTACTTTACCAAATACTAAGCACGGGCACACCAAAGCTGGATTTTTGTCGTGCTGTGTTATTACGGTTCAGTAATGTTCAAATAGAATTGGTAACGGGGATTTTAATCATGAAAACTCACCGAATGCTTCAACCCTTCAACGGTCGACCGATGAATACAAAGCCCGTACTTTATTCAGCTGAATCCATCAGCCGATCATTGAAGCCTCTTTATGATGGAAGCTTTCATTATGAAACTGTTCTATCCACTCTACCATTCATTCATGTGATTATTGTACGCTGGAGAAAAAGCTCTTATCAGCTTGCCATGAATGTGTAGTAGTTTCAGATCTCTCGCGTATCGAATTCATCGTGTTTCCGGGGACGCCTGCGCGCAATGATTTCGTGTCTCTACCGCTCCTCGGCGGATTTTCACACAACCGGACTGCTGCACAGTATTTGACAGCTCGTCTCACCGTGAGACTTTAATTGCTCCTTGAAGTTGAACGTTGTTTACATACCGCTGCTTCTGTCAGAGAAAGTATCGGATGGTAACATGGTAGGAAAGTGATGGAAGTTCTCGAGCAGAGGGGATATTTCGATGGTTTTGTGTGGAAACGGTTAAGGTTGGGTAATGTGTGTTGTGGCCTTGTTCGGTGAACATAAACATTGCAATGCTTCACAAGCAACAGTGGGTGAAAGCTTACTCAACGAGAATGAGAAAAAAACGGTGCTGTTCTTTATGAAAATGGTTTAGAATATTTATTGGCACTTGAATCGTACGTCCACATGAGAACAGTGGCTATGGTTGCAAATTTGATTCAAACAACAATGGTGGTATAAAGATGTAGATGTTTTGTTGAAAGTACATGTGCTTATGAATTTTATTATTCGATTAAATCATATCAACATATTGAACCCAAGTATTTATTAGCATGATTATGGCGACATAACGTAACCTTTAACCTTCCGGCAGTCGCGCTAATGCACTGAGTGCACGCTCCTCTGAAAATCTAGCGAAATCGTCTTAGAGCAGCTGCGGCTGCTCGTTCAGTAATCCATTTACGCAACTTCCGGAGGGTTAAGCAGTATAAAGTACTGTTGAAAATAATACTGTTGGTCGCGGTGAAAATAGACGAATTTTTAATTTAGGAGGCCTTCAAGGCATGTAATGTGCAATACATATATCTTTTTTATTCTTACAACAAAATGTTACGCATCAAATTGGATATTAAATAAGCATCAAATTGTGACTAATTTCACAAACATATTTTTATAGCAATAAAAATAATTTTCACACATTCTCGCTATATATTAAGACACGCAGAAGATTTAAAATGACTGAGGTGCCACAAAACAGTCTACAATAGTAATATTAAAAAACAAAGTGATATTAAAAAACAAAATTCACACAGATATTTCGAAGAGATTTTCATATCAAATAATCGAAAGACGACTTACTTGCAACGAAGAACTCTCATTATCACGATTTCCTGGGCGTTTATACTCTTCTAGCAAGCCAATTTCCTGTTGAATCAATTGAATCGATCGAAACGCAAATTTAGAAATTGAATTTAGTGCTCTGAATTTTTAGAATAAAATCGGATAAAAAAAAGTTTTGGGTGATCTTCGAAACTAACTCACTCTAGAAAAAATAGTTGAATTGTTCAATTATATGAAGCTTAACAAAAAAATTGTCTGAGTGAAATTGGCAAATTTGCAACGAAATAAGGTCTGGCATGTTTGTTCTTTCTAATTTACACTCAACTTCGTTTAAATGACAATAGTTGAACAACATGAAACAAAAATGTTGAGATTCGCGTAAAAAACTTAGATGAACTTCAATTTTGATTTACCCGGAGAAGTTTGGGAAAATTTACTGAATTTATGCTTAGTTTAGATTGTTTCCCGAAGCGACGAAAATGAATCAAACTATCTCAATGTCTGCAAAATTATAACACCCCTGTCATATAACTGCATAAATATTTTTTTTTGTCCTATGGTACATTTCCGTTTAAAAAAATATATTGGGGCAATTGCTGACTATAAACATTGAAAGATTCACATATCGCACCGGCTACTATGACGCTTGGTAATGTATTGATTTAAGATTGCAACTGTCAAATGTATTGATTTAATTAGCATCTGCTGCAGCTCGAAATGAATTTGCAGTGACCATTAATTCCTAAAATATTCCATCCGTGATATGTAGCTGCTGTCAACATTTGGCTCCCAGTCAGTTTTCCCAATCTGTTATCCTTTTGCTTCTCAAATCAAACCTAGGTACCATTCCACCAATTTTCTCGTAGGGTTTCCAATACTTTAAAGACAAGGTCGTTTAGAAATGAAACATTTTCAGTGCATATTTTTTTAACAATCTCTTCCAATCGAAGAGCTCTCCAACGATGAAACAAGTGTAGTAACAATATATTTTATGATAAAACTGAAATAAATCATTCATCGTTATTTGGAAGAAATTCGCATTTTTTTTTGATGCCGTTCATTAGTCGGTACACACCTTTTTCAGTCAGGGACATGCCTAAGTGACTCCGATATTTACTCGCCGTTGTTCGATTCTGTGGATTTACCAACTAGCGATGATATTGACACACTATAGCATTATAGGTGTGCAATAGAGTGAGACACGGTTTTAAAAAAATAAAATTTCGCTCCGAGTATCTTTCTGGGTTCCACTTGGGTCCTAGAATAACTGTGCGAATTCTAAACTCGATCAGTGAAACTATTTTTTTTAAATTCGTTTATTTGATAGGGCACGTTTGTGTTAGATTAAAGGTGCTGATTTGGTTTTGTTTTACATCTTAAATTCCTTAAAACTAGGGGATTACATATTGATTTTTCTTTAAATGAAACTAACTTTATAGCAATTTTATACATATATGTACACAAGGGGATAATATAATTTTCGTATGTCATTTAGTTTTTATGACAATATAGTTTGACATTTTTAGCAAAGAGAGATGATCGGTGCAAATAATTTTTAACTAAGGGGGACTATTTTTACAACTATTCATAAACTAGGATGACTAGAGGGCGCGATTGATTGTTCAAAGTTATTTTTATGAGTGATATTAGAGTTGGACATTTTCAACTAGATTATGTAATATAATAGTTAAAACTAGAAGAGACGGGAAGAGCTATATGCTTCGAGAAGATATTTGGGGTGATACTTCTGGGTATAAGAATCAGGGGAACGAGGGTGGACAAAGATGAGAGGGGGGAAAATCACTATCTTTCAGTTTAAGGTATCGGGAGATCAACAACATAGTTTACAAACTCGGTTGGCCTTCATCAGGAAGAATTATGTACTGGGACGCCAGGTTGTCCTCCGCGAGTCGGCAGTGGTTCCTCCAGGCAATTCCTTAGTACAGCTCAGATGCGGATCGGAAAGACTTCGAGTTGGACGTGTAATGTTTGTACTGTAGGTCCCGTGTTTGTTGGCTCAACGACTCATTCATGTCACGTTGGAATCGCATCACACCTTCGTGGGTGTATGGTACAGCGGGCGCTTCTGAGAATGATAAGAAAAACAAAAGAGGCAGTTAAATCTGTACATGGATGGTTTTAAGGAAAATGTATACGAGGGACATATAGAGAAGATCGCGGCTTGCCATAACATCTCGAACCGGGACGTTGGGTGGTCTTCCTCGGGCCTGGAGGGTGTCCATTAGCCGAGACCCGGCGGAACTGTATTCGGTGCACGCCCAGACAATATGCTCAATATCGTGATAGCCGTCGCCACAAGCGCTGATATCACTATCGAGAAGCCCAATACGCCGGAGAGATGCATCCAGCGTGAAATGGTTTGCCATGAGTCGGAACATCACACGAATGGAGCCATAAACCACATCCACCCCTTGAACCAAGGTTTCGTTGACACCTTAGGGACTATCGCATGTAGCCACCTTCCTAGTTCACCATTGCTCCACGCAGTTTGCCAACTTTCGAGGGTTCTCTGATGAGTAATACTGAAAAATTCGTTGAAGCAAATTGGTCTTTCATAAATGTCACCTTCTAGAGCACCCACCTTGGCTGAGAAGTCCGCCTTCTCATTGCCCGGAATGGGGTAATCTGGAAAGATTTGTCAGATAAAGCACTCAGTAGCTCCCGTATTTTCCCCAAAAACACGATGAGTGCTTTCCATGTTTCATCGAGCGAATAGTGTCACTGGAACTGAGGCTACCTGAAACGACGAAGTATTGGTCTGCGGGTAATATGTCAATGACTCCAAGGGTATACTGAATATCAGCTAGTTCTGCGGCGTAAACTGAAGCAGGGTCACTGAGTTTGTAACAAGCGATGAACTTTTGATTGAAAATACCGAAGCCAGTGGACCCTTCGAGGTTTGATCCGTCAGTATAAAACATCTTAGAGCAGTCAACTTCACGGAATGTATTATAAAAATGTCTAGAACCACTTGCGGGTGCATGTGGGCCGGAATTCCACAAATCTCGTCATTTTATGAACGTGTCGAAGAAAACAGTAGATTCAGAAGTATTTATGAAATGCGCACGATTGGGATTATAAGAAGAAGGATTAACCCAAGTAACCATAAGCATTAAGCCATTGCACTATATTGGCTATATATTTGAATTAATGTTGCATTGAAACTCCATTACAGCATTAACAATGCAATGAAGGTCTATATTAGCATCAATAATGCATAACTGCACAGCCGACATATAGCATTATCGCTTGCTCTATATGCGTATATAAAGCTGATATAACGCGTACATGCTTCAAGGATCTTTAAAGTATGTAAGCTTTACAAGTGCATTTAGTGCCATTATAGAGCAAATAAAAAGCCGATATAATGCTATTGTAATGCTGTGGGTTTATTTGTTATGCTACTCTTCTTGAAGATTATATTCAGCATATTTCATTTCAATCGAACATGTGCAATATAGTCTAGGGAGCAAACGCAGTGCACTTACCGTGAAGGACGAGGCAAGGTACCTCAGTTCGAGACTGACTAAAGGTAATTTTCGTAAAACATTCATATTATGTGAGAACGAAACCCCATTAAGGATATTCATTACAATGCATTGGAAGAGAGACAATTACGATCTCAAACAGAACATCTTATTTTAAAATTTTTCCTTTTTGCTCATCATACAGAAAGGAAACATAAAAAAATGGTTTCAAAACCATGGCGGACAATGACAGCCAACTAAAACTTTTTAATAGTATTAGTATTGCCAATATAAGGCTTTCAAAATTGACATTTGTGCGCTGGTGCTATATAATAGCATTAGTACTGCAGAAACGAGCTCTCAATCTCTGCACAGTAATAGCACTATATTTCGCCTTTTCTGGCATAATATCAGCATTACATCAGTATTTAGGGCTTCACGGCTCTTTAAGACAGCTTTATATGTGGATCTAAAGCAGATATTAGGCTACGTTATAAAGCTTATTGGTTACTTGGGAATATTCTGCGTCATGTAGTCAAATTACACGGGTCTGAGAAATGAACTCGATAAACCTTTCGAAATTTTCAATCATCACCGGGTCGCATCGAATGAACAAACGATATGAGTTACCGAAATCGATTTTTTAGCGGAAGAACTCCCGACAGGACTCCGAGACTCATCGTATGGGTTGGCTGCATGCACCTTAAGGCGATAGCAAGCAATGACACTGAATTCTTTCGAGTTTTATGAAATGTATGTTCGCAGTGGAGCAAGAACAGAAGCTTCCGTACTCCATTACTGACAGTACTGTTGTTTGATACAACGTAATTAGGTCTCTTGGGAAGGCACCCCACCATGTTCCGGTTATTGTACGAAGAAAGTTGATTCTTTGTTGGCATTTCTGTTTCAGATACCTAATGTGGCATCCCCAAGTACCTTTCGAGTCGAATCAGACCCCGAGATATTTTACTGTGAAAACCTAAGCGACAGTTTGATCCATTAATAGAAGCTGTTGTAGTTGTGCTGGTTCACGCTTTCTAAAAAATACAACTAGTTCGGTTTTCTCTGTGGAAAATTCGATATCCAGCTTAATAGCTCAAGCAGACAATTTGTCTAAGGTATTCTGTAATGGTCCTTGAAGATCGACAGCTTTGGGTCCCGTAACAGAAACTACGTCATCGTCTGCAAGTTAACGTGCTAGAATTGTCAAGACATTCATCAATGTCGTTGACATAAAAATTGTATAACAGGGGGCTTAGACATGAGCACTGGGGAAGGCCCATGTCGGAGAGAAACAGAAACAGAACCGAACTGGCTGAGAGTATGTCGACAACTGATCAGTGAAACCCACGGTTTATAGTTTACATGGGATTTCGTATAGGAAAATCAACTTTTACATAATTTGTCATTCGGGTCGCACAGTGCCTCTTAAAAATAAATCGATGTGCAATTTGAAAAATATTTTTTTAGCAACAGCATTAATCATTTTACACAAATTCCTTTTTGTAATTGTAGCCTATTATCGATGAAGCGTAAAAAGCAGCTGTCACTTGATTGTTCCATCAATAAATTTGGCTTCATCGGAATTTATTGCTGGAGTCAACTCTGAACGTAGTATTTATGAAATGTCAAATTTCAAATGTTGTTTTTGTAATTTGTCCGGATTGGTGTTAGTATTTGTTCATATCGATATCTTTCGTAGGCAATGTTTAAGAATTCCTTTGAGTAGGTAACCGAGAGAGTTATATATCATTTATGAAACAATGTTTTAAGCAAAGTATATGAACCGACCATATTTTCAATGATGATTTTACAAATTTATTTGGTTTCATGGTACAGCATACCCTTCACATATTACAGTTACCTATCCTTCTTTTTAGGCGAACAAAAAGCTGTGCAAACATAATACAGTTTTCGACGATCGATTGGTTTTCGGTATCAGTTATAGGATGTCATACACATACTTACTATATTCAGTAATAAAACTATTCTATAAACTGTAAACAATTAGGTACGTCTCACATGGCTGAACAAGAACTGTTTAAACAAAATAACTGTAAAGAAATGAGTCAATCAGCTTGAAATGTAACGCAACAGTTACCGTCTACCACGGCTACCATAGAAAAACGAATCCTACATCAAAACTCGCTTAACACCGGGCAATAATCCGAACTGAAAATCGAGGACATCGAACGAAATGAAACCATCGTTATCCATCAACATCGGAAAGAACAAACATTCAATGCCGAAACACCGGCTTACACTGATTATTATCAAACAACCATAAAACAGAACTGTACGGAAAAAAAGAAAACCGAAAAGAAAAATCTGACGCTACTAAAACTGGGGGTAGAAAACAATGTTGGAAGGATTACGAAAATAGACAAAAGAGTGGCAATACGATACTAATGGAAAACGAGTTAAATTTAATGGATGTGCTGGGAAAACTCAAGATAAACATAAATGGAGGGGAAAAGGTTATAGCTAAAGCTGTTCTGTGCGTATGTATATGTGGAGAGTAGCATACTAATCGTGGGCAAGATGGATTTATTGTAAACACGAGAGAATTTTGTGATGTGAATACTATGGATGTGATGTTTGCTATGAAAATATGAGGTCAATTATGATTGGGGTAACCAAGAGATTAGGAGCTTAGCAGTTTTTTTATATGGTTCTAGATTCAGAGAGTTGCCTTTTCCCTTTATCTAAAATTGATTCAATATTAAGGAGCCAGGGACTAGTTGACGGCATTTGAAATTTAAATTTTGTAGGGGAGCCCCGAGCTATTTGGCGGAATCTCTTTTTCTTCGTTTCAATTAGATATATAGCACTGCCTTTCGGTATATACCACAAGTTATGTAAAACTCATCATCCAATTTTTTTGTTGCAAAACATTTTAGAAGTTGTGAGTGATATTGTGTTTTCGAGCTTACGAAGTAAATATTATTAATTTTACACACTTTGTGTTATTTAAGGTGATTTTCAATCTAGTCCCTGAATGATTCTATTTTTTGATAGTACGTGAAAAGAGCTTTCAGAATCTGTATAGATATTATACCTATCCACGAACGAAAGTCATTTTTTCAATAGTTTTTATAAGATATGCGGTTTAGGTAGGTAGCTGACGCGCTCTTAAATAGTAAAAAGTTTGTTAACCCATTATTGCCCAACCTGCTGTATATAGTAGGTGCCAAGAATAACTCCTATTACTCAAGCAATAACGCTGAAGAGGCATTATCAATGAGTAAATATTATTCCTATACTCTTACAGAATACGTATAGAGAAGTTAGAGAGGTTAGCCGGTGTTTATGTTTTGTTTTTATTCAATTTTCCCTTATGGGGGATGTAAAAAAATCGAATTTTTGTGAATTAGATAATCTGAAATTACATACGCAGAGGAAAATTTTCTCAAAATTTCATTTGGATCGGAATACTACAACTGAAGTTACAAATAGTAAGGTGGGGCAAAAGTGCGCACCTAACAGTTTTAGTAAAATAACTATTGGTAGAAAAGCACTACAAAATCGGCATGATTACAAATTATTACTCTCATCACACATCTTCAAAACGTAATACTAGATCTCTCTTGGTTTGCTTGTAATCCGAGAAATAGTTATTTTCTTATGAATACTCAAATGCGCACTTTTGCCCCATAGGCGGGGCAAGAGTGCGCATAGCACGGGACAGAAGTGCGCACAGCTTAAATAGCCGGTTTATTTCCGCCCATAAATTAAACTAATCAATTTTATGATATCCATCCCCTCTTGCTCTTCCTTCCTAACTAAAATGTACCCCTCCCTCTGTCTCGGTTGATGTTGTTCAGTTTTCCATTATGTTGAAAAAACTTGGATATTTCATCTTTTAGACAATGTGGTTCATGATCAAACTGTCACCCCTGGTAACATCATTATTTGTCATAGTTGGGTAGATCACTACAAGAATTCTTGCGAATATGCTATTTATATTGGAAATACATCTTTATTTACATATTCATAGTTTTTTGGTTTTTTTTTAATTACTCTGAGCTTTCGGCACTCTATATTTTTCCTTGGAACCAGTTATGCTGATGCTTTTGTTTCTAAACCGCTCATATCAGTCGTAATTTGACCGGTGAGCTCGCAGTTATTGAAGATGCTGGTCCCTTCTTTAAATCATGGAAGAATTAGTTCAATTTTTATATAAAAAGCTTCACTCGCGTCTTTTGATTTGGGGTGGATATGCTATGCGCACTTTTACCCCACTATCAGTTTTTTAACTTATTCAATTGTTACGAAAATTACTGAATTTTTTCATCAAATCAAATATATCTCGCAACGAACCATATGTTGAAGATTTTTAGGGTACTGTAGTTTTATAGATCCTGATTTATTCAAACAGCTAATTTATGATTCCCAAAATTCAAAAAATAATATCAAATCAGCGAAAAATGGTCCTTCCCCCTTAATTTCAAGCTACTATATTCAAACCTTTCATGCTTATATGTGCGATTAGTTGACTTAATGATCCACTAAATCCATACAGAGTTGCCAGGTTCTAGCGCGTGTGCTTCTAAAAGTACTATGCGCACTTTTGCCCCACGCGCGTTTTTACCCCATCTTACTCTATCCATAGACCGCTACCCATTGACCACTCGTAGGCGGTGCGTAGTATTTGATACACTGGGCCGTTGACTCGCAGCACCGACTCGATTATCTCGGACTTGTATTTTGTTGAAAATCAGGGCGATCATGATATCTCGAGGAACTAATAACTCGATTAATCTGAAATTTTCACGCGTTGTTATTTTTTGTATTAGCTACTTTGTGCACGATCGAAAACTCAATTTGTGATGCGCATGAAAAATAAGTTAGGCAATAATGGGTTAAAATGTGTGTCAACTTGCTTGAATTTCTAGATCTAAGTCAATTGTTACCTATCAAGGTTTCTTTTTACAATATGACACCCTTCGCCGGCGAAGTAATCAAGTTCCTGAATTAATTTTACATTCATTTATCAGACCCAACTATACGGATTAACACATTCTTATAATCATGAGAAAGGTGCATTACCCGCATACGATCCTATTAAATTTCGTTTAAATTGGACTGACAATTTCGTACGAAATTGTCAATCCAATTTAAAAAATGCAGTCAACATGTAACTCACGATATAAGTGATAAATAGCACTCTTATTAAAGCGGATTCAATATTGCGTGTAGTTGCATAGATAGATCATTGATGCCCAATCCAATACTGTTTGGCCAAAAAGGTCACTTAAGATGTCTGGCACACTGAAATTGGACATATTCCTGAAATAAATTTCATAAGATTTCCGCTATGGTTGAACCAATGCTTGCAATCTTATATTCAAATTAAGAGTAAAATACCACCAGTTACTTATTTCAATAATGGATAATCAAAAAAAAATATTCGGCCACATTATTAGTTATAAAGGAAAGAGTTAATTATTACATGTATAACATTTCGCGCATTTTTGCCTTTCTCATATAAAGAAAGGCTATGCAATCACTGTAAAAATTGACTTTTTAACCAAGGCCCGGAGAGCCGAGTGTCATACACCATTCGATTCAGTTCGTCGAGATCGGCAAATGTCTGTGTGTATGTGTGTGTCATTTAAACTAACACAATTTTTTCAGAGATTGCTGAACCGATTTTCGCAAGCTTAGTTTCATCTGAAAGGTATAACGCTCCCATATGACTTTTATTCACTCATAGCTATCTGCTATTGAATTTTTAGTTGATCCGACTTCCGGTTCCGGAGTTACGGGTTGAAGAGTGCGGTCACACAGCAAATTCCCATATAAACTGGTACCACCATGATGTTCAAATGATGTAAAACATATTAAAATTGATGTAAAATTACTCTGTTTGCGGGTCTTGATCACTAATGATCAATCAAAGCAGCTTTGACCACATTGGCCACCTATGACGGTTCATGACGCCCCCAGGGAACCCGCCAAGTTCCTAAACTAATATCACACCCATTCCACAACGAATTCTCTACCGATTTTTACAAACTTGATCTCAAATGAAAGATACAGTAATACCATTGACTGCTGCTGAATTTCATTCGGTTCTGACTCTTGCTTCCGGAGTTACAGGGGTGTTGGTAAGGATACACTGGAATTTTCCATATAAATCGGTACAATCGTAATACCTCAGAGGCTAAAAACTATTGAAATGGTCACCAAATTACTTCTAATCGCAGATCTAGATCACTGATTGCCAATCAAACATTCTTTGAATATATTGTCCACTATCGACGATTCCGGAAGTCCGGAATTTCGGGCATATTCCACAATTAAAGTCACATCGGTTCATCGGTGATGACTGAACCGATTTTCTCAAACCAAGTCTCAAATGGAAGGCAAAATATGCAGTTGAGTATTGCGTCGCCGACCCTCCCCCCCCTCCGCCTTGCCCTTACACCTCCCTCCTTCCTTCATCACTCCCCTCCTCTTGGACCACCCTCACGCCCGCATTTCCTTCATCCACCCCGTATACCGAAATAAGATGAAGGATTTTTGACGCATCCTCCACTCCCACTCTACTAACCCCCCATTCCCTCCACTTTTAAACCCATTCCACCAACCTTTCCAAATTATAATCACATGAAGATAATATTGAACTCATGCTTATTAAGCTAATTAAATATTATTCTTTTGCCTTTCTTATATAGAAAGGTTATGCAATTGCTCCAAAAACCGACTTTCTAACCGAGGCCCGGAGGGCCGAGTCTCATATAACATTCAACTCATTTCGCCGAGATCGCAAAATATCTGTGTGTATGTATGTGTGTACGTATGTATGTATGTATGTATGTATGTATGTATGTATGTATGTATGTATGTATGTATGTATATTTTTTTTTTTTTTACAATGGAGAAGACCTTTATGTCCTAGCCCAGTACACGTGCTAACGGTAGGGTCCAATCTACCACACGGGGTGCACTGGGGGCGTGTCGGACTCGAATGGTGACCAGCCATTAATACCGACTAAACTCCATTGGGCTCCGCCATCATTCCTCCCAGGAACTACCTCTCGGTATTACTTCTGGGGGGATGGCTGTACTAAATGTACTCATTCACTCTCACTCACGCGATCATACATTCTGTATGAGGCTTACTTGGGTGCTCTCTCAATTACACTTTGATTCACTCTCAAACACTCCCACATGAGGCTGACTTTTGTGCTCACCTTTTACGTTCCATGCGAGGCTGACTTGTGTGCTCACCTTACTCATTCCTTGCTAGGCTTACTTTTGTGCTCGCCCTACCCATCCATGTGAGGCTGACTTGGGTGCTCACCCTATCACCTGATTCACTCTCAATCGTGCCACTCTATTGTACCTTTGTCACTCCCTCTGGCATCCCATGTTGGACATTTTTCTTAGGCCCCACTTCTGACATACCATGCGAGGCTGACTTTTGTGCTCACCTTTTTCATTCCTTGCTAGGCTGACTTTTGTGCTAGCCTCTACCAACCTGTGAGGCTGACTTTTATGCTCACCCTTAACATGCAGTGTGAGACTGACTTGGATGTTCACCCTTTCACTCCTCTGCCACGCCATGAGGCATCGATAGCTTAGTTCCAACATACTACGCTACGACCCTCCCGTCTTGGCATGAGGCAGTCCACTTATACGCCTATACACTCACTCTTCTGTCTTGCTTCGGGGTGGCTGGGTTTACCCCTTACGCGGTTGCCATTCGCTGCGCCAACCTACCTCGGCATGAACAGACCATTCACTCTCTTATTTTGCGCTTGGCCTTTTTCGCTCCAACTAACCAATCACTAGTTAGCCGTGCCCGCCGTCTGTTGCTCGGTTCGCCAGATTACCTGTAGCCTACTGGCAATCTGGATGGTAGCAGCCGAGACTGCGTTCCACTTCTCCACCGTTTGACACATCCGCTGAATAAGGGTATCCGGGGTTGTGTCCCAGCCACAGACGTCAAGCATTGCTCTTCTTTCGACGTCGAACCGATGACATACGAACAGTATGTGTTCGGCAGTTTCATCTACACCTGGGCAGTCCGGGCAGACTGGGACCTCCGCGTGTCCGAACCTGTGGAGGTACTGACGGAAACAGCCATGGCCTGACAGGAATTGTGTCAGGTGGAAGTGAACTTCCCCATGGGGTCTTCCCACCCAGCTCGATATGCTAGGTATCAGCCGGTGGGTCCACCTACCTTTCGAGGAGTTGTCCCACTCACGCTGCCATCTGGCGACCGAGGTCACCCTGGTGCGCTCGCGGGCTCCCCTATTTCCACGTAGCTCAAAGCACTCCTCATCTTCCCGAATGACCAGCCCGACTGGCATCATGCTCGCTATCACGCAGGATGCATCGTGTGATACCGTGCGGTAGGCAGATATCACTCTGAGGCACATCACGCGGTAGGTGCTCTCCAGTTTCTGTAGGTAACTGGTTACCCTCAGTGCTCTTGACCATGACGGGCCGCCGTACCTGAGGATAGATACGGCAACGCCTGCCAGTAACCTACGTCTACTGGCGCACACCTTTGAGCTGTTGGACATCATTCTCGATAGTGCCGCAACAGCAGTCGACGCTCTCTTGCACGTATAGTCGACATGGCTGCCGAAGGTCAGCTTGTCGTCTATAATGACTCCGAGAGACTTCAGACTTCGCTGTGAAGTGATCGCGACTTCTCCCACATGGATAACTGCATGTTGTGCCGACTTGCGGTTGTTGACGATAACTACCTCCGTCTTATGATGAGCGAGCTCCAGGCCTCTCGCGCTCATCCATTCCTCCACCGTGCTAATCGCGTGTTCTGCGGTTAGTTCTACCTCAGGAATTGACTCCCCGTAGACCTCCAAGGTTACGTCGTCGGCAAAGCCGACGATCTTGACCCCAGGAGGGAACTTCAGTCTCAGAACCCCGTCATACATGAGGTTCCATAGCACCGGGCCTAGGATCGAGCCCTGCGGGACTCCGGCGGTAATCGGAACCCTTTTCTGACCGGCATCGGTCTCGTATAGCAGTACGCGGTTTTGGAAGTAACCTTCCAGGATCCGGTACAGACCCACCGGTAGGCTAAGCCGGTGTAACGAGAGCGCGATGGCATCCCAGCTTGCGCTGTTGAATGCGTTCTTCACGTCAAGTGTCACTAACGCACAGTATCGAATACCTCGCCTTTTTCGTTGGATCGCTATCTCGGCAGTATTTATCACTGAGTTGAGAGCGTCCACTGTGGACTTACCCTTCCGAAAGCCAAACTGGTTGCTTGACAGACCGTCCGTACCTTCCGCGTACGGGGTGAGCCTGTTGAGGATGATCCTCTCAAGCAGTTTGCCAGTCGTGTCTATCAGACAGATTGGTCTGTACGCCGATGGGTCGCCTGGCGGCTTCCCGGGCTTCGGCAACAGCACCAGTTTCTGCCTTTTCCATCTATCGGGGAAACGGCACTCGTCAAGGCATCTCTGCATAGCTAGCCTGTTCGGGTTCGCTATGATCGCTGCCTTGAGAGCGTTGTTCGGAACTCCATCCGGCCCTGGAGCTTTGTTCATTGCTAGAGATTTAGCCACTGCGAGTAGTTCTTCGTTCGTCACTGGAGCCACCATTTCGACCGTGCCCGCACTGTCTCGTAGTGCAGGTGGCCAGGGGCTTGTGGCTCGAGACGGGAAGAGTACTTCGATAATCGTTGCCAACCGGTCCGGAGACCGTTCTGAGGGTGAGGAGCCCCCTTTGGTCTTGGCCATCACAATCCGGTAGGCGTCACCCCACGGATTCGCGTTGGCACTCTCACACAGGTTGTCGAAACACGCTCTCTTGCTGCTTTTAATAGCCTTGTTAAGGGCTAATTTCGCAGCTCGAAACGCTTCACGGCGGTTCTCTCTTGCATCCTCGGTGCGAGCTCTTTGCATCCTACGTCTAGCTCTGAGACAGGCTGACCGTAGAGCTGCAATCTCGGCACTCCACCAGTATACCGGGCATCTACCGTTTCTTGGCAGTGTTTTTCTCGGCATAGTGGCGTCGCACGCGCGTGATAGAACAGCTACCAGCGCATCCCCGCTTAGACTGTCGGTGTTGGCCTCCAGTCCCAGGGCCGCGGTGAAAGCTTCGCTGTCGAAGTGATTGGACTTCCACCCGCGTACCTGACAGGGATCTCCCGCCCTCGGATGCTGCATACCATAGTTGATCTTAAAGCGGATTGCTAAATGATCACTATGGGTGTAGCCTTCGTCTACCCTCCATTCCATGCCTGGAGCCAGACTCGGGCTGGCAAAGGTCAAATCAATCCACGCCTCCACTCCGTTTCTACGGAATGTACTAGCGGAGCCATCATTAGCTAGCACAGTATCGAGTTTCGCAAACGCTTCCATTAGCGCTTGACCCCTGCTATTTGTACAGCGGCTGCCCCACTCCACTGCCCAAGCGTTGAAGTCTCCCGCTATTACTACCGGTTTCCGGCCCACGAGGTCCGACGAGAGCCTGTCGATCATCTGGTAGAACTGTTCTATTGGCCACCTTGGTGGGGCGTAGCAGCTGCAATAGAACACACCATTGATCTTGGCAATCGCCACACCCTCGGCGGAGGGGTGTATTACCTCTTGAACCGGGAACCTTCCCGTTGTACAGATTGCCACCATTCCAGACCCGTCCGACACCCAATTGCCGTTGCCGGCAGGGATGCTGTACGGGTCTGATAAGAGGGCGACATCTGTCCTCGACTCCGAGACCGACTGCCACAGCAGCTGTTGGGCTGCTGCACAATGGTTAAGATTTAGCTGTGTGACTCTCACGGCTTCTTCTTATTTAACTCGCCGAAGGGACACGAAGGTCCGCCCATAGCATGTTTATGGGCTTGCTTCTTAGCGGTGCAGATAAGGCACTTATATGCCTTAGTGCACCCCCGCTCTTTATGCCCCTCCTCGCCGCATCGACGACATAGCTTGCTCCTGTCTATGCCTTTGCATTCGTAAGCTTTATGGCCGGATTCTAGGCACCGATAGCACCTGTCCACTGAAGGCGGCTGGGGTATACTAATAGGGCATACCGACCAGCCGATCGTCAGCTTCCCTTTCTCGGTTACCTTTTTGGCATCCGCATTCAGTAGCCTGAGGTAGGCTACTTGGGTGCCAGAGGGTCCGTCCCTCAATCGCACAGAGGCCCGCTCGATTGTGACGCCGCATTGCTCCTTGACAGCTGCGACGACGTCTTCTGCTGTCGTGAACTCGTCCAAGTGCTTGCACTGGAGAGTTGTTTTCGCACCTAGCGACCTGATTTAGGCGCCCTCACCAAGGACCTCTTGGGCCAAGGCCTTATATACTGCACTTGATTGTGCGCCTCGCTTCAGCACCAGGAGCATCTCTCCCGTATTGGTGCGTCTTACGCTACGCACATCCTGCCCAAGGGCCGAGAGACTTTCGGCCGCCTTCATCGATTTAAGGACATCGGCGTATTTGTCCTTGTCGGTTTTTAACCACAAGGCTTCGCCTCTGTCCTTGGCCTTCCTCGCAGGCCGCGGTACCTCCGGTTTCGGTGCCGGCTTTTTCTTGGTAACCAGCGTCCAGGGGTTTGAGTCCCCCTGCCCCGGTCGTGCCGGGTTGCTGGTACCATCGCTCTCCACAGCGAGGTCACTCTCGCCCTCGCTTACCTCACCCAGGCGGCGTTTGACCTTGACGGTTGCACGCCGAGTGGTGTCGGTTTTGGCACCCTCTCCTGGCGACTTCCTAGGGCGCTTCGCATTCGATGCCGTCTTGCGATTGCCCTTTCCTTTTCCCTTCGAGGGGAACTCGGTCGCCGCTCCGATCGACGTGGCTGCTCCGTAGAAGGTAAAGGCCACTGTCTGTGAACCTCTATCGACCTTCTCTCTTTCCTCCCTATTGGAGGCCACTGTCTGGGTTTCTCTGTCGGGCCTCTCCCGACATTCCACCCTCTCAACATAGGCCTGCTGTTCCTGTCTTGCGACACGAACAGCTTTCCGGAGCTCCAGAAGGCTCAACTTCAACTCCTTGGCTATGTTCTGCTTTGCGCTAGCGAAGTCGATTATAGAATCGAGTTGCTTCGCTACTTTGCGCATCGCAGCTATTGGCCCCTCCGATGCATTGGTAGGGGTATTGCCTACCGCTGCTGGGGGGTCACTGGTGCTTTCGGATACAGCACTCATCGCTCCACTACTCTCCCCACGGGGGGGAGACCTCGCCAAACCACCTCTTGCGAAGGGGTTTGGCACCTCCGTCTGTTTGTTTTTATTTTTGTTTGCCTCCATGTATAGTCCCACGAGTAGCGCGAGAAATATATGTCCGCCACGCCAGAGCTCCGCATTAGCGTGGTAAGGGACGCTTACTGTGGGGGTTGCCCAGGTACCCCACAGGCTCCGTTAACGATCGAGCATCTTTTTCACCCCCTCGATCACTCATCCCTCGGCACGGGTCGCTTAACGCCTTGGAATTGGGGTTATGCCCTACCTTGCTTTACGTGGTGATCTCGGCCCGGATCATCACAACCATCCTCCTTTACCAGGGCTTTGGACCTGTAGCTCTGGTTCTCAATAGTTCCATGTACGTATGTTATTACAGACATGCTACTATTGGGATCCGTCATTCGCTAGCGGAGTTATGTATGTATGTATGTATGTATGTATGTATGTATGTATGTATGTATGTGTGTATGTGCGGATTTGTTAACAAAATATACACATCGGTTTCTCGGAGATTGCTGAACCGATTTTTACAAACTAAGATTCAAATGAAAGGTATAATATTCCCATAGGTTGCTATTGAATTTCATTTTCAACCGACATCTTGATCCGGATTACGAGTTGAAGAGTATGGTTACAAAACAGAATTTGTTGATTTGTCCACATCGGTTTCTCGGAATTTTCTGAACCGATTTTGACAAACTTAATTTTAAATGAAAGGTCCATCAGCTGCTGTTGAATTTTGTGTGGATCCGAGTTCTGGTTCCTGAATTACAGGGTGATACGTACGATCACGCAGCAAATCCCGATTCTAACGAATTTTGCGATGAATGTAAAAAGGTGAAATTTTTTTTCCAAAATGTACACAACTGATGAATTTGTAGATCTAGGTCCCCAACAGTCATTCAAAGGCTCTTTGGTCACACTGGCCACCATCGACGGATCCTGAAGTATCCAAATTCAGAATAACGGTTATATTGGTTTCTCGAAAATGGCTAGACCGATTTGATCAACTTAGTCTCAAATGAAAGGTGTCGCGTCCCCGGAAACTGATATTAAATTCCATCTCCATCCGACTTCCGGCTCCGGAGTTACGGGTTGTGGAGTGCGATCACATAGAAAACTCCGATTCAAACCGATACCGCGATGAATGCAAAAAGGTGCTCTTATATATGTACTTGCCAAGTGTAATAAGAATGAAAGAGATTTCCATAATGTTATATTGTACTAACCAGCTATTATATCATAGTTTGGAGAAATGAGAAAGGCACAATTGCACCTCTAGGTGGATTAAAACAGGTTTTTATAAATGGCCATCGTGTCAAAATTCACTTTGAGAGAACATTCCAGACAAACCGTAACTCGCCGAGAACGTATGTTAACATTTTATGAAAGAGAAAAGTTTACTCTTTCGTCTACTGGTGTGATTTATAATCGGTGAGTCACGCTTTGTCTGTAATTTGCTCTCAAAGTGAATTTTGTCGGTATGCTTATTGGCCGTTTTCATAAAACGAGATTTTCCATTTTTCGAGCATTTTCATAATACGGGTAGTTAACCCCATGGGTACCTAGAGTCCAAGAGGTAGTAACCCACAATTCGTGCGTCCTTTCCTTACTATTTGCTTTAGGTTTCTTTTGTAAAATTGGTACATAGCACCTATCGTTTCATTTAACCATATCAATTTAGATCGAAAGTAGGTTGGTTCGGTGGAGCTGATATCAACGTTTTAATGATACAACACCCAAAAAAAATTTCTTGCCATAGTTGCAAGCGACAATCACTTGCAAATAATGTTAGCATCGATTGCAATTGCAAGCATATAAAATCACTTCATCTCTACATACGTTTCTTCAACACACTGTCAAAGGATTACCACCACATTCACGTACCTATGTTGGTTGGTATAGCAACGCACGACGAGTTTTTATTTACTGTCTGCTTTTTTATTCATTCCTTACCAACATCATCAAACGCAGTATTGTAGCTTATTCATTGCACATGAGACAGTATCGAATTGCGGATGTGTTGATTGCACGAGTTTTAACGCTTTGTTTTTATGCGTAAAAACAAGTTAGTGCTTATAATCTGTGCAGCGGTGCACAAGGACGTGGGTTCAAATCTGGGTGCGTCCCCTATACTTTTTCATTAATCGTGAAATCATCCAAATGTTTATGAATGACTTTTATTCACTCATGGCTATCTGATAGTGTGGTTGGATAGATAAAATATTGGGTGGTGATCTGTTCGTGCGAGGCTCGTTTTTCAATACCAGCAGTCTTTATTTATCTAACGCATATTGGTCATTAGTACACATGCATCGCTAATATGTAGGCAAAATTCGGCAAAATTACATGCAAGGACCAGAACGCTTGCAATTTTCACTCGTATTTATTGTATTAATGTCGAAGCTTACCGGGTAAGTTTTGGGTGAAGTTAGAAAGACATTGACGTCGACAGAATTGTAGGCAGTGTAATTATTGGTATATCTTCTGAAAATACAAACTTTGTAGGTTCTAAACATTTCGAGATAGGGTAGATTTTTTTATAGCTATCCTGAAGTACAGCTTTAACCCAAAATATACTTATTTTTAATCGAATCATGTAACAGTGTTGAAAGAAAAAATAGATTCTCGATGTACTGATCAGATAATTATTATTATAGTATTAAATAAAATCACTCAGCATCAAATTTTTTTTGCTGATCAAAATTCTTTTTGCTTGTAGGGAAGGGGGGAGGGTAACCACCAAATCGCTTCCCCTGGGCAACGCCGCTGCTTAGAATGACTTTTTTCGATTCTCATGTTTCTCATCAATTTGGATATTCCGCGAAAATTTAAAAACAATAAGAAATCATTCGTTCGAGTTACGTTTCCGGCCAGCTAAAAAATGTGGTTTCGGTTACTTTAACACGGCAGAATTGAGAATTCGAACATTTAGTAATTATGGTCACCTGCGAGTTTTGGTATTTTATTTATAGACTCTAAAACTCATTTTAGACCAATGATTTTTTTAATTTTACTGTGATGTAACCCCTTAAATAAACATGCAAAGCAGTGGTTCACCCCGAAAATCGAACTTTAATTTCAAATCATTTTTTGAAAAATAGTGACAAGTGGACGATTTCTAGACAAACCTTCCAATTTTGTTTTTCATATTTTGATCTATGGTTTGGAATTATTGAACTTAAAAATATTAAACTTAGAACTTAAAATTAAATCTGTTGTGATCGAAAAATATGTCAAGGTTACTTTGAAAATGGATCAAAGTGACTTTAATTTACAGAACTTATTTTGGGGAGCATTCGGTTTTGTGAAAATTACCTGACCGCGCTTCGAAAACTTCCCGATATATTTGAATGATAATCTTGGTTCCAGTGTATTACAAAGTATATAACTTGGCTACTCCTCTTTTGTTATATTGTTGTCTGAGATAAATGTTGGCCATATGAAGTGATTTCTCAATTTAACCTAAAGACAGATTCAAAATGGGGGCAATTTTTAAATATTAATCACACAACTTTCGATCTATACTTCGCTAGCACATCGTGTGCTACCTTGAATCGATTATGAGATCTATATTGGTTGTCGACCGAGACGAAATTCACGTGGGCAACCTCCACAGTAATTAAGAATGCCTTATCGTAACCAATTTATCATCAAAGCTTCCTTCATCGACCGCCACCACAAGTAATCTTACTTTGTATTCTTAGCGGGAGAGTGAACCATCGCATCGGTTCGATATCGTATGTAAACATATCAGCAGTCTGCTGTGATGGGAAAATTTATCTACAAATATGGAAGCTAAATGGCAATAATGCAAGCGGGTTCACAGAAAGCAGAGCTGCGGGATACTCAGACTAACTGCGATATCGTCGCTGTTGTGCTATCTTATGACAAACGCCATTTTGGGGTAAACTGAGTTAGATATGCCACATTACTTGTTTGAAAAATCTCCACAAAGTGGCGTTTTCAGAATTTTGAAATTCTACTTGGTTACTTAGATATAGCGAGAAACATGGTGAGAAATTGTGAGTTTTTTGCTTCAAATCACTGTATCCAGGGATTTGCTCAAGTTATATTGAAGTTTTAGATGTTTTTATGTGTGAAAATGTCTAAGGAACACAATGGCATAAACATTTTCAAAAGAAAATTACACGAGTTGTAAGAAAAACACAGTTTTAGTTTTAAACTGGAAATAAAGGATGTTTGGCAACACTGTAACCAAAAATAACATTTTTTCTAGATTCCCTGACTTATTTCCTTCAAAATGCATTTCACCGATTGTTTATAGCCCATATGAACGCAAAGATATGAATAAAAGTTAAAAATTGATGATTTTTTCTATGGAAAATTTTCTATGCACGATTATGACACGTCATACAATTTTTGTTATCAATACACGCCTATGACACGTGTGAGTGCGATTTTTGTTTACATTCATAGTAAAAACTCGCAACATAGTCAACCGATCTTCGTAATATTTGAGAGATTAATGCAGAATAGATAGAAGCATCAATTGTCTTCTTTGGATTGTTTATAGCATTTACAAGTCTCAAGATATTCAATCTCAAACTTTAAAAATCGTTTTTCTCGAAATGTGCTAAATGGCACTTGTCGTAAGATAGCACAACAGCGACGATATGACATTAGTAATTAATCATTTGAATAACTTGGCTCATTTCTGTATCCGGAGAGGTAGAGGGTAAAGGACCACGTTTTATAGATTGTATAACTTGGAAAGTACTATTAGCCTATTTCTAGGCCCAGCACAAATAATTCCTGTTCCCGGGATACGGGAATTCCGAGTACCACATTTTTTCAATGTTTCTTCCAAAGGCTTTTATTTGGTAAAGGCGATTCAGTAGGAAATATCTTGATCGTCTGGAAACATTTGAAACCAAATTTTAAATAATTATTTTCTAATAGTATGCAGATGAATGAAATGTGTCGTCGCAATGAAGTAGACAATTGAGTTACACGAGGACTACAACAAATTCTATTTTAGTTATGAAAACACATGGCATAACGACGCTTAATCATTTTTTAAAAAAATTCTGTTATATTTTATTCATTGCAAACTTTTATAGCCATTTTGCACAAATTTTATTTCTCGATGCGGCATCTCTATAGCGAACGGATCGCTAGTAGAGAATGGAATATGGAAGTATTAGTATGGAATAAATTACAGAAATATTTGGGCTATATAGCGTAAATATTTTTTTGATTGATTTCGTTCTAATAGTTCCGTATTCTTCGGAACTAAAGTATAGAACATAACATTTCCATCTTTTTGTAACGCCTGGATAAGGATATTTCAATTTATAAAAGAAATTAGATGAACTTACAGGGAAATGTAATATTCACCCGGAATAAATAATTATTCAATGTTTTACAAGCTAAAGCAATAAGTTTATTCATGGCCAACCAGGGTGTTCGATCTCCACCGTTTAGGCGGTCGTTATGAAGCACGCGCGTCATATTACAGCAGAGGCTGCGCGCATAGTAAGGGTAACACTGCAAGATAAAATAAGGGGTACGAAATTGATACTTCAACATGAACATAATACATCGTTCTTTTTAAATAAAAGCTTCCAGTAACGAGGGTAGTTTTGCAATTTCTTTCGTTTCTAACTACCACATGGAGTTTTACATATTTTGGTGCCAGGTAGTTATTATGTAATAGTATTGATCGTCCGTTGCAGAGAAACTGAGTAAAAAAACTATTCGTATTTTTCTATTACCTATCGCTATTTCCAGGGTGAGGTTAGTAATTGCTTACCGATGAATTAATTCCAATAATAGGTACACAGTTTTGCAGATTTAAACTGCATTTCACTCGAACAGTACAGTCAAAAAGTTATCTGGAACCAACCAGCGAACAAGTGCAAATTCAGTGAGCCTCCAACATCTGTCCCAGTGATTTATAGTGAAATATGACTGTGACGGGAACGAAAAAACCTAACGCAGACGAATCGGTATCAGTGGATAGTTTCATGTCATTCGGAAGCATGAACATCGAAGATTTCATGCTGTCTGATATACCAGCACACGACCCGTCGAATGGGGGACCCTCACATGGGAACTTTGGCAATACATCCGGTGCCAGCACGCCATACTACAATCAGTCCCCGGCACCGTCAGGAACCAGTACTCCTGGATTGAATCCAGTGCAGAATATTAGCACACCATTTTCTCCGGCCAACATGTCAGCCAATAGTCCGCATCCAGCAAACAGTCCTATGGTACCAATGTCCGCACCATCGCCATCAACGAACGGCCCACAACACAGTCGCCCAGCGAGTACTAATTCAGCTGTTTATGTTCCACCGGCTTCGCCATATGGGCAACCAATAGCTAGCCCGAAGATGTCGTCGCCAATGCATCAACAAGTTCCTGTTTCGGGAGTACCGAATATTACACCACCAGTGAACCCGATGTCAACGATGCGTATTCCGCCTTTAACACCACCGGTAAGTCAAATGTTACATATGGGAGCCCCCAACGTGACTATTAGACACATGCCGCCAAATAGTGTTCCCAATGATGGAAAGCCGCATTTAAATAGACCACCGATAGTAACATCGAATAGGCACGTAGTCCCAAATCAATCATCATCCATGGGCGATCCTCGAATGTCCCATCCTTCGAAACAAGAGCAAACCGTTCGAACTCTAACTCCAATGGTAGGCCCACCCAACAACTATACGAATCAACCCAGGTTTAATCACACCAGAAGTGCGGGTTATAAAATTTTTGAACTGAACAAGCGACTTCAAGAACGTGTTCCACAAAACGAAATGATCTGGTGGGAGTACTTTGTACACGAATTTTTTGAGGATAATGCTACGCTTTCGCTATCGCTTGGTCTTGACGATGGAGTGAAAAACTTCTCATTTGGCCGAACACTTATACCAAGATTCTTCAAAAGTTTCTACGATGGTGGAGTTATAGAACTATTCTTCAATCTTCGACAGTCGAAGGAATGGCTGCAGAATAATTCCCTCATGGTTGACTGTGGACAATGCGCCATGGAAACATTGTATATAACCCCTGTTTACACAAAAGTGATATGTGAAGGCCGTCTTGTTGTGCAATTCATGGCTAACGAGCTGATGCGAATTAAGTCGTGGCATTTTTCAGCGCGTGGATGGCAGGAGCAAATTCCGAGAGCAGTATTCTCAATGCACACCCAACAGCAAAATCCTGCAATGTTGCAGGAATTAGCGAAGAATATCACCAGGCAAGGCTTTCCAACTACTACAATCAACTATTTGAAACTATGCTGTGTTCTTCAGCCAATGCAACAGCTGATGACGCTACACAAATCATCCGGAATGGACCCAAGAGATTGCCTGAAGACGGCACTGGTTCAAAAATGGCCTAAAGTCGAACCGAACGTGACCGCACAAGCAGCCCCGGAAACATCTACGCGGGCAGTACCGACGAAGCAACGTAAAAAGCGAAAGAATGCCGCTGCCAACCCACGGAAGAAACATTCTCCCGAGCCTGTCCAAGCTGCGCCCACCGTAGCACAGCAGCCCGCTGAAGTGATGGTGGTTGGCGAACCATCACTAATGGGCGGTGGGTTAGGTAAGGACGACGAGAGACTCATAACTCGGACGGAGAATATGCAGTATCCGACGGCATGGTCTCTGGATGATATGCTCGGTTCTACGCTGTCGAATTTGACCAACGGCCCGAAAAACGGAATGGGGCAGTGGCCGTAAGTTTTTCTATATATTGGAAAATTATTTGTATCTTTATCGAAAATTGAATATCGAATGTGGAAGCAATAAGTGAAGAAAATCATGCATCTTTATTTTGTTACGATACTTAGAATTAATTTCTTGAAATGATGTGAATAAACGATTGATAAATGAACTACTAAAAACCTTTTTATTGATAAACTGAAACCAAACAGATGTATCACTTTGAACAAAAAAACAAGAAGGTTCCCACAAAAACTAATCGGGTTTGTTGCTGTTCATTGCTTTGATTTGAGAGTGCACCCATATGACGTTTCAGCTAAATTTATAACACACTAGATTTTCATTATAACACACATTGACTATTTCTCAGTTGATTTTACCATAAGGGATTGAACGTTGAAAACGTGACCCCTTAAAATCACTATTTCTCATTTGTCACTCCATACATTGATTTATCGTAAATAGTTTGTTTGCAGCACTTTTAGAACTTTGTATGGCGAATATTTTTGCTGAAGTAACAAAGTTATTATCACGTCTATTTGAAAACTTATGAACGATTTTTGTTGAAAAATACACCATTTTCAAAAATTAATTATTTATTTTACAGAAATAACACTCCCGCAGTTTTTTCACCAATAACTACAAAACTTCCGATCTTTCAAATGAAATTAAAAGATTGAAAATCCATTTGCAATGTTGGAAGATATATAGCTTTGAAAAAAACCATTTTTGTTTTGAAAATCGCCTGTAACTATGCAAACAAAAAAAATCATAGCGCATGAACCATTAGAGATAGCCACATAGTTTCTTCAGAAAAGTTGCTTCAATTTGATTGATTTATAACTTTGTAGAACACTATGTAGCTGAATTTTACAAATCTAAGAAGTTGATACTTTGAACACCCTAACCACAAGGACCACCTTAATTCAACTAATATAAAAAAATCGGCAAGAAAGTTCTAAGAAAGTTTGCCGAAGATACTATATATCTAAAACCAACGGTTTATGCGCAAACAGTTTTGTCTTCCTAAATACAGCTTTGGGACCATAGTGCAGTGGTCGCAATGGTACCAAAACGTGCGCCTAATTAATGGTGCTCTAGGAGTTGATTTTAGCGATTTGGTGTGTTAGAAACACTTTTTCAGAATGGAAGCCCCCTTCTTTTGATGTATATTGAATTGTGATTAATCTACCTAAAAGTGAGATAGAAAATTTATTTCCACTAACTTTTAAGATAGAGGCACAACGTCAATGACAAAGTTATAGTAAATTCTACAGCGAAAAAACTTGCAAACTCTCCAAAATATAATGGTGTTGAGATAAAGCACGTTGGTTGTTGGAGGCACCCAAAAAATCATTTTTTAATAATAACTTTTTTCTGAGATTTTTTCTATTCTTTAAGTGTTCTATGAAGTTGTTGAAATTAAGAAATTGCAGATATTTGTCGAAGACGTCAACATTTTTTATTTCAAAACTTAAGAGTTATTAAAAAAAAATGGGGAAAATACCGCCATTTTGAACGACAATTACTAAGAGATGTGTAAATATGTGGAAGACATTTCGATTCTATGAGAAAAACAGTGACAAGTACTATAAGAAAAAATACTACTTACAACGGGCATCCACCGGCCTATACAAAAAATACTTTCCGGCAATGTATGTTTTGCATTTTGTAACAAAATAAGTACGACTTTTTCAGCATAAATTTTTTAGCGATTTTTTTCTATGTGTCGAATATTCTAAAAAATCATTGAGAGTCATAAATGCACATATGCATCGTGAACTTTGAATTTCTGTTATCTGAAACTATTCATAAATTAACAGGATTTGGAAAGTCAACACTAGAGACGTCTAAAAAGGTTTACTGTATTTTCATGAGTATGATCCATAGCAAAGAGTATTATATATCACTTTCACGAAACGACTATGTAGTCAGAGTGGTTACTTAGGATCCGACTTGCCAGAAAATCTTTAGAAAAATATTTTCACCTATATATTACATCTCTGTCAAATTTTAATCCTCAAAAAGGCAAGGGGTCTCAGAGGCTCGGCTAGTTACAGTTTCCTAGTTTCAATGAACTTGTAATTCGAAATACAAATGATCGAGCGTTTTCGGGCTCTCGAATCTCTCACTGGTAAAACGACAAAAAAGAGGCACTTGGTTTCATTGGTTACAGTACTTGTCACTGTCTTTCTCATGGAATCGAAATGTCTTCCACATATTTCCACATCTCTTAGTAATTGTCATTCAAAATGGCGGTATTTTTAAACCACTTTATTTAATAACTCTTAAGTTTTGAAATAAAAAATGTTGACGTCTTCGACAAATATCTGCAATTTCTTAATTTCAACAACTTCATAGAACATTTGAAGGATTGGAAAAATCTCAGAAAAATGTTATAATAAAAAAAATGATTTTTTGGGTGCCTCCCACAAACAACGTGCTTTATCTCAACACCATTACATTTTGGAGAGTTTGCATGTTCAACAAGTTTTCTCGCAGTAGAATTTACTATAACTTTGTCATTGACATCGTGCCTCTATCTTAGTTAGTGGAAAAGTTTCTTAAAAAATTAAATTTTCTATCTCAATGTTAGGTGGATTATTCACAATTCAGTATACATCAAAAGAAGGGGGCTTCCATTCTGAAAAAGTGTTTCTAACACACCAAATCGCTAAAATCAACTCCTAGAGCTCCATTAATTAAACGCACGTTTTGGTACCATTGCGACCACTGTGCGTTGGTTAGAGCAGTGTCTGCCATCTTTGTTTAACGCATTGAGTCGAATGGTAGTGCTACAATAGAGGCACTCGGTTTGAGTTTTCGTTGCGCTCAAACACGAGAATTTCACTGTTTTCAGCGCATTTGTGTTATTGTATAGATTCATAACAACGAAGTAAAGCTGTTGATGTTAATTTGTACGCATTCCATTGATTGTAGACCGAGAAATTAATGAATTAGCGAGGCGCCCTGCTTAGTATTGTGAAAATAGGCATTATACATTTCTTTTGTTTGCATTTCTACCTGAGAAAATTGCGATCAAAAGCATGGAGTACGTTTGTACCCCAGTGCAACGTTCTAAGGTAGAAAAAGTAAGTGTAACGTTCTAGGGTTAATGCTTATTTCGGGCCGCTCAAAATTATTTCACATAAAGGGAACGCGACCAATGGTCCAAAATTATTCGATTGGTTAATTTTACATTAGCCACAAATAGTACTATAGCACATTTTATATTTTTTAAATACTTCCTCACAAACTAACGAACACAGTGAAAAAATCTTAACGCGCAAAATATTTACAAAATTAAATAAAAATATAACATTTTTATTCAAAAATTGGAATAAAATTATATATAATAGCACAATCCTCGGCACTCAAATCAAAAACATTTTTTCCATTCCCGAATCAAGCGAGAGAGGTTACGGTAACCACTCGTGACATAAATAAATAATTTTAAGAACTCAAAAATATCTATCCACTTGGATACACAAGCTAGTTGTTTGTCTATCCTTCTCGATATCTGAAGTGTAAAATAAATTATTTTCTCTTAAGAAAATGGGTATGTATGAATAAATTTTATGATTGATCTTATCAAAGGCACGTATAAACTCATCATCACTTTTACATTCATACCAACTTAAGAATATATCCCGAAATCGATTTTCAGCTTTTAGTTGTTATTTTCTGCCGTCAACAATTAGAGTGCCCTCAAAAAATGGTTTACAGAATTATCTGCTATTTCGCGAATTTAATTACCGTGGAATATTTATTAAGCATTTGAAAACGTTTAGAAATGTTTTCATCACATTTTTACGGAATTTTGCAGTTTTCGACAAACACAGCGTCCTTCTTACCCACAGTTTCCGTCTCTACCTAATTCCCATATATGCTACTGAGATGAATTCGAAACGTTACTCATAACTTAACAAAATAGGTATAGCGCCATCTTATACAAACGATCCCTACCTATTATAACAAAGCACCTAACCTAACGTTTTTATAACTTGTTTGCATAGTACATTATTGAATAACTGGAATCATAGAATGCATTTTCATATTTAGTAGAAAAATTTAAGATTTATTTATATTATGTACCATTGCAATGTATTGGGTACGAAAAAAAAAATTCTGGCGCGCAGAGCCATACATACGAGCGTTCCAAGAGTAGACGTTTAACCATTTCCACGTCGAGGAGCTCCACGGCAAACACGATAACTCTTGATAAAATTCTCTGGTACTTGAAATTCAATATGATTTGTAAAGCTAGGACTTGTAGTTACCCGATGAACAACAAAAAATTAGAAAGCAGTTCGAGTTTTGAAAAATGCCTTCATGAAAACCGAAAAATAACATATTTTACTGTAAATTTGTTCATTCAGTTATCTGTGGTTTATCGACAGGCTACATATATTGTGCATTCTCATTAAAAAATCAAATCGATTCGTTGATTAATTTTTGAGTTATCATGTTCGTCAATTTGAAAAACTGCGGTTTTGAGAAAAACGCTATTAAAGGATGTCCCACATCATCATTGCCTCTCGGAAAAAAAACGCTACAGAAAATTGGTTAATTGAGTATTTTCTCTTGAAAATTTTAGTAGAAGTTAGATTTAAGTAGAAGTAGTTTAGAGTGTATTGTTTACACTGTATTTTTATCGCTGTCACTTTTTCGAAAATTGTTGCCGTTAGATTGAAATCTGCGTGTGTTACATCAAAGATGCGCGAGGAATGCATGGCAGATTAAAAGAAAAGAAGTTCAGCGTAGCCGCCGAGATTGAGGGAGACTATTTTAGAGACTCAATACTAACAATTAAACGAATAAACAAGGAGCTGATTTTTTTGCCCACAATACCAGACGCCACCGTTAAAGTTTACATGGGATTTCGTAAAAGGAACTCGACTTATACAAAATATTTCTCCAAGAGCCGCTTATTATCTCTTGAAAATAAATCAATACTTGATTTTTATAAAAAAATTTATCAATGAAACAATTATCGAAGGCCGTGAAACGATCATACGCATTTTTGGGCAATTTATGCGTTGCGTAATTTATGAATGGTTCCAAAGCGCAGTAACCGGGACAGGAATATTGCACGGGTAAGGACAAGTTTGCTCAAGATGAACGTTTCAAACAGAAGCAGCTACCGAGCTTTGCTATGGGGTACCTGATTGGGCAGGCCATATGGACTTGAGGCAAACGTAGCAAACCATTCACTACAAAAGGCACCTTAAATGGTGAGATTTACAAAACCTAGCGACTCCAAAAAAGGTTTTTGCCATGTTGCTTTGGTACGATATAGCAGCATGTTGATATTCCCAAACCGCACAGGAGCAGTATGCGGCTAATTCGGAGGATTTGGTGTTGAAAAACATGAACTCACCAAACTATCCTGAACTCCATTCGATCGAAACTTATTGAACCATGATGAAGCGCGAACTCAGGAAGACCAAGGGAGAGGCGAATCACAAGCAGGGAAATGATAAGAGAATAAGGAAAACTGAGAAAATAGTACCGGAGCCGACTTAAGAGGCTCTGATGGGGATCGTCCAACGCAAATGATTGAACGCTTATCATCTAGACGATTTTTATCACTGTAGTTCTGGACAGCCAAACATTAGCTGATGACGTCAGATGCTTCGCAGCCGAACCTTTGAAACAGTACAGTGCAAAAGAAAAAAAAATCGTTGTCTTCGAAATATAGATATTCGACAGGAGAGAAGCAACAAACTAGTCCCATTTTCCATCATGTTGTTATCTTGTAAATATTTGGTGCTGTTTTATAAATACATTTATGGAGGCTGTTTCGTGTCGTATACTGTCAGACACATTGTGTACATCCGAGCTGCTGAGGCGACGGCTTGTAAATTTTCTCCGACTTGGTCCTACAAATACGTTTTATACCCATATCGGTGTGGTGCGGCAAGCTTATTGCGTCAAATGGCAGCTTTTCTCATGACACACAGAACAACATGTGTCACTCGGGTTGAAGTGGTTTGCCACTTTTGGGCTTACAGCTACTTCCAAATACTATTGGGTACAGTTCTACACTACAAACTGGAGCGATGCGGACGATAATCCATGCATGCACGAATTCTCGAAAAATATATAGCTACACCTTAATTTCAGTTTGGCAGTTTGACGAACGGTCGAGTGAAAGGCATATAGCATATTTCGCGGTTTTATACACCAGAAAGATTTTAGTATTACAAAAATTTCCACCTTATTTAGTAGTGTTTGATTTCATCAAAAAATGTGTTACCAACCTTCTTGCGCTTCAAAAAATATTAGAAAATAAGGGAAAAAGTTTGTTAAATGTAATGAGTACACTGTTTCTGAATAATTGTATTCTGCAGAAAGTTGTATTTCAAGAAACGTTTGTTGAATTTTTATCAGGTTGAAGCAAGTTGTACGCAATCGCGTGTAGAATAAGGAACCTGTAGTTTCGCTTGTTACTGCATAATGCATATGTTTTTAACTTTTCATAAAATTAAAACAATATAGCAATACAACGATATGTGCAGGGGTGGATCCTGGGGGGGGGGGGAAATACTGAAGGTCCGAACCACTCCTTCCCGCCCCGGAACATTCAACTTGTTGAGAAATTTTAAATAAATTTCAATTTTAAATTAGTTTCAAATTCATGTTTTTGTATTGCTTAGCACCATCTATCAGAAAGACTAACAGCGTTCTTCGTCATTTGTTTTCGAAAATCAGATCGTCCCCAATTTATTTTCTTATTCCGTTCCTTATGTGTGGAACTAAAGCTACAACAGGATAAATAATGATTTGTAATGCCACTAAATTCAACTTGTGTTAGATGATTAAACCATTATTTTATCAGACCATCATAAATTTTATCAGATATAATGTCTAATTTTACTTTGCATCCAGGCCGGTGTTACACTTTTAGCCCGTATGGGTAGTCGGCATAGAGTGAGAGGTCTACTACCAGGGATTTGTCACATTTTTGCGATACACACGCTTGTATTACATTCACATTTATCTCTTGCGGGGTGTTTGTGCAAATGGAATTGTGGTACATCCATGTTTCCAAATGTGCGCAATGTGTGCCTGAGATTCATGCGTGGCAGTTTTAAAATATTGAACCAAAATTTCGAGTTGGTAATTACCCACTCGGTTATTTTCGAGTGGATAGTACTACCAATACTACCCATGTTATTCACTGGCCTTGCTTTGCAAGGTTTGATTGGAAATTAGCCAACAGGTCGTAAAGGGTTCGTCCGCGATTATAATCTCCGGCTTGTTTCCCAATCAAGTGAAAGTCGGATCGTGTTGTTGGGTTTAACGAAGAGAGATTATAATTCTCCTGCATAAGGAAAGAAATGAAGAAATACAATATTTTAACCATCTAATAACTAATTCTAATAATATAGCGCAATAAGTGATAATTGAGGTTAGGAACTCACGTTTTGCATCCCTTGTTAACCGTTAATAGCTTCCAGTAGCTTATCGGTCAATCGGTCCCAGTGTTGTCTATAATATTTAGTATTAACGTATTTAGGTAGCATTTTAGAGCATCAAACATCTTACCAAATGTAACTATAAGCAAATTAATTGAGCATGTGCTCATGCCGTGTTAACACTCGGTTTAGATTTAGACTAAGGTTCAATCCACTGTATATATAATTAGGTTAATGTAATTTAAGATAATTTGATAATTTTAGATATCTATACTTTCCTTAGATAAGTTAGCAGTAAGTTTAAACTAAGTTAGGCAAATAATAAATTTATATTTTAAGATGGCAAAAAACCTGCTGCGTCATCCATTCACTACTCATTTACTTCTATCTTTCTGTGCTTCCGACTGTCACTCGTCACAGCTGCCAAGAATGTCTGTCGCCCAAGGTAGTTGGACGGTAGGTGCGCGTTTAGCGAGTCTACACGCAACACTCCCCCCAGGTACGCTGGCTTCCGGTCAGCTTACCCGTCACCGCACCGCACGTCTAGCACGGCTAACTTGGCTACCGGTCGCTCGTAAATACCAGTCGTAGTTTTCACAGTCGCTGATCTCGGTCGGCCGTCTCGTCCTGGTTGCGTACCAATTATTCTGCCTCTCGGCCAGCAATTCCTTGGTGATTTTGGGTCCACAATCACCACCACATCGTCGATCTCGATCGGTTTCGTATGGCTAAACCACTTTGTGCGGCGGGTAATCTCGGGCAGGTAGTCAGTAACCCAGCGGTTCCAGAATCGATTGGCTTGGACCTGGGATAGTCGCCAGCTCTGGCGAAGTACACTGCCGGTATCGTCCATAGCGCTCAATGGTTTCACCCCATTAGATGACCCGAGCAGGAAGTGGTTCGGCGTTAAGGCAGGAGCTGAATCATCGTCAACTGGAACATGAGTCAAAGGTCGAGAGTTGACAGTGTTTTCGACCTCTGTCAATAGGTTTCGTAGAACCTCGTCCGTCAACTTGCGTGAATGTAAGGTCATCATCAAGTTTTTCTTGACGCATCCGATCAAGCGCTCCCAGCTACCACCCATATGCGGTGCAGAGGGTGGCAAGAACACCCAACTGGTTTCGACATCGCAAAACTCTTTCATCAGGTCTTCTTGGTTAATAATATCCTCTGCTTCCTTGATAACACGCCTTGCGCCGATAAAATTGGTCCCGCGGTCGCTGTAGAAAACTCTTGGCTTACCCCTCCGTGAGACAAAATTTCGGAGAGCCATGATGCACGAATCTGTGTTGAGCGAGCTGACAACCTCGATGTGGATCGCACGAACTGTGAGGCAGGTGGCGAGCATTCCCCAACGCTTCTCTGTCCGTCGACCAATAACAATCTCGTACGGCCCGAAATAATCAACGCCGACGTGCGTAAAGGGGCGTGTGAAGGCATCCAGTCGTGCGGCTGGCAGATCGGCCATGATTGGCACTCGTGGAGCGATTCGGTCATTCATACAGTGCTGGCATTCTTTTCTTATCTTGGCGTAGGCCATGCGAAGTTTTGGAATGCTGTATTTCTGTCGAATTTCGTTGATTACGGTCTCATGATTCTGATGGTGGTACTTTTGGTGGTAGTGTGCAATAATCAATTTGGTGGTATGGTGGTCACGGGAAAGTATTATCGGGTGCTTTGCATCTTCCGTAGCGTAGTCACAGGCAGCGATGCGCCCGCGCATCCTCAATATCGCGTACTGGTCCAGCCATGGTGATTTTTGATGAATTGGACTTGTCTTAGGAATCGGTGTTGGAAATTGTTCCGGATTCTTCTGCGTATGTTGAAGCAACGCCATTTCATCAGGATATGATTCCTGCTGTGCTTGGCGAATTATGTAAGATGTGGCAGATAATAATTCTTTATTAGAGAGAGGTCCACTGACGATCGGTTTCTTCTGGTGCTTCAGTTTGCAGTTATTCGGAAATCGTTTAACCAAAGCGACGACCTTAACTAACCGATTCCAGGTAGAGAAATATTTCACTTGTATCGGTGGCTCACCTGCGACGAAATGTGCTAACACGCTCGGGCGCAGTTCTAGCTCTGTAGTTTTCAGCCTCTTAAATGGATGTGGCCAGTATTCCTCCGACAGATACACAAATTTTGGACTGTTGAACCACCTTGATTGATCCATCAGATCCGGAACTCCGTTCCATTTTGTCCCATCATCTGCCACGTTCAATTCAGTGGGGACGTACCTCCATTCTTTCATCTCAGTCGTTTCAAGGATCTCGCTTACTCGAACTGCAACAAACGGCGAATAACGGCGATGGTCTGATTGGATCCAGCAAAGCACGTCCTGTGAATCTGACCAGAAAACTTTTCGAGAGATTTTGAACGCGAGGGTTTCGGCAACCGTCCGGGCGAGTCGAGCACCTACTAATGCTGCTTGAAGCTCTAGTTTAGGAGTTGAAAGGTATTTCAATGGTGCAACTCTAGTCTTTGCGGCAACTAATCTGCATTCAACGAAGCCGTGTTGAGCAAAACGTAGGTAGCAGGCTGCAGCAATTCCGTTATCTCCTGCGTCTACGAACGTTTGCAGCTGGACATCATAACCAGCAGAAGTGGTCTGGCTTGAAAAGCACCGCGGAATGCTGATTCGTTCGACTTCTGGGAGAACTTGAAGCCACGTTTGCCATTTCTCGAAGAGAGCATCATTTATTTGGTCGTCCCAGTCGATCTCTGAGCGCCAAACATCTTGAAGAAGAACTTTCAGGTACATGAGAAAATGGGCTATCAATCCAAGCGGATCAAACATGGACATCAGAAGGCGCAGCATTTGTCTTTTCGTCGGACGCAGTTGACCTCCTAACAACGCTCGACCGTAGCGATTCCATCCGACTTTGTAGGTGAATGTGTCCGAGCTAGTGCACCACCACATCCCAAGCACTTTTTCTGTAGATAGTTCTGGCGACAGATCGAGGTTCTTTTCCTCTGTTCGTTCCTCTTTCAATGCCTGCATGACCTGTTTTGAGTTGCTTATCCAATTGCGGATCTCGAATCCGCCCTCAGCATGTACTTGTTTCACTTGACGCGCAAGCTTGATCGCCTCTTGTGGTGTCGCAACGCTGACCAACATATCGTCGACGTAGTGGCGCTTCTGGATCACTTCGACTGCCGCTGGGTATTCTGCTTTGAAGCGTTCAGCATTGAGATTTTTCACAAACTGAGCACTGCTAGGAGAGCAGCAAGCTCCAAACGTCATCACCTGAAGAACGTAGACGACGATGTTTCCACTTTCATCGTACCAGAGGAAACGTTGGCATTGTTGATCTTCGGATCGCATGCGTATTTGCAGGAACATATTCCGAACGTCACCAGTGAGGGCGATCCGGCCTTCACGGAATCGAACCAGTATGTTGAACAGATCACAAAGTTGATCAGGGCCCTTCAACAAGACTGAATTAAGGGATACTCCGTGGGCAAATGCGGCCGCATCCCATACCATCCGAATTTTTCCAGGTTTGTTGATATTTGTAACCGGAATATCGGCAAATACCAAACACGTGAAAACGATTGATTCAGCTCTTCATTTGTGAGCTTCCTAGCGTATCCCTTTGTAGCAAGGTCTGTGATTTTCTGGTTCAGAGCTTCAGCAAGTCTTGGGTCCTTGTCCATTCGCTTTTTGAGGCACTGCAGACGTCGCAAAGCCATGAAGTGGCTATCTGGCAGACGAACATTCTCGTAGCGCCACAAGAGGCCGGTTTCGTATCGGTTTCCCTTGAACACCGTGTGGGTTTGAAGCAGGGACTGAGCGCGCTCTTCTTCAGTGGAGAGAAGCATTTTCTTTGGCTGTGATACGCCAAAGCTTTCTATTGTAAAATACTCCTTCATTGCTTTGTGTAGGTTCAATTCTGACGAAGATTCGTGATCGCATACGTGGAAAACTGGGTGAACGAGGTCTGCAGTATTTTCTAGATTTCCTCCGCACACTGTCCATCCCAGACGAGTTTTCACAGCGACGGGCTGGTGTAGGGCTCCTTCGCGACTCTTCTGAACTAAACTCAGGTGTTGATCCTTGATTCCGATCATAATCCTTGGGCGAACATTTTGATATGATGTGATCGGCAGATCCCTGAGATGTGGATACTGTTCACATAGTTCTTCCATGTTTAGTGTTTGTGGTGGAAGAAGCAGCTCCTTCACAGTACGTACCCCATTCAGACTGTACTTCCTAGAACGGTTGCGTTCTGCGGCCACTTCTAGCCTAACGTTCCTCGAACATTCTTCACGACGTTTCGTTCCGCTCGTCCAAAGTAAGCATAACGGCATTGTTTCCCCTTCAAGCTGCAACTCATCTGCCAATTCGCTGTCGAGTAATGTGAGTTCCGATCCGTCATCCAGGAAGGCGAACGTCTGAATCGACCTATGCTTCCCATGAAGCACGACTGGTATGTATCGGAACAAAACCTTACTAGAGGGGACCTGATGTGCATGGCATCCGTGCTCAGATGAACTAGATTTTGGTGGAGAAGAATCGTTGCGTGGAGTTGATAAAGTTGTGTTTATGACACTCGCAGTGGCGGTCGAAGTCGATGGTGCACACTTCTGGTCATTGTGCAGCATTTCGTGGTGTTTGAGCTGGCAACCATTTCTTCCGCATAACTTGGCTTGACATCCTCCTTTGTGTTGACGTAGACATCTGCGACAAAGCCCTAAGTCTCGAACGGTTGCCCAGCGTGAATCACGAGAAAACTCTAAGAAACGCTTACATTTGGCGATCGATTTGCAGTTTCCCTTGCATACTGGGCAGCAGTCGGCTACCACCTTCGCGTTGGATGGCCCTGTCGACCGATGATACACAGGGGGTTCCTGAGAATGTGCGTTAACGTATGAATTCCCTTTCCTAGTAGTACGTGACTCACTTCGAGCTGGCTTGTCTTCGAAAGCGATGCTTGGGAAGGTGACAGCGCTAGCGGCTTCTGCCAAAGAGTACAGCCAGTTGCTGAAGGATGGCAGATTGACCGTCGGAAGTGATTGCCTGTATTGACGATGGCAGCTTACTGACGAGTTGATGAAGAAAAGTTACGTTATAAAAGTATTCTTCAAGCCCGCACGCATCCACTGTCGCACAAAAATTTTCTGCACTGACGGCGAAGTCCACAAGAGTTTCTAATTTATCCTCTTTCAACGCAGGTAGAGCGGCAATCTTTGATATCATCGAATTTACAATCACTTCCGGTTGTCCAAACAACATCTTGAGTGTTGAGAGCACCCCGTTTACGTTGGACGGGTGCATTAGTCTGCACTTGACTGCCTCAAAAGCACGGCCCTTCAGACTCCGTTGCAAACGGACGATGTTTTCTTCATTAGTGAAACCACACATTGCTGTCGTACTGTTAAAGGTTGACAAAAAGAGAGGCCATTCCTCGGGGTTCCTAGAGAACGTTGGCAGATCCTTCGAAATAGCTTGACGAGCGGCTAGGTGATTTCGGGAAATCGAAAATGGATCCCAATCATCTTGCTCGTGATCGTAAATGCCACTGGCCCGCATAGTTGAAGAATGTGGTTGGTTTCGTTGCTTAGCTTGCGGATAATTTAATCCACTTAAATACTCCTGGTTGGGAGCGAATCGTGACCGACGATCTGGAATAGGTACGGAATGCCGTGGTACAAAATCTAATGTAGGCTGGTCGCACCGTAGACTCAATCTCGGTTGCGTTGAGTTCAACCCCTGAGCAGGTGGTAAAGATTTTGTATTTGCATACGATCGTGGAAGTTGTGTAATAGAAACCCTGCGTGGAGGTCCTAAGCTAGAATTCCTTTGTGTATCATTTGGAATCAGACCGCGATTTACTTTGAATGTCTGATTTGACGCACCATCTTGGTCTACAAACAACGTTGATAAGGAACATGGCTCAGGGAACGGTTCCGGAGGATTAGGTTCTGACAGTGTCGAATGGTTGCTGTCAATCTGCGCACTTAGTGAACCTCTCTGTTGTACACTGGTAGAACGTCTGTTAGCATCGGATCGAACATCAACTTCCGGATCTAAAGAGTACGCTTGATACTCGCTCGGATTTGCCAACCAATTCTTCACCCTGTTTTCCGAAACACTTTCGACTGAACCGCTTTCGCTTATGGCTTGCTCAAGCAGTTGATATTTTTGTTCCAGAAATGCCCTTTCCTTCCTCGCTTCTTCCGCTGCGATCGCTCGTTGCTGCTCAGCCTCACGTCGTTCAACTTTTCTTAAATCCTCCAATCTTTGTAACTGCAGTCTTGCAAGAGATTGTGATGAACTGTTGGACGCGGTGGATGGCGCCTTTGCTGTGTTTTTACAACGGGCATTATTCCTGGACACCACTCACTGAACAGTTGTTACGGACGCAGCTGAGTTCATGTTGTTCTTATGGTCCTGTTCGACTGTCGCGGCTGGACGAACTGATGCAGCTTTTATTAATTTACCTTCCTCCGAAGGGTGCTGCTGCTGCTGCTCGGGAAGTATTGCTTGAGGGCACCCTTTTATCATGGGCACGAATGATTGCTTCGACGAGTCGTTTATGTGAAGATGAACGCTGTTAATCGAACTTGTATCCTGAACTCCTTTTGCTGTTTCGCATTTGGTACAACTCCAGGGAAAATTCTCGACCTCCTGCGTGACAGCGACGCATTGGAAATGATGCCATTTCAAACAATCGTCACACCTCACCATCTCGTCAGTATCTTCCTCGCGACACACCTGACATGTTCGTCCGGGATGGGACTCCTCCGGATCTTCCGTGACCACCTTTCGCACACCCTTATTTGTTTTTTGTTTACTGGCCACTGTACCAGATTTGCCCGACCGTTTTGACCGTAAATTTCGATTTGGCATGGCCGAGTTGCTAGTTGCTCGTAAGAACGAGAATTATAAATTGTTGGAAATTAGCCAACAGGTTGTAAAGGGTTCGTCCGCGATTATAATCTCCGGCTTGTTTCCCAATAAAGTGAAAGTCGGATCGTGTTGTTGGGTTTAACGAAGAGAGATTATAATTCTCCTGCATAAGGAAAGAAATGAAGAAATACAATATTTTAACCATCTAATATCTAATAACTAATTCTAATAATATAGCGCAATAAGTGATAATTGAGGTTAGGAACTCACGTTTTGCATCCCTTGTTAACCGTTAATAGTTTCCAGTAGCTTATCGGTCAATCGGTCCCAGTGTTGTCTATAATATTTAGTATTAACGTATTTAGGTAGCATTTTAGAGCATCAAACATCTTACCAAATGTAACTATAAGCAAATTAATTGAGCATGTGCTCATGCCGTGTTAACACTCGGTTTAGATTTAGACTAAGGTTCAATCCACTGTATATATAATTAGGTTAATGTAATTTAAGATAATTTGATAATTTTAGATATCTATACTTTCCTTAGATAAGTTAGCAGTAAGTTTAAACTAAGTTAGGCAAATAATAAATTTATATTTTAAGATGGCAAAAAACCTGCTACGTCATCCACTCACTACTCATTTACTTCTATCTTTCTGTGCTTCCGACTGTCACTCGTCACAGCTGCCAAGAATGTCTGTCGCCCAAGGTAGTTGGACGGTAGGTGCGCGTTTAGCGAGTCTACACGCAACAATCTGGTTAATGCAGCCTTCTCTGCAACCGCTGATTATGAACGCCATTTTTGAAATGTTTGTATAGTTGTCTGCACTGGAAGAACTGTGTTCACGAGAGCGCAATAGCGCTCAATAGAACATTACAGTCAGGTGGATTCATCTCCTTCAAAACAATATCTGCTCCATTCCCGTGATACAATTCCAAAACATTCCTGGCGCTGTGACAGAATGCTAAATCAGACCAAGGCAACGATAATTCATCTTGGCTGCGTAGGAGTAGTAATAAACGTATCTGTAGGCATTATCCATGGTAGATTTCCTTATTTACCGTTCCGGTTGTTGTATAGTTTTCGTTTGCTCGAGCACAGCTTCATATGCCAAAATATTTTTCGCTAACTTCTTCATCCTGAAATGCTCGACAGCGTGGCTGTGTAAAAAAACATGCCAGGAAGCTGTTTAAAGTCTGTTAGTACATAAGTTTCATTGTCCATTATTAAGCAGGAAAATTTTGTCAGAGATTCACGATACAACTTTCAAACGCGTGTTTTGGTCGTAATATTTTGTTTATCATTGCGGTTGGCACATGCTCTCCTGAAATGACTTCAATATCTTGGATGTTTATTGTCTTATTCCAACCAATTGCTACACATAGAATAAACACCGACCGAAGTGAAACGAGAAACGTTACTCTAGTAGATTCAAAGTACGTAATTCTGCAAGAAAACTTGACCATATTGAACGAAAATTACATTAAACTATGTTTTCCATCTACTTTGGACCAAAAAGACTTTAAATTTCGAACGAGTCAACTGTTATCAACACCCGTAGATCTGAGCAGGGTGGCCACAGGAAATTCTTGCTCACCAATGCACTGCAAAGGTAAATGAAAATGATACCGTGACATAAATTTCCAATAATTCTACATAAATTTCCAAACATTCCTTTGTGTCAAAAAAGGACAAAGTGCGATGCTTGAATCCTCGATTGATCTCTATAGCAATTTTTCCGCCAGATTCAACTATTTTATCAAATTGATGAATGTATTTAACTATAAACACATAGTGGAATTAAATGGAAGAAAACCTTTGAAACATTTTTGAGATAATTTTTCACATTCCTTGGTGTCAAAAAAGGCCAGATTCAACTATTTTATTAAATTGATGAAAGGGGTACTCTTGAATTGAATATTAGGTTTCTAATTTTTCGATCGCAACAGCATTAAGCATATTATATACTCTTAACAAGTTGAAAAATTCATTTTCGTTCATTTTTAGCAAACGAGCATTCAAATTTAATATTTTAATCTTGATTTTTGAAGCCATTGTTGCATTTAAAACTTATTATACTATTTTGTTGACACGTTTTGTTGAATTTCTACGTTTTGTTTCAATCGAAACATATATGTTTCTGAAATTTTGGCCACTTTTTCATAATGCTATCTATGTCTATGGAATCAAAAGAAGCGTTGTTTGATGTAGTAAATAGAAGCGTTGCACAGTGGGATTAAAAGTATCGAAAACGCGACTTTAATCAATAACGTTATATAACGCTAAGTGCGGTTGTCAAAAAATCACACTCCTTATGTAAAAATGTCTGGGATATCGATTGCAAACATTTAAAATAACTGCAAATTATGCTATCATGCTATTTCCCTAATTCCCCCTTTTTTAAAGTTTATTTTTATTACTTGCTATACAATTTAGAAAAAAACTGAATGGGTGCAGGTTTCACCGTAAAAAAAACAGTTTTTTTGTAATTTTTTTAGAAAGTTGGGTGAAGCGAATTGATCGAAACTTTTGTACATTAAACTACATCATTTCAATAACATGCTGTAATTTTTTCATGTAAAAATATCTACAAGCAACTCGGTGACGAAGTTTTATGTGGAACGTCTCTGGAAAAACACGATTTGTGGTGTTAACTGACATTAAAAATCTACTTAACCGATTCATTTCAAACATTGCATACACATTCTATGTTAAAAATACCTAATCCCTATGTTGAGTTTTTGAGATAACAATATATATGCGAACGGAGGTCTTAGTGGAATGTACGTAATGTTTCAAAGGTTTTCTTCCATTTAATTCCACTATGTTTTTTTATAGTTAAATGCACTTGCACTTCACTATTTAACAGATACCGGTATTTCGATTACTACCTGTAATCTTCTTCAGTGCTTGTATCACTCTATAGACTGATACAAACACTGAAGAAGATTACAAGTAGTAATCGAAATACCGGTATCTGTTAAATAGTGAAGTGCAAGTGCATTCAACTATAAAAATATAGTGGAATTAAATGGAAGAAAACCTTTGAAACATTTTTGAGATATTTTTTCAATTAAGGGGTTTTTGCTAATAAAATGAGTAGAAAGCCCCTTTAATTGAAAACCAGGTTTTACTTCACACTTAAGTTATGAGAGGAACTAAGGGTAAAACCGGTAGGGGAAAGAGGGTAACAGTGGAACTATGAAAACAATACGTTTTTATAGTTCCACTGTTACCCTCTTTCCCCTACACATGGTTCGTTTGGACATTCTAGCTATCATCAGTTGATACCCTGGACTATTTAACATATTTTTTTAATCAGTCGCTTTCAGCGTCTATCTGAAATGTGGAATAAGGTATATCTTCTTACTTGTATTATGTGAAGAATTGGTGTAAAACGGATACAAAAGATCCGTGCTGTCATTCTAACTATCTTCAATCGATTTTTTTGCATAAGAATTACTACTTTTCATCAGCCACATTCAGCTTCTTTTCGGGAAGAGTTTGTCTAAAACGGGTATACACGGTTCGTGCGGTCAGTCTAACTATATTCAAACGGTAACCTGGACGCTTGATAGCGTACCGTGCGATCGTTCTACGTACTAGCAATCAAGTTTTCAGACCTTTTAACACTAAAAACACCTTTCCTGATAAATGTCATCCAGCCTTTTAAAAAAAGTCGCGTTTTGGGCCCATTTTTCTCACTGCACGTTGTGTTCAACGATGTTTAGTCAAACTAGCTGCAGAGGGTAAGTCATCGTCAGTTGGTGTAACTGAAATAGGTTTTTGGTAAATATAGATTAAGGGGCGTCTGGTGTAGTGGACATAAAAAATCGACTTCTTTTTTATCCACTTAATTTTTAGTATTGAACCTCTAGAATAGTCTCCCGCAATCTCGGTAGCCACACTGAACTTCTTTCGTTTTAAGCAGCCATGCATTCCTCGCACATATTTGCTATAACACACGCAGATTTAAATCTATCAGAAACAATTTTCGAAAAACTGACAGCGATAAGAATACAGTGTAAAAATACACTCCAAACTACTTCTACCCGATTTTTTAAGAGAAAATGCCCAATGGGTTATTTTCTACAGCATTTTTTCCGTGATGCAATTTGATGTGGTACAACATTTAATAGCGTTTTTCTCGAAACCGCGCTTTTCAAGTTGGCGAACACGATAACTCAAAAACTAATCAACGAATTGACTTGATTTTTTATAAGAATGCACAATATGTGTGACCTGTCGGTGAACCACCGAAAATAGAATAAAAAATGTTTTCCCTATTATTTTGAAGAACATTGAGCGAATGTTACAATAAAATATGAGATTTTGCGTTTTTCATGAATCCATTTTCCGAAACTCGAACTTCTTTCTATTTGTTGTGGTTCATCGACTAACTATAAGTCTAAGTTTTACGAATCTTATTGAATTTTCCATATAAGACAATTTTATCGAGAGTTATCGTGTTCGCCACAGCGCTGCTCGACGTGGAAATGGTTGGACGTCTACTATTGAAACGCTCGTATGTGTGTCTCAGCGTGACTGAAAATATTTTTTTCATGCAAAATGTATGTATAAATAAATCTAAACATTACATGATCCATTTTTACTTAGCATTTAGGGTTGCCACCTCTGGAGAGGCTTTGACCCGGACATTTCCACTGACCTGGGAGTTGGTGGATTTTGAGTGGAACTAGACGGAAAGCGGTTGCTCGGCATTTTAGAGCACTTTAATCGCTATTTATTACTACGTTAAAGTAAAGCTGTAAATTTCAACGTTTCAGAACGATTTTATCTGGTCTAGCATTTCACTTTCCCGACTGAGTGTTAAGAATACAAAAGCACCAGCTACTCTCGCTGTGCAGGATAAGTCGAACGAGAATTGCTCTCTAACGGAAAAAAGGAGAGCAAACGAGGCAGGGCTGCGAAATCACATGGGAAGCACTATGTGGTGTCGGTTATTCATCACCAGAGGTCGCAACAAAGGGGCAAAACATACCTCCCTAGCCAACAATTAAGGGTCGCTGCAGGAGTAGCAACAACACCGGAAGAACTCGTTTGATGTTCAGCTAGTCAGTTGGATTAGAACAAAGCTGCCATACCTTGGTGTAACAATGAAGTAATTTGGAAAAATTGCAGCAAAATATCTTTTTACACCATTTTGAGCGACTTAGTGGGATGCAACATTTCAATTGTAATATATAGCGAAATATTACTTTTCTTAATTGATAGTAAATTTGATTTGTTTTTCATTTTCATTGCTTTGTGAAAGAAGCCAGCAATATTTGGTGAACTCATCTTTGCCACCTTAAAATCAAGGGTTTGTCGGACAAAATAAATCTGAACCAGAGTAATAGTTAAAAAAAAGTCAGAAACACTTTTTAAATATTTTGTAAAGAATCAGTTAATTCCATAAAAAATGAAATTATGCTTCTTCCCACCAAACCCGGAGAAATTGATGTAAAATCCGGAGGCCCGGAGATTGCTCCCGAAAACCGGAGTCTCTGGGTCAAACCCGGAGGGGTGGCAACCTTAGTAGCATTCAAGATCGTAAACCAAAATAACCTGCGGTTTGAGCACTTTACTCCAGACGCCCCCCTTAATGGTCTTTAGCTAAGTTTTGATTATATTTCCTAACGAGGCGCGTGTCCTTCTAAAAATTATAATGAATTCCCTTAAGGAACTTCCATACAATTTGTTATGTTTTGATGTAGTGTACAAAATCAACCGAAGTTTTTTTTGCTGGTAGGTGCACTTACTATCAGCATTATGAAATGATCGCCTCAAATATGTCTTGAGAAAAACTGAAAAAATGTTTCAAATCTTTGCAAAATCATAGAACATAATAAGTTTATAAACAAAATTGTACTCTATTATTAATTGATGGACGAATAAATAAATGAAAAAGGGGGAAATCGGGTACATCTTTGATTCGTTAGATATTTCATGCATTACATTCACCAATCCGACCAATCTGAAACGAGGTTTTTACGTGCGAAACGAATATTGAAAGTTTAATATGAAAAGCTCTAAAGTCGAAGATCTGTTATCGATGGAGAAAACTGGAATTTCTTCACAATGGCATTAGGCACGATGCGTGGGATTTTACTAATTACTCCATTTTCACATTTAGGTAAAAAATCGAATGAGTTGCTTCAATAAGATAAACTTTCGGAAGAAGAAGTTGATTTCGATTATTCTTACTTTGTCCCACTACTTTTTGGGAAGGAATGTTAAAAAAATTAAATAATTCTCAAGGCTGAATTATTCTTGGAAAAGAATGATTAAAAGAGAAATTAAATCAAATACCTAATTTCACCGATCACCTATTTTAGAAATTACAATCCTTAACTAGTGGGTGTTTTTTGATCATTTTTTCTCCTTTTAGGACTACTCACAACCAAGTTGACTTGAGATCTTTTTTAAATACTATGGTCTATTTGCTATTTCACTTTGCAAAAAAATGCACGCGTGCAAATTTTGGTTAATTTTTGACAGGTTGCTGCGAATGAATTATCTTTTCAGTCGTCGCTCACTGACTGAATAGATAAAATTGCTAGCAAACAAAGCTGCCAATACGTCATGATGAGCAGCCGAAGCAGTTGTAAAAGTGACTATATTATACGGTTTTTTCGCGAATGGCATTTTGGCCGGTTTTTCTTCAATAATGATCCTAGTGCCACCGTTAACATAACTGACGAGCATTACCGAGATATTGGTGAGGCTCCAAAATTTTGTTACACAGTATGGTAACAAGTCACATGACGGTTTCAACTGTCGATTTCTAGAAGACGATGTTCGATAGACGAAACATATCGAAAGGAGTAGTGATTGGCACCCTCGCCATTCATTTTGAAACAAAATGATAAAAAACACCCTTTACTAGTCTGGAAAATAGGCTCGAGCCACGATGATTTATTTATTCCAATTCCATTGTACTTTGTACTATTTATTTACATCAATGTGACGTAAAGCTGGCAGTACGTAAAAAACAATTGATTGAAATACTATACGTATACCTGGATTTAGATAACTCACTCAACGCACTTGTCATCTACACTCTTAAAAAAATAGTTGTTGACCTTGGCAATCTCTACAACCCACACTATTAATCCTCATTATGTGCAGCTGTGGATTTCCAGCGAGTCATTTTGAAAATGTTTCATTAACATACTGGTACAATGGTACATGCGTGTAATCGTCGTTCCATCGGGTGAGAATGTGCCACTCTCAGCAAATTAAACCACAAGGTCTGAAAATCTGAGATTCTAAATAGAAACTCAAATTATCCCGCAAGTAAACCACATCAGTAACAAAACGAGCCAATATGACATACCCGGCATACGTTCCGCAGAGCCACCAACACTCGCTAAAGGCATTCATCTAATCCAAGGGAACATTCTATATAGGGTTATGGATATAACACTCCATCGTCCAGACAACTGGATTTTCCTTCACGCAACCACAATGAAGCTCTGATAAATCAGGATGTGGGGGTTGCGCGAAATGCCGAATTATCATATTAAGTTGTTCGATATTTCTCAATTCCAGAAGAACATTAATTCCTGGCGAGATTTCATATAAGATCCGCATCAATCGCGCAAAATAATATCAGCCACGTTATATGTTTGTTCCATCTTCCATGCGCATATCAACTACGTGTCACATATTTCACACACAAGAATCTTCATTCAATATGAAACTAGTTAGAAAAACAAATAAGACGCAAGATACTCCGTCAGCCTGATATAGGGGAGACAGTTGTTAATTCGAATATCATACAAAACTTAACTTTTCGTAGATACGTAGATTTTGGTTTATGTATCAATGCTTAATATGAATTTTTTGGATGTTAAGATAATGGGAATGTTTTCATCCCATAGATTAAGTCTGTTAAAGTGGTTGAAACGACCCGAAACCCCAATCATTTCTTAAAATATTTTTTAAGGTTCGATGGTAATCGGAGTTTCAGTTTCATAGCGACGGACGAAGACTCGAATATAGCATCAACCAAATAGATTGACAATAGCAAAAACGGCACCAACTTTCCGTAACTGTCTTTGTGCAACGGTTGTTCTTTTCTCTAATTTCAGAGCACCCTGGGCACAGCACGTTCTCTTACACATGGGCATTTCAATTGCTGGAATGGAGCAAACAATGGAATGACACATATTTTCGTGCGCATCCGTCAAGCACCACCATAGTGGATGTTGTTTGGATGAACCGACAGAGGACGCGCGTGTATGCCGTTCAAAAAGCTTGTCTTTTGTTCGTTCGGCATTGATGCCGGATTCTGTAGGGCATAAGCCAGAAAAATCTTCCAAGCAGCCGCCTACCGGCTATAAAGCAATATAACATTCCATTGGAATAGAAGAAGTGCTGCTAGCGACATGGTATTGTAGATACTGTGAGTTGGTGTTACTATCCGTGTCTAAAATACTTCAAACTTGCGTGTAGAAAGACATCAACCAGAATATGAGTAATGGTTATGGAATATTTTATCCCGTCTATAACTAAAACAGTTTGAAATGAAATATTTTTTCAAATTTATCTTAATACACATAGATGGAGAATATTTCCTTGCTATTTGAAATTTTTTGGCCATTAGCTTCATTGGTGCATTCAAATTGCTGTGACTTCCATTCCATTAGTTATTTGTATTGGAATTTTGAGTAAAATTAGTTCAGTATATATTCTTCACATTGTGCAAGTTTCATTGGCATTTGTGCAACTGTTGCGAACATGGAGTCGGAAGAAAATCAACAATGTAAAAGAAATATACGCTCGTACCTAGAAAGCCCGAATCTGTGTCATCGTGCTATTTCCAAAAAGCTAAGAATGGTCCAATCTACGGTAAGTTGTGTTTTGAAACGGTACAACGAACGTTTGACCGTCGACCGGGAGAAAAAGCTCCCCCCTTTCATAAAGCTCCCCCCTTTCATATTATGACAAATGTTAAAGTAAGGGGCAGGCATAGCGTAGTTGGTAAATCGATTACCGTGTACGCAGCTCACCTGGGTTTGAGTCCCAACCCCGCACGTAGGGTTGGATATTTTCTTAAGAGATTTTTCTAACCCGAAAAGACGAATGGCCTTAAGTTTAAAACCTCTATAATCGAAATAAAAAAATGGCCAAGTAAAGTTAGATTACATCATTTTGACAAGTTTAGACTCCCGTCCACTTCGGTTGAAGTTTTTGACATTGGTACTATGGGAAAATATGAGGAAAGAATACATTAAATGCTATAACTTTTGAAGTAGCATTCGGAAAATGTCAGTTTACACCTTTTTTAAGAAAACATTCTTAGCATTTGAATGAAAATATTTATGTTGGATGGAAAAATGATGTTTTTGAACATTTTGTCTCAAAAATCTTCTGTTCTTAATAATTATTTCGCTATATGCTTCAAATCATACATATTTTGCAGTTTTTATGATGAGAAAAAAATCTCAGCAATCGAATGGTATCTTTGCGACCTTCGTCAGAATATGAGAAGTTAGGTTTCTAGGGTATTTTGTCATTTATTCCAAATTTGTTCATTTTCTCGTCTATTACTCTTCACTCAATTTTTCTCAAATGGACCTTGTTGAATATGGGAAATTTTCAAGAACAAAAGGGAAATAGATTCGTTGCCGGTAAAATTCAGAAACAAGATTTTTTCAGACTAGAAATAGTAAATTAAATAATAATGCATTTTTAAATAGAGTTAATATGTACTCTTTAATAAACAAATGTAGAATCGAGACTAAATGTCAAACAATCGAATGCATCGGAATTTTACCGAAAGCAAATCTACTTCTATTTTTTTTTACTAGATTTTTTACGGTCAACAAGGTGCAGTTAATAATATTTGAGTGAAGAATAATAGAGCGACGAAATCCCATAAACTCCCAACTTCTCCTATTCTGGCAAAGGATTCTGTTCAATTCTTAAGATTTTTTACATTAGAAAAACTGCAAAATATGTACAATTTGCAGCATAGAGCAGTCTAGTTATAAAAATAGGGGTTTCTAAACCATTATGTCTCAGAAGTCCAATTTTTCGAACAACGCGAATATTTCCATTGGATTGCTTATGTTTTCTAAAATTTAAGGAATAAACTACAATTTCCCGAAGGCTACTTCAAAAGTTATAGCATTTTATATATTTTTTTCGCATATTTCCCCATAGTAGAGTAGAATGGGATCAAAAAGGTCAGTTTTTTTGGTGAGCTCGTGCGATGATATTTTTGCACTTATTTTGAAAAATACGCACTCGTTGGAAAGGTTATACATCTGTCAACGTTTTGGCACTAATGATTTTATGCCTGGTTTAATATTTTGCAAGCTAAATCCAATAAAGCGAAGGTACTTTTTTCGATGCTTTTTTTTTTAAATTTGGGGGTGCGATAGGTCATTATATTCGAGGTTAAATGAAATAATGTACACGCCTACAAAATTTGCGATTCAATGATATTTTAAGAGTATGAATACAATCCAATGACATTCCTTGTTTTGACGTGAGTCTTTGTTTTTTCCTTTCTTAAGGATTTTTATGAACGTGTTCACTGGAAAGCAGACAGAGAAAGAATGACCGGAACGGTGAGAATGAAAGTGAAGTGAAAATTCACCTTTTTATTGGTATCACCGAGGCTTTGAGGCAGACATCAACATGCCCTCCCCATAGCTTCTACTCACTGCCAAAATCTGGCAGCGACTGAGTTAGATAAGGGCAAACAGTGATAATAAATATCTCAAGCCTTGAGCGCAGTCCACTGGACCTCATCATGCCCTCTCCATAGCTTCTACCCACTGTCAAAGTCTGGCAGCGACTGAGTTATGTAGGGGGCAAACAGTGATAATAAACATATTAAGCCATGAGCGTAGTCCACTGGACCTAAAAATAGATAACGAGAGAGATTTGGCCCGATCGATGAGAGGGAGAGGTGACGATCTGCTTATAGGAAACATTGAAGGTCGATATGTCAATTGGGAGGAATTGGAGGCTGCAGCGGTGATCACGATACTATCGGGAATATGTGATGACATCATCACAGTTACTCGATGGCGGAGTGGTTAACACACCCAACTAGGGACTGGAAGATCGCAGCTTCGATTCCTGTTTGAGGACATATCTTTTCTCGGTGTTTCCAATAAAAAGGCGAATTTTCACCGTTTCTTCATTCTCACCATTCCGGTCATTCTTTCTCCGTCTGTTTTCCAGTGGACACGTTCATAAAAATCCAATGACGTCATTTAGGTAAGAAAATGAGGAAGAGGCGATTGAAGTGAAATATCATGAAACCGCATAAGGAAATGTTGAAAAAAACATGTTTTGCAGTAGCTGCGTCTGGCATACTTACGAATGACTTCTTCGGTGTTTTCATCGTCGTCAGAGTGTGAAATTGAAGTTGAGCGCACGTGGTTGCTTAACTGTGCGACGATCACGTTTGCGCATCGAAGCATTGTTTTTTGGATTATTTTACCTTATCTTTTCAATCATGTTTTTTAGATTATCTACTTCAACAACCCCTTAAATTATTACATTGTTAACTACGCGAAATATCTGACGCGCTTGCATGGATGACGAGAATTTTCCTTTCACACGAGCATGTATTGTATCGAACGAAACCATGAATTGTTTAGAGGCTGATCGAATGCTAACGCCATCTTGTACAGATGCAATTGCGTTCTTTATGTTCTTTTCACCTCGTTTGGCGTTTTTCGCACGAAATTACGCACAATTTTCCTGTCAAAAGAATTCAAATTTATATTATAGTAGGGACCTATAGTGCCCCCACATGGCTGACCTATCTTGCCCCCAAGCGTATGTTTCATGTTGATATCCGTACTTTTTCATAAACAGAAATATTAAAAACCAATACAAAATTTATTTTCAGCATTATTTTTTATCTAAAAAAAGCTCACTTGACATTTTTTTACATTGATTACATGCGCTGCACTGAGGGCGAAAGATTAATGCGATAACACGCGAAAACTTAAACGCCGTTACTAATACAGCTGATCCACGATAACAGCCAAAATGACAGTCATTAACGATATTCTCTACCGTGTATCTAATTCACACAACACAAGCGACCTCTACAATAACATAGCGAGGATAATGCCATATACCTATTGTACCACCATACCTATTTGACCCCATTCTACTCTACAAATGTCGAAAACTTCAATTGAAGGGGGAGGGGGTCTAAAATTGTCCAAATAATGTCAAATTAGGCATCTGAACTTACTTTAACATTTGTCACAATATGACGGGGGAACTTTGAGATTTTGAAATGAAAACTTTTTTTGCGATGACCCAATGAACAGTGTTAAGAGGTCGCCTTTCTAGCGATGCAATTTGATTCCGTACACCCTTTAGGATATTCATATGGTCAACTATGTGTTTAACTTATTAACTGTGCCATTGCACGGTGCTCCAGAATGTGAATTTTGAAGATATTTTAACTTTTTACTAAAACTAAATTACTTCCCCTGATATGTTATGGAAAGCTTTTGTACTTTCCAAGGCTTTAAATATCAGCTAGAACGTTTCTAAGATTATCAAGATCCAAAATTGAACGTTTTAGCAATTCGAGCTATCATCTAGAGTGGTTATAACATTATCGAGATCTAAAAATGAACGTTATAACAAGGGACCATTTATAAATTACGTACAGCAAAAATTGCCCGAAATTGATTCCTCCCGTCCTCATGAAACAAATTGTCATAAATTTCTTTACCTCTACAAATACAAATTCATTCAAAAAAAATTTTCTTTATTAAAAACAAGTTACGTAACGTTCTAGTTTTTTTCTCCCTCCCCCATATGTGACAACATGTCACATTTTGTTATATCCCTCCCTCTAAAATCGTTACGTCATTTATGAATGGTCCCCAATAGAGCTGTAAAACAACACGTATGTTGGACAAATTTGCTGAAGACATGTAAGCTCTTTTTTCATACTTGCCATTCCACAAGAATTCAAAAGTAAGCAGCTCTTCCTTTAAAAACGGTTTACTTCTTATAATTTTCGTAGTTTCCACTGTACGCTAAAGTGACTTTTGGACAACTTCAATATTATTTTAGGATGCATAATTTGTTACAATAGTCGATAGTTTAATAGAAACTGTTTGTTTCGAAGTTGTGAGAACTTTTACATAACAAATATAACTTTCTCAAATATCATTGTCTTCGGTTAGGGCACTTAACACTAAATATTGTTCCACCATATTATATATCATACTACTTAATATACATCACCAAAAATGACAATGGCGTTAATTTTTTACATCTTGGCTACTTAATTAAAATAGTTCATTTTTGTGAAACGTGCTTATAGCTTTTAATGTAATAAGCTAAGGCTTCGGTATTTTGAGGCAAATTGTTTTTCAAAGAAATATCTGAAAGTATTTATAGAGCCATCTTATCGAAAAATCAATACTGCAAACTCTTTGTACAAACCATTTAATAAGCCTACTTTCTCAGTCAATGTCTTGTAAAATGAAAAGTACAAGACATAGAGCTCTTGTTTGCCTGGTTTTTCCTTTCTCACATAGAAAGGTTATGTAATCGGTCGGAATTTCGACTTTTTATACAAGGCCGGCAAAGCCGAATCTCTTATTTTTTAAAGTATGATTTTTCTAAATTTTCTGTAAGACTAAGAGACTCTATCACGATTTTATCAAAATTAGAGCTCACTATTTAAATTAAATTTACCACTATGGATCACTGTGCATTGTTGGGTAACATGCAAGCATTCATTTGGTGTGACATAACTTATACCCACACAAACACATTTTAATTGTAGTAGAATCGTACGGAAAAAGTTCTGGACGATTCCATGATTTAGTTGTAGAAACCCAACATAACATCATGTACCAAGCCTATCACGCAATACCATCAGGAGAAGCGAACCCAGAACAAAAAAAAATGTTCGAATGCTACTGGTACTTATTTCAACATCAAAAGCTCCAGAAACCCTCGTAAAATTGGAAGGATATTTACGTTTTCTACAGATCTGAGATAAATTATTCCCTGGAGTGAGAGTAAAAGCATGGGAAGGAAAACGGAAGGCATTGGTCGTTGATCCCTAGTGTGTGGCACGTGGACCTATTTATAACAGGCTGCTGGTATGGATTACAGCATTTTCTTTGCGAGCAATAATCGATTCCGTTGCGTTGAGGAAGTCCCTAAGGCGGCAAATATGAAGATAAGTTGAACACAGTGAGATAAATGTTGCTTCAGTTTACGATTCCAGTGATTAGCATTGAAGGTCGACTTGCGGATAAATTAAAAATGGCCGATATTTGGGTGTGACTTTATTTATGAATATTGGATAAGCATTAGTAAAATTAGCTCTATTCTTGTAGCAATTAACCCATTTCTGTCCAGCCTATTGTATACTACCCGTAAAATGTTTGGAATCGCTTCAACAAGTATTGCAAGACGCGTATTGAATATGACAACACCCCCCGAAATGTTTCACATCCCCTAGGAAATTTATTTGCTCTCTTCAGCAAAGTTGTTCGGGAGGGGACCATTTTAGTTTAGAATTCTGTCACAACATGACGATAATGTACATGTGAAATTGTGTTTCATCATGTTGAAAAATCTTTCAAATGTTCATGATCATGCGCATGAGATTCGTTTTATTTTTAAACTCTGCCACCACGTGGCGCTAGTGTATAATACATTTTTGAACTTATTTGATCTGGTGATAGTTGTGTAGAAGGATATAATTTGTTTGATTCGGAACTCTGTCATCACCTAATGCTAGTATGAAAAAATGGACTTTGAACTTGAATTATCAATCGATCCTGATTACCAAGAAAGCTGGCCTTTTCAAGAAGATGATTGTAAAATTAAGGTTCTGTGGACATGAAAAACTTTTTTTATTTATATTTTTTTCGTGATCTTGATTACCTTGAACGTTCACACCCTCAACGAAAATGTTCAGAATGCAAACACTGTGGTGGTATGTTCGATTCGAAACTCTGTCATTACGTAGCAAATCAGCTCATGGTCATGTGGACTATCATTTTGAACCTTAGCAGTTTGTGACGAATTATCTAGTGATTAAAATGTAATGTGAAAAATTATCGCAGAATTTTTAATTTTACAAATGTTATAAAAATGTTTCTGTAATAGTTTTTTGTCTAGTCTCCCAATTGTGGGGACACTTTATCAGGGCCTGGGCAGACTTGCTCAAAAGAATTTTGAAAAATTAGAACAAAAAAGGTTTTCATAAAATATGCTGGAATTATTCTTTCCATACTATCGAGATCCTTGGGTACCAGTACAAATACAGAAGAATTACATTTCAAATTTTTTGATTATAATAATACATTTCCGTTAGGGATTGTACTGCTTACATTGCATGTTCACACATCACAAAATCAGCCATATAACTGCTAATTTAGTTTACAAGTACTATAATTATAGACTAATGTTTAAAATGTGATTTTTGATGTGATTAACATTAACAGAAGGTACCACAAAGTAGTAAATTTTAGAAATGTACCTTTCTTCAGTTTCTTGCCACTTGGTCAAGTCTCCCCATAAAATCTTGGTCAAGTCTCCACTAATTCTTGCATTCAATGTCGGTCAAATTTTAATAATAACTTTTTAACAAAATTCAATTAGCTAGAGATCACTGAGTAGGAAAAGTTATGAAAATTTAAAGCCATAGTACTCAAGTGAGAGCAAGGATGGGAAATATATTGATCGCAAAACTAAAAGTAGCAAGGTCATTAGAAACTGGCTTAGAATCTTACGGGCTAATCATTTGTCCTCTGTTAGCAGGAGTCGAGCTTAGGCAGCATAACTACGAATCACTCAAGTCTACCAACATGTCTTCTGGAACAGACATCCTTGTCCTTCTTTACCGTGAGAACTGACAAAAGAGAAGCCACGTATGATCACCACTGAAAACCCGTCGACAATTAGCATCACTATTCTAATAACTATTACCCCCACTGTCTTAATAGCCCCGGGTCCCCATACTCTTTCAGTTTTTACCCATGAAAACTAGGAAACTAAGTTACACCAAACATGCCAAAGAAATAATTATATAATTCAACAGTCTACGACTGGGTTTTCGCGCACTATTTATCTCTCTGAAAAAAAAACTCTGCATGGACACCCCATGGAATAACAATAACAGTACAATAGTAAATCTAACACAATACCAAGAGTTAGAAATATTTTCAGTTGCAAAATTTATAGATCAATTATAATCATCTTCCTTAAGCAACAAACGATTCGTCAAGTAGCCATGACTGCCACTCCGGCTCTCTCGATTTTGTAAACAATACACAATTTTCACCCCACTTGGCTCGATAAATTTTCCTTTCCAGCGCAATGTCAGAGCATAACAGTAATTCTCGAAAATTCTGTTTCCGTCGAAGCTGCAGTGCACGTACCTACTTACAGCAGCAATACGAACGATTGTTGACGGCGGGCGCTGTTGGGCGAAGATCTCCTGAAGAGTGAAATAATGCAAACTCTTGACATTAAATAATTACGATGTTACATTGCTTCGCTTCGTCTTCCTCCAATTCGCGTTCAAAAAACGAAATGGAAATTCTTGGTTGTACGTCCGAGTGGTTGATTGTCGAGAAGAGGGCAAGTTTGCCAGTTAGCAGCTTGATGTTTTGGAATAGTGGTAAGTGGTTAAACGAAGATGAAGATAAAATCGCTGCCACGATGAAGAGAAAAGTATTAATTTTAATCGAGCAGCATCAACGAAAATGGGCAGAAAAAGATTCAAATTAGATTCGCTTCAGATTAATTGCAATTGGAGTAAATTATTCTCAGTAAAAATATACGTTATCGATTGCAATATTAGATATTTATTTTAGCTATTTCATCTGCTCTTTTATTTTGTTGTTGTTGTAACATTAAAGATGTTTTCGGGATGAATTGGGGACTCGCTATAGAAACCTTTTGAGGATGTGCCTTTCTCTGGTATTTACCCCATTTTTGATACATCGGAAAACTTTCCGCAATGATTCATGAGTTGAATAATGCTAGTAGTCGACTAGCTAACGTTAAAATCAGCATAAATAGACTTAATTTGCACGTACCCTACATTGTTCGGAGATAAAATACCACGATTTACAACCTTTTATGAGTTTTTGTGGGTTGCATGAACACGACTCATATGATGAGTTTAGAAGTGCTGGCGGGCGTCCTTCAGCTGAAAAATTGATTTTGGGACCTCTCATATCGATTGCTCATCCAATTCGATAGCTTGAACCCATTAGTAATGGCAAATTTCGGGAGGATTGTTGAGCTCAATTCTCAAGCCCGATTTATGTCCTTTGTATTTCGATTACATGGCACAAAATATCAATCTTTCTTCATATTATTCCAGCCGTGTCAATCTCTCTCATGCTTCTGATTCAACTGTGTTCTTCGACATATCCATGAAAGACGAGACTCGTGGAACGCCGGATCACATACATCCGCAAGTGATCCCAAACATCTTTCATAGTTTCGATAAGTTTACTGCAACAAGATTTTTTACATCGGCGAGTCAAGTCTCAACGGTTCCACTGGCTTCGGTATATTCAATCAAAGCCTCACCGCCTCTTTCAAACTCCATGATCCTGTTTACCTCGCAGAACTCACTGCTATTCCGTACACCCTAGAGATTATTGATTATTTACCCACCGATCATTACCTTATTGTTTCGGACAGCCTCAGCTCGGTAGAAGGCAGCCGGGGGACAACTTGACAGCTCCCATATATTGAACTCATAAGCGGCTTTGTGGTGATGTCATGGCGGCTCGGTTGGAGCGTCTTTTGAAAAACGCCATCTCATTTATTATTTTCCATAGTTGTAAACAATTTAATAATTTAAACACTCAGGGAACCCGGGGCTAGTTGGCGGTTGGGGTAAGTTGGTGGAATCCCTTTTTCTCCGTTTCTATTAGACATATAGCGTTACCTCTCATTATGTACCTCAAGTTAAGTGAAACCCATTATCCAATGTGTTTTGGTTGCAAAACATTTTGTTTTGTAGAACTTGTGTGCGATATTGTGTTCTCGAGCATTCCAAGTAAATTTTCTAAATTTTAAACACTCTGTGTTATTTAGAGAGATTTTCAATCTATTTCCTAAATGGTTCTGTTTTTCGATAGTGCATGAAAAGATCTTTCAGCATATGTATAGATATTACATCTATCCACGAACAAAAGTTGTTTTTTAACAGTTTTTGCCTTTCTCATATAGAAAGGTTATGCAATCACTCTGAAAAACGTTAACCTAATCCCGGCCCGGAGGGCCGAGTGTCATATCCCATTCGACTCAGTTCGTCGAGATCGGAAAAAGTCTGTATGTGTGTGTATGTGTGTATGTATGTGTGTGTGTATGTGTGCGTGTGTGTGTATGTATGTGCGTATGTGTCAAATAATGTCACTCATTTTTCTCAGAGATGGCTGGACCGATTTGCCCAAACTTAGTCTCAAATGAAAGGTGTAACCTTCCCATCGGCTGCTATTGAATTTTGGATCGATCGGAATTCTGGTTCCGGAATTACGGGTTTCAGAGTGCGGCCACACAGAAATTTCTCATAAAAACTATAGGAAAAATTAAAAATAGAATTTTTATTTTTGATGCTAAATGTATTCAAGGTGCATAAAACGTCGAGATTTGATGCAAACACGAAAAAAATTTGACGAAGATTCACTTTTTTGGATTTTGCACATTTTTGCCTTTCTCATATAGAAAGGTTATGCAATCACTCTGAAAAACGTCAACCTAATCCCGGCAAATTTTTTTTTCGACTCGCATAAGGTTTCTGGATTTTAACAGGGGCGTAGTTGATGGTTCACGGAGAGGGGTTACACCCCCCCCCCCCCCTCTACTGTTCACTCCCCTCCTTTAAAAATCTCCTTAAATCACCCCTCAGACCACCACCTCATACCCCTCCCTTTCAACCCCATCATCTTTAAACCACCACTATATTACCAAGCATACCAATTTATGCTGGGGAGTCGTTCGTTCATGGGACTTTCGCCCTCCTCACATACCCATCCCCGCATGACAAAATGAGTTAGCAAGCAGATAACATTGATCTAATGCTGATTAGGCTAATGGAGTATGATATTTTTTTGTTTCAAGTGTTTCACCGTCGACACCGTAGGACATTTCCACAATTATGTTGAACATAAAAAGCCTCCGTGCCATAGTTTAGAGAAATGAGAAAGGCACAATTGCACCGCTAGGTGGATTAAAACAGGTTTTTATAAAAAAATGCGGTTGGGGTAAGTTGGCGATACTAAGTACGGTGCAAAAATACTCATCAAAAAATTTTATTTCTGGAATTCACTCCAAAGTAAGAAAATCTTTTTCTTGTGAATCTCGTCAATGCAGGAGACATTTACTTCGGCCAATCGCCTGAAAAATGTCAATGTTAAAATGCCGGGGTATTGAAATTGAAATATAATAGCAAATGTCGGTTAATATACAATTTTCTTGAAAAGACATTTAGCCCGTTCCCTGAAGTATTTGATTCTCCATTTGCTTGCTTATTTTTTGCGTATCTATTCATACCGCCAACTGACCCCGAGGCCGGGGTAAGTTGGCGGGTTTTCCGCGTCATATATTTTTGTCTTTAAAAATGGAGAAAATGCATCCAACATTTTAATAAAATTCAGAGATGTCGCCAACACTCTGCTCTTTGACGCCAAGTTCTCTATTTTGCAACAACTACCTACACCAAGCGGTAAAAAATTAAAACTGAAAACACCGCCAACTAGCCCCGGTCTCCCCTACTATCAACAAACTTCTTTTGCTTTTCAAATTAGAGACTGTCCTTATTTCACCAGACCTAAACAGAAATATAAATTCCATTTTGAATTTAAAAAATCCAAAAACAAATCGAATGTCGCAAATACTAAAAGAAAACATTCAAATTGGATCGAATTTGAAAGTTTAGTATTTCTGAATACCTTCGGGATCGAACCAAGATCTCCCCGGATATCAAACCCTTCAGCAGAAGCCGATAAGCTGTTTCGTTAGATTTATGTCAGACCGAACCGAGTTAAACGCGAAAAGAATTGTAATGGGAGCCGTACCAAAACCATCGCAACATCATTCGGATAGAATTTTTTAACTTCTTTACTTCAGTCGACGCAGACCATCGGCGGTACCACTGATTTCGGATAGCTGTTTAGATTTGATTGTCAGCGTCAACTCCCGGAACGGTTATTTGTAAAGGACCATTGCCCCTGGTTTCTCCTGCGCGGCGGTCTGCCACTTCGTTCCCGCAGATGCCAGATTTGAAATCCAGCAGAGATTGATTGGACGAAGACAACCATTTCATCACCACACAGTGGCTGGAGGCCGGACAAAACCAATGTTTCGAATATTGATATTTTTTTACTATTCCTGAGTTTCCTAAGTATTGAGTAACATATTTTCCAAATTTTGTGACCTCCGAATTAGATTTTCAATAGCAATTTAAACATCACTGTGTCAGACAAATCAGATGAAATTCATTTTCGAAAGCACAGTATTTATCTTCACTTCAAAAACATGTTGCTCTTTCAATTTTAATCCGATTTGAGTACAACTGGTTTCATTTTAAAGGGAATTCATAGAACTTTATTAATCATTTCAACCTGGCCACCAAATTCGATTCGAACATTTTTTATTATTACAAATGTATCTAAGCGGGTTGATAGAAAATACTTTTTTCGCAAATGTAAATATTTGCTGATATGGAGGAGCATGGTAATTAGTGCAAAATAACGACTTAATAAAACGTAAACAAACACTTTTTGTAGAGATTGGAAGTAGTTTTCTCCAATTATTATGTTGTTATTGATATAGCCAATCAGTAAAAAAGATTTATCATAAAAATGGTATTATGCTAATAAGAAAGGTTCGATAACACTGTATGGGAAAAATTATCATTATTATGTTTTACGATTTTGAAGGCAAGGCAACAATGGATCTTTTGTGTAATGTTAGGATCGCTTGTGTCACACAGAGCCACACATACTATTAGGGTTCGTCGCGGTGCGGATGTGGGCGGTAAATGGATTGTCCGCACCGCAACCGCAAAAAAATAATAAAACCGCACCGCTTATCGCAACCGCACTTTATTTACCGCACCGCGCGGTAATGCGGTAAATGCGGTAAAATTTTAATATTTTTAAAAGTAGTGTAAAATTGTTCATTTTTGTAAACATATACAGTAAAATGTTATCCTTATTCACATGAAATTTAACTTTAAGAGACTCCTCAGAATGTAATGTTTTTGAAAAAAATCAACTTTTGCATTTTCTATTAATAAAATTCCGTACATTTTAAGGCAAACATTATACATTCGAAACGTTCTACTACAATAATAGGAAATCTTTTATTTTAGCAACCCTTCAGTTAATTGAAAAAAGTGGAATAAACATGTAATAAGAAATGAAGTTGCATAGTATTTTCTTTAAATTTTCATATTTTCAATGTTTTTGACATACGAAAATGAAATGGATGATTTTCGCATTTACGTAGTAAAAACCACCCTTCATTCTTAAAGGAATTTCACCAAAAAAAATTAATGTTGAAATACCAGTACTTTTATATAGTAGCGCATATATTCCAATACAGTGAAATAAAAACATATTGTATTTCATCAATAAGAACGACGCCATATTTAACGAAAAAAATTGCTCTATACATTACTTCTAATCAGGAGTCCGGTCTCAACCGGTACAGAATTATTGAACATTAGAAAAACTGCAAAAAAATTATGATTTGTAGCATACAGCAAAAATGATTTTTAAAAAAGGTGGTTTTACGGACAAAATATCCCAAAACTCTAGCTTTCGCATTCTTCAAGAAACAGGTGTATTCTCATTCAAAAACTAAGATTGCTCCCTTTAAAAATATATGAAGTGTAATTTTCTAAAGGCTAGTTTGAAAGTTCTTGCATTTAATGTATTTTCCTCTAATATTTTCCCAAAGAGCCAATGGCAAAAACTTCAATTGAAGTGAACGGGAGTTAAACTAAAACAAGACAAAAAGCTTCAAAAAAGCTACAAAATAGTCTTAACTGAAAAATATTAGGACATAATTTGGTAGAAAATCATAGTAAATTTGAATGAAAATTCGCGAAAAAAGTTATGTACTTTTTGAGAAAGAGTCCAATAAAATTTACTGCAGAAAAATTCACATTGAATTTACACAGCAATCAAAGAAGATAGAAATACGATGTTGATGAACGAATGATAGAATAATCATCCTAATTTGGACCCCTCCAGCCTCCTTATTTTGGACGCTTTCATACATTTGTATCCTTTACTGCAAATTACCTTAAATTCGTTTGGTTTGATGAAGATAATTATATTGTTTGGTTGTGTTTAAGTCCCAGCATAATTAGTTCATCTCTAATTCCTTTAAATTAGTCAAAATTCACAGTTGAAAAATTGATATCGAAAACGATTCATAATTCCACGATTTCCAGCAGAAATCGGGAGAAGTGATGCACTTTTAAATTGGATTTAAGAGTACAAATTTATTGTTTCTAAATTATCTAATAATTTTGTCTCTATTTGGATCTTGCATTTTATAATAGCGTCAAAATATTTCGGACACTGCTAGATTTTCTGTCGTAAAAGCAGTCTGTTTATCGATTTAGAATAATCAAAATTATCACTTTATCAATTTTTTTTGCTGTGCGGTTGCGGTAAAAGCTCTTTCACGCACGGCATCTGCGAGGAAAAGTGTCTCACCGCACCGCAGATTTTGCGGTGCGGGTGCGGTAAATACCGTGCAGTTGCGGTAATTATTGCAACCGCGATGAACCCTACATACGATCGTTCCAAGAGTAGACGTCCAACCATTTCCACGTCGAGGAGCGCCGCGGCTAACACGATAACTCTCGATAAAATTGTCTGATACGGGAAATTTAATAAGCTTTGTAAAACTTAGACTTGTAGTTAGTCGATGAACCACAAAAAAATAGAAAAAAGTCATATTTTACTATAAAAATTCGCTCACTTTCCCTCGAAATAATAGGGAGAAAAAATGTTTTATTCAATTTTCTGTGGTTCAACGACAGGCTACGCATATTGTGCATTCTCATAAAAAATCAAGTCAATTCGTTGATTAGTTTTTGAGTTATCGCGTTCGCCAATTTGAAACACGCGGTTTTGAGAAAAACGCCATTAAAGGGTGTCCCACAGCAAATTGCATCATGGAAAGAACGCTGTAGAAAATAACCCATTGGGTATTTTCTCTTAAAAATTTGGGTAGAAGTAGTTTAGAGGTTTACGCTGTATTTTTATTGCTGTCAGTTTTTCGAAAAGTGTTTCCGATAGATTGAAATCTACGTGTGTTAAAGCAAATATGCGCGAGGAATGCATGGCTGCTTAAAACAAAAGAAGTTCAGCGAAATTGCGAGAGACTTTTCTAGAGGTTCAATGCTAAAAAATAAGCAGATAAAAAGAAGTCGATTTTTTGCCCACTACACCAGACAGGATAAAAATACATGCATTTGAGAGTATCCCATTTGCATTCACAATTTTAGTTTGCAATGCTAAGAGCCGATTTTGTTCGATTTTGATGAAAATTTCAGCATTTGTTTGTGCATATGTGGGATGGACTACTGTTAAATATTATGGCGATTTCGCTTGAACCTGAAACTGAGTCAGGTTCTAACCCCAACTGCTGTCAGTTCATACATTTTGACAGCAGTTGGGGTTAGGAACTGACTCAGTTTCGCTTCAAACGAAAACCACATTAGATTCCTACTTAGAGGTAAGTAGGGTAAAACGGGCATTGTTAATTTATCCGAAGAAATAGGTTGAAATTATGAAAGCTTTCTTACTCTGGTTTAACTTGATGAAATCAAAATCTGCTTAATATTTTTGAAAGCGGCTATGAGAAAGGTTGAAAATAGGATATACCTTTTCGATTTGTGATCGGTAGTTGAAAAGCATTCATAATTTTTTTTAAAAATGACAATCTTAGAAACGTTGTAGATCTTTGTAACAACGCAATTGAGCGTAGGTTTGTAAAGATGAAATTTAGAGTAAACTTAGAACTACATATAAGCTTGTGGTAAAAACTTTTTGGGGTGTCTTGGAATTCGCGAAATGTTACATGCCAATGGATACCGAAGGTTAAATTGAAATTAATAGGTGGCGTGTATCGTCACTTCATATTACCCTTCATCTACTTCTATCGAGAAAGTTGATAAAGCAAACTGCTCTCAAATATTGCATATTAACAATACAGTCCACTTCTGTAAATCCCATACGAATCACAAAGTACATAAATGTAATATGCCATCTGTGGACGGAAAAGGTTTTTAATCTCAATAAATATAATCATTCTGCGATTAGCGTGCGCCGTAGATTGAAATGTCAAACGCGCCAAGAAGTATAAAAGAGAAAGGTGGGCAAATTACACGGCTCACAGAAACAAAGCTTGCAACTCCGCGAATTAACAGTTTTCGGTGACGTCAGAGAAATCGTTGAGATAAACAAACGAATTTCTCGAAAGTTGTTTATTGACAATATTTGAGCTCTTATGGTGGAAAAAAATAGTGTGCAATGGATTCTTGACGTAAATTACGCCATAATTACACTAGACACAGTTGATAATTAGTGCATCTATGTGATTATTAGCGTAAATCGGGAATTTTGCTGCATGCCATAGAAAAGATATCCCACCGTAATTTTTTGTTCACAGCAAAGGTATTGGACATCGGCATAGCTTCCTTGTGATTTATCAAGTGTCGATCATTCGTTAGCAGCAAACAATATAGGAATTTCATGTAATTGTTTTCGCCGACGATTTCTATGACGCGCGCTCGTCAAATGTTGACACTTTAACGAGCTAGCTTAGTATATGTAAGCCGTGGGCAAATTGTTCATTTCCTAACGTGTTGGTATTTGTGTGTCTGAAACCTTGAGTGTGCTACCAGGCCTGCGCAACGTAAGAATCAACAGATGGAAAAGTGCTGCCAGGCCTGCGCAACGTAAGAATCAATAGTTGGAGCTCATTGTAAAATATTTCGTGGGTTTATCGGTGTAATTTGTTTTTGCATCAGCTGCATTTTAGGGATGCTGGTATAAACTACCAGAATCTTCTCCAGCTGCGTTAGAAAAAAAATATCCCAAATATATGTACTGCCCATAAAAGCATAAGAGTCCCATTGTGATTCAGTGTTGATACAGAATACAATCCAACAGATAACTCATTTTCGTCAAAAATCCATATGGGACTCTTATGATTTTATGGGCAGTGTAAGCAGAGAATGAGATTTCCAGCATTTTCGTCAGCGAAATATTTTTCTGTTTCCTTTTTTCTGTAAACTGCGCCTCTTAATGAACTGGTCAGACTACGCAAAGATCGTTATCTCATGTGGGTATTAAAATATGATCATTAGAACGAAATCATGTAGCTTTCTCCTGCTGGAAAGATAATAAATCCAAAAAAGTTTTCTCCACTGAAAAAACTGGAAATCTATTGAATTATTTCAATCCACAAACATTAAATACACACCGTTGGCGTTGCCACTTGAATATTCATCCGAGTGTGGGAGATATGGTTTTCAAATGAAATTCATGCGAACATGGTGTGAAAAGCACATCAACATCATAAGAAATACCATTGGCAGAAGAATCGGTGAAATCAATTGTTTTACATGTAGAAATGCACTACATGTTTTTCATGCGAAAGTCATGTGGAAAGTTCAATAGTATGGTAATGATCATTCAACGGAGAAATATGTCAGAATTTGTTTGAATTTAATTTGAAACACCACATGAAATGCTTTTTAATGGATTTTCATGTGAAATTCAAAGAGAAATCATTTCTTTTTCTTTTTAACATGAGAACGCACATGCAAGTGATGTTTAATTGCATATGGTTTTATCGTTTCGATTATTTTCAGTGTCCCTAATCTAGAAATGTCGTCACCTCTACTATAATATATTGTGTTGAACTGAGAATTGTCATTACGTACTGCAAAATTTGCAGAAGTGAACCATATTGTTATTTTATAATATTTGCTGCTCTGTTCGGAAGACATCATAAACTCCACCAAATGTATCAGTTCCAAGCTAAGTATACCGATGAAACAATGAAAAATTTGCCTTTCCTGTTTCTGAAATATATTTACTAGAAGTATACTGCAACTTGGAAATTTGCTTCTAGTTTCTACGACTGATGAAATATCTATATTTAAAACAGCTGGACGTTTAGCAACCCAAAATATGCCCTTCCGATGTTTTTCTTTCTAATAAAAAACAATTAAAAAAAATCAATCATTTTCTGTTTCATTCAGTATTAATACGTTTTAGGTTAATTATAAAATGCAACAAGTCAGTCAACCTCCGCTAATCAAAACTAACATATCATTTTGACGATATAAATTTTCAAAGCCATTTATATCAACTAATCACGTTTCAAATAAAAAAAACTTCTCCACGCGCACATAAGTTGAGCAGCGCTTCTAAATCGCTTTGAAAGCATATCCGCGTTCATCCAACACCAGGTCCCGTCTCGAACCTATACGGAAGCTATTGCATGCTGGTACTAGGATGGTTAATTAGCTTCGATCACGATATGTGATGTAGTACCACTAGAGCAGCTTGTCTGTCTACCAAACATATCCCCTCCCAGGGCAGCCCTGTCGGCGAGTTTTGCTTATTACGGACAACTGAAAGGTATCGTATGAATGTTGTAGAACGTGTGGACCGGGATTAGTTCGTATAGTGATGAAAACGAACGCTGGGGAACCCATAGCCAACTATACAATAACTTTTCTGATAGATAACCTTCACTTTGTTCACCTACGAACATACTATACCTACAAGGTGCTGAGATGATGGTGCTCGGTTCTATGCCACTCGTCTTCAGGGTTTCATTAAATTAGTAAGTGCAAGGACAACCGATGGGAAGTGACGTCAATGAGAAAGAGTATTTTTTTAAAAATGAAGGGTTCGTATAAATAGCTCCAAGAATTGTAAGCGGAAAACAATAATGAATTGTTGTGGTAAACTGCTTCAGGCCTATTTATACAAGGTATAATTAGTTATCTCTTGGGGACAAGGGAAAATACTCTCGAATTTCTATAGTAGATGTACGTTCATATCAAAATGAACCATATGAGTTAAAGACGTAGTGTGAATTGTTTCAGTAAATAAGGATCTAGCAATAAAAAGTGATACGGAAAAGGAACTGTACGTACTCTACAAGGAAGTTGCGTTGAATATACTTGCATCGCTTCGACTAACCTTTCAACCCTACTACAGATCGCACACAGAGAACAGAGATCCAGGAAAAGCATTTAAGATGTGTAAAACTGAAGGTCTATTCAAATGTAACACACCGCTAGATGCACAATTAAGTTTGACTAAATTAAGAGCTAGTTACGTAGATGTTTCAAAATGATCGATATGGCTATACCTTATAGGGGCTCCTGTTTTAACCCGTTCAAATATTTACACTAGTATTTCATACTTATTTGTACGAGCATTAAAGGTTGTTCTCTGTGATAACATAATCGTCTAATCCTGCAATATTATTTCAAACACTATTCACCGAAATCATTCAGATGCATTTGTTTTCACAACATTTGGTAAAAATGTTACCAATTACATTCCTTTTTTCAACCAGGTATTATTTATCGAATCATTTCAAACTATTTACACAACCGCGATAACATCATCATGCAATTTAGGTTTTTGCGTGCTTCCCGTCTCAATGACACAGCTGAAATGAATAACATTCTAGCGAAAACTCACCTTGTTGAGCATTCGGTAGCAAACTAACTGGAGCAAAAAAAAGAGCCCCGGATTGTCAATGTTACCAACATTTCTGAACCTGCCTTCCATCGTTGATTCACACCGTGCCCCCCTTGGTACCACGGGCTTTATCGATAAAGAGGGAAAATATGTTCATTCTATGGTTCCATCAGAAATGAAATGATGCCTTTAATCAGTTTGAGGGATGGAACTTAGCTAGTCGTTTGGGCGCTCACAATAGACACACTTGGATCGAATCCGCAAACCTGCCTACACATCTTGGAGCCCTGCGTACTATTGCTATTAGTGTATAATTTCCTGAGCATGGAAACGAAAGCACTGGCGTCACTCGTTTTTACTCGATACGTTTAAAAGTTTTTTTTTGGTACGGTAAGTGTGATGAAAATCGTCCGAAATCTCAAAACAGTCTTTTTGTGCAAAATTTATCACGTCAACAAAAAAGAAAAAAATAATTTTCATCGAGTACTTTTAGTTTACTTTCTAAATGAAAATAGAAAATTAGCACAATATTTATTTATGCCTTAGTACTGACCCAAAAAAATGTGAAACGCAACAGTCTGTTTCCTTCATGAATTTTATTTTATACCCAAATGGTTTTCCTGATGCGGATATTTGATGATTTCAAAAGAAAAGAACTGCTCCCCAAAAGGAGCGACGAAGGAAGATGATAGAAGCAGAAAACGAGATGCCAATTAGAAAAATCTTGAGCATTTTTTTCAAAAAGACATATCTACAATGAGTGACTCTCATTGTTTACTTTCTCTTCTGTTAATAATTCGGTCGCTTTAACATTTATCCCTCAACTCTTTGCATAATATGCTAGTCAAAACCACCGTCTTTTGATCTGTACTGTAAAATAAGTGAAAAGTGCTATAGCAACGCCGTAAAAATCGAAAGAGAAAGTAAGCAAAGAGAGTCACTCATTGTAGATATGTCGTTTTGAATAAAAGCTCTAGAAATGAAAATTCTCATTGCGAAACGTCGTGCTGCAAACCGCGAGAGAGTAAGACAGCACAGAAACTAATATGCATGTTGAAACGACATTGGAATAAAAAAGGCTTATAAATCCACACAAGCACTTCGTAAAGCAGTGAAGAAAACCATGCATGCGTTTCCTGTTTTCGGCATATATAGAAAAGCAGTTTTGCAAGGTTTGTTGACATGAATAACAATGACCGTGATGATCGAATGAATATTATCTCACCTTCTAAGACCCGGAAGAAAAATGTATGCGATTCTGATCTAGCCAAAGAAATCAGGAGATTTTTTGAAAGAGATGACAGTTTTTATATACATCCTAATTGTTAGTTTTATTCGTTACAAAAACCCTGATTTTCTTGCCACAGGAATTTTTTTTTGAGAATTTATCCGCGGAACCAAACTTCAATTTGATAGAAACCGCGCAGCCTTGTAAAATTCACGCCCCGGGATTTTGATTTGAAATCGGCTTTCGCATAAATGTCTTTGTCGGTCTAGACGCATACATCGAGTTCGTCGGCACTTTGCCGTATAGCTAATGGGTGCGAGGTTCCGAACATTTTTTAGGCCTTTAAGTTGTTAACTTGCCCGGTTTAGTAGCTTACATTTGTAGCTTTCTCGGAGACAGATTTACCGCACGGTTTAGTGTTCAGTTTTTTTCGCCATTGTGACACAGATCTTAGACGAACAAAATAAAGATTAATTGTCCTAAGTAACTTTTTTGTATGAAACTTATAGAAATTTGAATTAAGATAGAGCCTGGAGTACCAACCCTTTAACGGCTGCCGCCAAAAATTGGATTTCAATTAATAGGCCAACGACTGAGAAACAACGCATCTCAACAGGCTGACCTATAATGAATGTGGTACTTGCACTTGGATTTGTGGTCTTATTTACCTGGAGGAATGTACTCAAATAGTCCTAATTTACGGGAGTCTACTTTTCGTGAAACGAAGGATTTGCGCAAGTCAGTGAAATGTAAATGACGCCAATTTAAAGGTGAACTTCGGGTGAATAGACCATCAAAAAATCTTAACGAAAAGATTACTAATTGACTGGCATTTTGTTATTCTAGCAAAATAGTAGCTAGGTTTTCGTGTTTCTTCTCAGTTTTGTAACTCATCAGGAGGTACATAATGGCCTTACACTTTTTCTGGTCGAATGTTGCCTTATGCTATCACTCGAAAAATCTTCTAAAGTGGTACAAAGCTAAAGAGGTCATTTTGTGCCCAACGAATCTTAATTCGCCGAACGCACGATTGCGGCCAATAGCATGCTAGGAATGTGAAATCGGAAGTGCAAATGGTCGGTGTTAACTCAGACCGGACTAAGTCACTTTGTGTTGATTTCGAGAAAATCGAGTTTAAAGTTTGAATCGCAGTATCCCTTACGTTATAATAGGAAATTAATTTTTGCCATTATTTTTGCTTATTACATCATATTTCAAATCTAGCAAAAGTCAAATGTAGCAGAAGAAATTTTTTATCCAGTGCTGTCACTATCTCATTTTTGAAAATTTTGCGAGTTTGTCCGGTCTAACTTAAGTGTCTGGTGTAGTGGGTAAAAAAATCGACTTCTTTTTTATTCGCTTAATTGTTAGTATTGAACATCCACAATTGTCTCCCGCAATCTCGGTGACCATACTCAACTTCTTTTGTTTTAAAAAGCTTTGCGTTCCTCGCGCGTGTTTGCTGTAACACACGCTGATTTAAATCTATCGGCAACTTTAACAGCGATTTGTCTCGAAACCATATTTTGCAAATTGGCTGACACGATAACTTACTTGATTTTTTTATGAAAATTATTTTGAAGAAAAGTGAGCGAATTTTACATTACATTTAGCGCTCCTCGACGTGGAAATGGTTGAAAGTCTACTCTTGGAATGCTCGTATGTGTGGCTCTACGTGACTGGAAAATACTTTTTATATACATATAATGGATGTATAAGTAAATCTTTACATTACACAAAAGGTCCATTGTTGCCTTACCTTTGAAATCATAAAACAAAATTACTTTCTGTTTCAGCACTTTACACGAGACACTGACCAAATGAGAAAATAATGGATACTCACCCAAATAAAACACAAACGTTGCACAAAACCTAATGAGCAGTGTGAAGATTCAACTGAGAAATCTCGGAAAAGTGGCCATCTTGGAAAACGAAAAAGGCAGTTTTTTCTCACACTGTTGGAAAAATCTTTATAAAAATGAATCACTAATACTCTACCAATGCCTCGAATACATTGATTCATTTGCAAGAAGATTGTCTCAACGGTGTGAGAAAAAAACTGCTTTTTCGTTTTCCAAGATGGCCACTTATTGAGCCGTTCTCAGTTGAATCTTAAGAGGAAGGTACATGCATTTTGACATGGCTATAAAATTGAATAAAACCAACATGGAAAAAGTTTAAGTTGTTTTATTTTATTCCCTGAAATTGATCACATGAATTTTGACGAACCTTTACTTGTGTCACACGCTTAATTTTCGCAGCAAATGCTTTGAATTGTAAGAAAAAATACAAATAGTCAAACATTTATTGGCAACAACTACTATGTCATGCTGACATGTTTAACTATTAATCGAATAAACGTAGTTTCGGAAAAATTACACTAAATGCACTGTATTTGCTTGAAATCTGTGTTTCGCAAAAAAAATTGTTTTTACAATCTGTGATGATTAAAGCAAAAAAAAATCTGTGAAAATCTGTGTTAAATTTCCTAAAAATCTGTAAACAATCACAATATTTCCAAAAATCTATGGAAATCTGTGATATTTTCATCCAAAGGCCAAAAATCTGTCATCTGTGAAAAAGAATCTGTAATGAAAAAAATCTGCGACAATACAGAAAGATCGGTGAATATAGTAACACTGATGCGTAGTGGTATTTTCAGCAGTAACGATTTCACTTCACGCCATCGCTCAATCATCATCAATCGATAGCGTAAACTCCGAACAAGAAATGGCACTTTACACCAAACCAAAGAATTCAAGGAAAATCGATAAACTTTGGTTATTTTAACCCAATAATCATGTCTAATATAATGTTGCATTCTCAAACGTTTATTGTGCATTCTCAACGAGTGATAACCGATTACAACGATGAGTGATATTTTTGAAAGATAACATATTTTCAGAAGTGAATTTTCTTTGAATGATATGAAAAACATGAATCGATTGATTTCTCAAAGTTGAAAAACACTTGTAATCGCAACCGCAGATGACCACGTTTACAGTCAGTTTTAGACGTGAGTATAACACTCCTTGCTATAACGATGGGACCATATTTAACGAGCTTTTTATAACGATTCTCAAAGCGAGTTCTCCGCAAAATTTTATATAATTTTCAAACTGCTTAATCTTTGCTGCAATGCTAGCCACTGGAAAGTCTGGATCATGATTGTTACAAAGTTAATGGTAGTTTCATACAGTTGATTTATGCTGAAAGATAAAACATAAGCCAACCCTTCTATATAATTGCGAAGTCAAGAGGTGAAAGTTTCAGAACATTTTGTCAATACTCGAGATTGAGAATTTAGGGATAGGGCAAGGTTCTCATTCATAAGGTGAACTAGATTGGCAGCATTGTCTTGGAGTTACATGCAACAAAATATCAAAACCAATGTTCATGTTTTATATAGGATAAGGAGTTTATTTTGGCCCTATCAGAGAGTGTGCCGCACTATTTTTTGAACATGAAAGAAACTAAAATCTATCTAAGCTTAAATCTTGTTGAAATGCAATGTCTTATATTCCATTGCGCCGAAAAATTTCTAACTAGGCATCCAGATCATGGACGCAAACACATGATTCGTAAAACAAATTATTCTGCTTTTTTCATGAATGTGGCTCGTCAGCTGTATCCTGTGCTCGCAGGAAAGAACCATTCGAATACTAGCACCGTACCACGTGGATCTTCGAACAAAAGTCGAACAAAACTTAAATTGTTGCTGAATTTTGGTGCAAATCAGAAGTTAACCTAATTTTGAGGTGCTGAGCTCATTTTTAATGTCGAAAGTCATGCAATATTACATGCATTTTTCCATACAGTATCACTGAACCTTTCTTATGACTATGATCGCTTTTGTGATAGATATTCCGTTACTGTTCACTAATTCACCAACAATATCATAAAAATGAAGAACACCACTTCAAATCCATTGTGTAACGTGTTGGTTTACTGTAGATTGTCTAATTATCTTGCACAAAACACAATGCGCCTCCATATCAGTAACAAAACTTTAAAATCTCCTTACCCCCGCTTCCGCACCTAAGCGCAGAACAAGACCATGATATTCCAAAAGCAGAGGTAATTTCCCATAGAATGTATAATATGTGACCGTTCCGAAATGTTTCACCAGATTGTATAGAACACATTAGTGCAAAAAATATTTTTGATCTGACCACACACTTCAAAATATTTACAGCTCGCAAGATGCACATAAAAAGAGCGTAAAAATCCACTGGAATTTACATTCAAGAACATGTAAAAATGCGCTTTGTTCACAATTGTTCATCTCCATTCATCAGAGTTCTACATCAAAAGAGACGCAGTATTTTATTTCGCATGTGCATTTCGCAAAACATGTGAAATTCCATTAATAAGTGGCGATGTCGTTTACGTTAAATGTAATTTTCATTTTTTGTAAATGTGCACCTCAAACCTAATTAAACGAAAAAGTCATAGTTCCAAGGAAATCTAGTGAATATATTATAATTGCAAACCAAGTTCTTTCATTTCCCTATAAAATGAAACTAGTTGTGCTAAAATTTGACCAAAGTCGAAAGAACAACATGCATTTTAAGTGAACATAGAAATTGTGGTTTCGGAAATAAACATCATTTAAAAAAATTCGTTCTTATCCAATGATCATAAAATTATGAAAATATATCATTCAATACATGAAAAATTTAGGAAAAATTTTAAATATCAATATTTTAAACATAGATTTTTAAGGTTTTGTCCGGCCTTCAGAAACTGTGCACCATATTCCTGAATCACATATTACAACACTGGACCTATTCTAGCGTTTATGCTTTTATAGTGAAATAATCAAAACTAGATTTTCAAGCTAAAATAAAGTATCCATCTGTGTAATGTTAAATTTATTTGAAGTGGAATAACGAAATATGAGGCGATAATTGTTCTATCTTATTATACAGTTTTGGTAAGCATCGCCCAGTGATCACCTTCCATACAAAAGTCGGACAAAACCTTAAAAGTGGCCCGAATTTGAGGAAAACTTCAAATTATGGTAATTTTGTGACGCTGAATGCATATTTGATGTTCATTTTTCATTTTTTTACCTTAAAATTTTAACCCTTAGAGTGATTTGAAAATTCAACATTTACGAATATATAGTGCACTATATCTGAAAATTCATTCTAAAAAAATTAGATGAGTTGAATTTTTAGTAGAATACAATTTTTTTTCTTTGTTAATAATGCTGAGAGACATTTATAAATTATAATACGGACCCTGAGTAATCAAACACTAACATGCGTCCCCTTCAGATATATAATGAAACCTTTTTGCATGTCTCGGGGCAGAAGGGGCAAAACAAGACATTCATTTTCGGAAAGTATACTAATTTTCAAGTGTTATGAACTAAAAGTGATCTTTCCGAACTGTTTCAAAAAAAGTACAGCCACTTTGAGCATTATAAGTTTAATTTAACATGCTATTTATTATTTTCAATATTAATTATTCAAAAGGGCTAAATAGATTTTTGTAAAGAAACTTGTTTTGCTCATTATTCCGCCGCAGTGGTCAAAACGAAAGTTATTTTGTTTTACGATTTTAAAGGCATGGCAACAATGAATCATTTGTGTAATGGTAGGATCGCTTTATATATTCATTGCGCACAAAATTATTTTTACATCAGGCGCCTCTCTGCATCGAAATATTATCAAATTAGGAGAAATCAGCAAAATAAATGTTTCTTTACAAATCATTTTAGTCATTTTCAAAAGTTAACATGGATTTGAATCGACTAAATCGAAAGACAAGTATAAGTCCAGCGAATAACCATGAACCCAGTTCGATTCTAATCGGAATCTGAACTAATAAGATACATTCATTTGAATAACATAGGTTCGAATACAGATTTTTTTCAGAATTCATCATCTATTTCACCTTTGAAGTGCTGTAAAATATGATAATGGCAGTATCTTTCAGAAATCTTCGATACCTTCGAGAAATGTTAAGGTATAATTACATTTTTAGTTCATAAGATGTTTTGTCATTGAAAACCATTTGTACCATTTTATTGTGCGTAATTGAAAAGATGATGGTTTTTGAACCCGTCTGAGAATGGCTTGGAAATGTCCAACTCAGATGACCTTTTCCCACACTGCCTGTTCCTTTAGACTCAAGGAGTTAGTCGCTCAGAACAAATCGAGTTGCGCTTGCAAAAAAACAAAACAGCGTGATAGCCTGTGCCGCAATGTGCCATGATGTACCATGGTGTTCAGCAAAACAAAAACACAGGTTGCTGTGTTCTTTTAGTTATACTTTGTTGACTGTTTATAGAAGTGTGCCTCAATGTGCCACACATGTGATAACAAGTGAAATGATTGTGTATTACTGTGGATCGTATTCTTATATCGTGTTTTCGTTGCTAATATAGTATGTTTGGCACATTGTTCTAAGCAACTCACCCCTTGTTTGGACTCTAGAGTTCGGTGGACATACACGCAGAAAAAAGATTTGTAGGTTCAATAAAAATATGGATTAAATTTAATAAATAAAATTCTTGGTCGGTAGACAATAAATTTATTTATTGAATTCAATAAACTTTATTTGTTGTTTGAATAAAAAAAAGTTATTGTTCCATTTTTTAACAAATATTTTATTGAAATTAAAACAAAATTACTGAAATTAAAAATGTTTTTATCGAAAGCAAAAATTTGTTGTTGCCGCAATAAAAATATATTTTCAAGCTAATAAATTTGTTGTTTGAATTAATAAACAATAAATGCTAGGATTCAATAACACCTATTTTTGGTCTGCGTGTAACGATGTTAAATAAATAAATAAAGAACAGCGTACTTTCCTTTACACCACGGTAGTCGATCATACAGTAAACAAACATGCAAACAGCAATCAGTAACTCGCAATGACGGTATCGGTAACTTTAGTTGTTTGTTTCGAAGACCACTAACATGCGTTTGGCTTGAACACTAGATAAGGCACAGAACTCAAACACATGCCGTTGATGACTGAATGTTTTTACACAGCAAAGTTCTGCATTTAACATTGGGATACATTTACAACTTAGGGTAAGAGTGTATAATACGCTCTACCAAATCAAAACGCCACCTTAGAATTATCTGTAGGATGAAAACGCCTGCAATCAGTAGAATTTCAATAAACCAACGTACTAAGTTAGTTCGATATATATCAAATGCTGCAAAACAACAACATATACAAAAATTTAAAACGGCGCTTTGATGTAAGTTTCTAGCATTAGTTGGATTTAATTTAGCGACAAATTAGCCACCTTGAAATATAGTCTAACCGTCGTAGCGAGGCGCTTCACACTCATTTACCCTACAGATTTTTGCTGAAGTCCTTTTCGTGTCTGCCTTTATCGCAACCGCATCCGGAATCGACAGATATTTGCCAGTTCAGGATAAATATTCGATAAAATCACCAGGTCCAGCAACATGGATGGAAAATGTTCGCATCTCTTTTTCATTTCAGCCCGAGGATTTCCCCCGTCTATCTAGTTTGTTGATCTTTGCAACTCAAACAACGTAAGCTTCCTGGAATATTCTGAGGAAACGCTGTTTACATTTAACCTTTTTCTCGGAAAACTATAAATGGAAGCAGCACGTCTCATAACTCGATTATCTTTTCAAATGCTCTCGTCTACGTACATATTCGATTTATCTTTAACATTAGAAACTTTAGCAGCAAGCAAGCAAAAAATTGAAATCCAATTTTGTTGTTTCAGTTTTTCTTTGGCCGTTTATTCAATGGTAGGTTGTAGTCTTGTTGTGCAACAATAATCCTTAATTTTATTTGAAACAAAAATCGCTTCGATTATCACCTTTGAATTGTGATAAGCAACAGGACCATTTTAAGAGAAATCGGGGCACCTGGCCGATCAGAATTTCTGTCATTTTAACTACTAACGAGACCTAATTTATAACTCAGGGGGTTTAACCCCCCCCCCCCCCCCCCCCCCACTGGTCACCACCAATTTAAATTCACCCTTCATTGCACCCCCTCAAACCACCACCCCATCCATCACTCATACCCCTTCCACGGTGTTCCTAAAACCGTTATTAACAAAAAAAATTACCATAAATTTGTCATACGGCATTCGAAAGATACAGTATCCAAGCATCTTCTCAGTGAATTTCAAAATGATCCATCGAGAGATTCGAGAGAAATTGCAATTTGAAGTTTTATAACATGTTTCATAAGGCTACCAGCAAACACCCACGGGTTTGGTCCTATCTCTATAAACAAAAAATATCTCTAGAGAAAATTTTCAATAGGACGTAAGTAACAATGAGAGATTCTCTTTGGGGTCTTTCTCTTCTGTTCATTACTCGGCCATTTCAATATTTACTACTCTACTCGTTGCATAATATTCTAGTAAAAACCGTCGGCTTTCGATATGTACTGGAAAATTAGTGCAAAGTGTTAGTCGGAGTTAGTCGCTCAGAACAAATCGAGTTGCGCTTGCAAAAAAACAAAACAGCGTGATAGCCTGTGCCGCAATGTGCCATGATGTACCATGGTGTTCAGCAAAACAAAAACACAGGTTGCTGTGTTCTTTTAGTTATACTTTGTTGACTGTTTATAGAAGTGTGCCTCAATGTGCCACACATGTGATAACAAGTGAAATGATTGTGTATTACTGTGGATCGTATTCTTATATCGTGTTTTCGTTGCTAATATAGTATGTTTGGCACATTGTTTTAAGCAACTCACCCCTTGTTTGGACTCTAGAGTTCGGTGGACATACACGCAGAAAAAAGATTTGTAGGTTCAATAAAAATATGGATTAAATTTAATAAATAAAATTAGTGCAAAGTGTTGTAATGACGTCGTAATAAACGAAAGAGAATGTAAACAAAGAGAGGCTCTCAATGTTACTTACGTCCTATTGAAAATTTTCTCTAGATTTGTCTACTTATTTAGAACATGGCATTCGAAAGATATAGTAATCAAGTATATCCCCTGCAAGTTTGAAAACATTTCATTGACGGAATCAAAATTTATAACGGTTTGGATGTGGTATGCGGTCATAGATGGGTTTTCTACCAGACTTCAAGCATGAATCCATGTTTGTCCATTGACAATTTAGATCGTTTATACGTGTCGCGGTTTTTAAAGGAAAACCTTACCATTTAATTTCATAAATATAATGTACAAAAGGTGTTATTTATATGGTGCACTGAAAAAATATGAAAATCGGGTTGTTTACCAAACGTTAAATATAATGTGTCAATTAAAAAAAATGGATGAAAGTTGGAATGTTTACTTCAAAAGGCCATATCTCAATGGTTTGTTGACCAATCCTAATTATTTTTCATTATTGAACAGGTAGACGTTGCTATGGTTACTAAAAAAATCCACTTGTTTTGAAGTCATACTGCTTCTTCAGTTAATAACTTTTCTCAACTAATTTTCATAAACTTGCAATGTTCCCCGAATGTATTCAGTAGTAGAATACCTTTAGAAATATATAGTGTTCTGTTTAATTGATTGATGAGGTGATTTTTTAAGAATTTATTTTCAATGTTAACCGATTTTCCATACAAACTTCCATATAAACTTTGAAATTTTTGGAGGGTCCATAGACACAACCGATCGGTACCAAAATTTGCACAATTACTAAGGGCTATAAAAGGAATCAGTAGAGCCTGGTGGAGCTAAAAGTCAAAAATTGAACCAGTCTACTGTGCACCCTTTAATTTTGTTTTAATTTTTGTCGGCTTCCGTAACATATATGTATGTTATGTATAATTCAGAAGAGGTTGTTCACTGGTAAAATCACAACTATGTTGGCCAAATTATTTCAGAGCGAAAAAAATACATGTAAACCCAACGGTCAACGGCCTTCAACGCACTTGTCCTAAGTGCTTTATAAAGTTAGTAGAGTTGATTCCCACGAATGAGGAAGAACATTTCCTTCTGTTAAATTTCTTCGAGCATTTCGTGGGCTTTCCCGCGGGAAAATATTGCATGTTATTAGCATGTTGGCAGAGATAAATGACTTTGAACTAATTCATTTTCGCGCTTTTAAGAAGTATTCCCAGTCTGATTTGTACACAGGGGGAAACATAGTTTGACTTGATGGTATTGTATGCGAAAATGTGCAATCGCGAGGTATTTCTCGATTTAATGAAGCTGGAAAAGGAACTGGTGAAAGTGATTACATTCCTAAAGTGTAGGACATTTCCAAATGTATAGAAGAAATATATATCTTCATAAAATTATCTGTATATGTACTCAGTCTCATGTTCCAATGTTCGCTAGTATAGAGGAACAAAATCGCCACTTATTCGAGTGGAGACGGAGAAACCACTACATCTTGCGCCTACCTAGTACAGTCGGAAATATCATCATAACTCAATGCCACGAAACGGGTAGTGCTGATAACAGCAAATTTATGCCACACTCGTAATATAAATGTAGCATACATATATCAAGCACCACACTCCGTGCTATTTTACTGGTTATAGTGAAACGAGTTTCTAAGTGGCCTATTAAGATTTCTTTAGAAATGAAACTTTCTGCATATTCTAAGTAGGGTAAAGTCCCAATTTTTACCCTATAATGGAAGGTGCCGTACTAATTTGTTAATTACTCAGCATACAATCGATGGCATGCGTATAAATTGGCATCCAACAGCTTTGCTTCGTTGTTAAGAACCAAGATGATGACCTGAAAACGGTGAAATTCTCGTGTTTAAGCGCAATGAAAACTCGAATCGAGTGTCTCTATTGTCCCCATACCATTTGACTCAATGCGTTAAACAATGATGGCCAGATCCAGTCAGAACACGACACCGTCCTTCGAGTGGAGATTTTTAGTAAAGACCGTGTGGAGATTCTTAATCAATGTCAATTCCCTTCTATGTACTGCCGTCGAGCGTAAGATACGTCTTGTCCTCCATGATCGCAACCACGTAGCACTTTGCAGCGAAGACATCCTTGACGAGCATTTTCAGCCGCTCCTTTTGGGTTGCGGCTTGCGCTTCCGACACGGCTGGCCACGTTTTTCTCATGACGATGTCCATGTTAGCCAAATTCTTCTGTCTTTCGCTTCAACGTTTGCTGCAACTTTCGGTCATGCAAAACCCTCGAAATGCCAGAACACGGCTTGCGCTGGATGTTCTCACTTTTCTGGGCAGTCTTGAAACTCAAGTTTTGAATAAGAGGGATTCCATGAGAAACCGGCTGGCCACAAAATATGACCATCGCCGATTCGAACACAACTTTGCAGTTGTATTCGGTTTATCAATCACCATTATTTTCTCTAGCGATTGCAACATAACGATACAAGAGAAATTTTTCAAAAGGGCGTAGATGTTTTTGCAAGCATTATTTTCAAAAAAAAGTTCGATTACCGTTTTTATACAGCAAAACTATCTGATAACGAGTTATAGAGAATGAATACTATTGTATCCACAAAAACAAAAATTTATATTCAAATTTAAAATTGCAAAAAAAATATACATGTTTTTAAATTTCATAATAGGTATTGTTATTTTCATAATTCATTATTTTGAGAAAACCACACCAAAAACGCTTACTTACTTACTAAAGACATAAGAGATTTGATCAATAGAATTTTTTCAGCTTACAAATAGATTTAAAAGAATGATAATAAAAAGTATGTTTTTTGAAATACAACAAAAATTCAAAGCAAAACAGTTTTCCTCCTGAATTTCTGATATTGTAGTGTTATTATTACTGCTTCGATTTTATTCATCCAAACGCCCCATACACGTGTTTATCGAATTGATGCTCATTAAAACGTGCATGCTATCCTCTATACCAGATCATCATCACGTCATTGAGTTTTTTTTTGTTTCATTGTAACTAAGCGGTTCACTAGCTGCACTAGTGGCTACACATTACACTAAATTTCCAAGGACTTGTCAAATATGTCAGTAGTGTACAGCACTGAATGTATGTATGTTGTAGCAGTTGTAGCACCCATCATCAGAACGCGTAATGAAAACCTTGATGATAACCGAAAGGCATAGGCACAAGCAACTTGCTATTTCCCGCTTGGAAGTGGGAGGGCTAACGCGCATTACCTCCAGGCGCAATGAAGAAGCAGAGTTATGCTGTATCCATGACCCCTTTCGGAGGGCATCTGAAGCGTTCTCCGACGCCTTTCGCCTGAACTCAGAATGTGCATATCATACATAAACAAAACACATAGAACATCACGGCATCGAATGCAATTCAGTATTACATTTATCAAAGAGTAGTGCATTCATGATGCCACGACCACGACAACCGCGTACATATTCAATCCTGGACAAGATGTTCTGAATAGTTACTCTAGGGCTCACGTAGCATTGTACGCTGCTTTATTTTCTTTCCTCTAGAAAGTACGCAGACTTATGAGTATGCTATACGATAAATGTGAGCTCTTGAATGATATCTTTGTGTTTTAGTAATCTCAACAAGCTGTTTTTAAAGCTTCGTGTAACTTCTAACTAGGGAAATACCCGAAACAAGAATATTCCAACACCAGGAGTAAATGTCAAACTGCTCTTCGCATCGCCTATGATGTTTAAATTGATACACACCTAGAAAAAATCGTGTAAATTTACGTCTCCTGACCCTGACATATACGAGCATCAAAAATGACTCAGTTTTACGTTTGGTTTTAATTTTACATGACGTTGATTTTTGTAAATCGTGTAATTTTACTCAACATAGGGCGTTTGTTTTCAATGGCAGTAAGTGTAATTTTATGTCATTGCGCATGTAAAGTATATGTTTTATGTAAAATTAAACGGAACACGGTAATGTTTCGTCATTTCGAGAATTACGGGTTGTTAAATTGTGTCATATTTGCAATTACGTCAATGATAAAATTCATAATTTTTTGGTGTGTATGTATTGCCATCTAAAAAAATTGAATAAAAATATACCACAAAAGGCCAAAAGGCCATAGCATCTATGCTTGAAAAGACGTAATCCATGAGATGTAGACGAACCTGGAGAAATTTGACCATGTCCAAGATTCTACAATTAGCAATAGCGAGGTTTATCGTGTTTTTAGTATTTTTTAAATATTTTCATGCGAACACTTTTTTCCGGACTGTTTAGCGGAATGTTATCACGTATAACAATTTCAAATATAATATATTCGTAACTTCTTTACTAAGTTGCAAATTAAGCATTCTATGGATCATATGATGGAAAGCGGCCATTTTATGATGGTAAGAGTGGTGTGTGTTTTCGGATATAACTCTTTCGTTATTTGTAGGCCTGTTAATTTTGAAAGCTAAGGATCCTTTTTCTCAAGAGTCAAGAATATCTAGAAACGGCCGAAGTGGCCGAAAGCTTTGAAATTTGTAAGCAACATCCAACATCACTACCAAACCGCGATCAGGAGAACGGATACTCGTGGCTTTTCGAACTGATACCTATGTCTAAAAAATTAACTCCAATACTGAAGTTACCCTCAAGCAACACGTATAAATAATAGAGGTTACTATAACTTTTTCTCTATAGCCTGAAATATGGCACTGATGGTGCACATAAGTAGTGTGCGAAATACGCGTAACAAGCGATACAAGTGAATAGTGGAATTAAAACGCTTTTAATCCACCTAACAGTGTGATGAGACATTTCTTATAACTCTTATCACTCTCTTCGGATATTATATCGTTTGAGAACATTTAGAACTTGATGCTTCGCGATGTTTTTGATAACACATACTACATGGGATAGTGGCAGGACTCAGAGAATCGCTCAAATCAGCATAGGACAACATCAGTGCTAGAAATCTCAAACCAAATCAATGGGAAAGCGAAAAAATGGCCCATAAAATAGACATTCCAACAAATTATTGTTAATGCTCTGTTAATAAAATATCCGAATTGTGGTGGGAAAACTGAATTTTCCTAAAGGGGTTATTTATTTATCATTAGCATGTATGAAAAAAGCCTTATGTTTACATTTGTGAGTATCGCCCTTTTCACAAAAAAGCGTTGAAATGAAATCGCAGCTCCTGATATCACGTTATCTCTGAAGTGCATGCGTGCATAGTTCCAAATTTTACTTCGACATCGACTTTTTCTAAAGGTGACTTCCCAGTAGTATCCTTGATTTGAATTATTACCGCTAATCCTAATGCCAAAGAACAAATAAAAACCTCTCGAAAACTAACCGTTTGGGAAAATCATCATCATTACTGAAATTTTCATTTTCACGAATCTTTTCGATAACCTTCCGTCACAAGCGTTAATGCACTGGGTGCACAGTGCTCCAAAAATCTAGCGAAGTCGTCTTAGGGCACCAGCGGGTCTAATTCAGAGCTATCTGCGCGGCGGGTTAAATCTGTAAAGAACACTAAAAATTATTTTCCATTCCATAATTTTCAGTTCAGCAATTCGAGAGATCACCGCAAGCCATGAAAAATAGACTACGTTGTGAAGCGATGGTCACTATTTATTAAAAAATCACGGTTAAATAAAAAATTAAACTATTAAAAAATTTCAAATAGTTTATAATTTTCACAAACTTATTAGGAAAAATTGTTTAATAAGCTTTCGTAATATTGTGTAGGAAAAAAGCTGAAAATTTCAGTATTTTCTCTATCTGCAACATATAAACCCTTAAGTATACCAATTAATTGGTATACGAATTGGAATAGGTTCGCCAAATTTTGGAAGAAGTCTATAAAATAACCTCTTGAAAGCTACCTAAAAATTGTTGTAGTTCGATGCAATAAAAAATCATATTTGGCAATTCATATTTGGCTGATACAATTGGGGTGCCAATGTATTATAATAGATATTCGGCATTCGAAGAAGTTTCTTGTGAACGACTTTGTTTCTACTTACTTGAAGTCAGCGGCGTAGCCAGAAATTCGGTTTGGCGGGGGTTTGGTGAAAATCGATCTTACTGTCTAAACGGCATAATTCCGAAACCATAATTTTTGAAGTTTTAAAATTATGCAGAATTATTTTCCAGAAAATAGTAACAAGGTTCGTGTCTTTAGCGAATTTGTTGCGCCTTTATTGTAGTCATGAATATTAACCTGAGAAAATTCACCATAAATACTTCTTGGACGATATACCGTCAAAATTGTTTTATCAAATGATGCGCTGTTTAACGTTTGTAAAACTCATCGAAGATACTAAACCTCCGAAATTGGCGGTTTCAAAATGATGTTATCTTGACCTTAAATTACTGTTTTTAAACATTTGACCTATACATACAATTGGTCATACAACAAAAATCAAATGCTCATCAAAATCGATCAGAACTTGCTAGAGTCGAATGGAAATCGTCATTTTTCATAAATTTCTCTCTACATTCGGAAAGTGTTATCCTCGTTATTAATCATATTACGTTTTCGTCTCAACTCGACGCATTCCCAAAATAAAAACCTGTTTTAATACATCTAGTGGTGCAATTGTGCTTGTCTCATTCGTCCAGACTACGATTCCATGGCTGGTTATGTTCAATACAATGGTGGGAATGAATATTACATGTTCAGTACAATTTGCACATACATACAATGGATCGACAGCCACGATCTTGAGATATTATGTGATACTGAAACATCGCTTGAAACCAGCGGCGGATCATGGAGAAAGATCCGAGAGGTCCAGGTCCTGCCGAAAATTTTCAACTTGTTAAGAAATTTTAAATTAGTTTTAATTTTAAAGTAGCAACACCTCACTGCATACTCCCTCCGGGCCGGTATGATTGACGATTTTTAGAGTGATTGCATAACCTTTCTATACGAGAAAGGCAAAAATGTACCAAAGTCCAAAAAAGTCAATTTTTGTCAAGCATCTTAATGTTTCATGCATTTTAAAGTCATTTGGCATCAAAAATACAAATTTGATTTTGAAAATTTTTCATTTCAGTTTATATGAGAATTTGCTGTGTAATTGCACTCTTCAACTCGTAACTCCGGAACCGGAAGTCCAATCAACAAAAAATCAATAGCAGCCGATGGGAAGGTTGTACCTTTCATTTGAGACTAACTTTGTGTAAATCGGTCCAGCCATCTCTGAGAAACTGAGGTCACATTTTTTTCCACATACACACATACATACACACACAGACATTTTCCGATCTCGACGAACTCAGTCGATTGGCATATGACACTCGGCTCTCCGGGTCGGGATTAGATTGACGAATTTTAGAGTGAATGAGAAAGGCAAAAACATTTTTAGCAAATGTTGAAAGTTATGCATTTTTTGGTGAGCAGTTCTATGTTTCAGACATTAAATCAATTTTAACTTCGCTTCCTATTAAATAAAGACCCTTATTACAATACATTTCTACAAAAACGAGATCAATTTGAAAATAAATCTGAGGATTATGATTGATTACAGAACTCTGGAATTTTCTATTGGAATGTTTTCAGGCAGGAATTTGATATTGATGCTACTAGACAACTGTGAAATCAAGACCAATAGATCAGTTACATATCAGGACCCCATTCCGACAATTTATCAAAAGTCCTAACGATGTTAACAACAACAGGTTATCAATCTACGGATCAGATAATTGTTATTGTAATATTGAATTAAATCAGTCTGCATCAATAAATTTTCAACTTCAATCCAATATTTTTTTTTTGTGTTGTGGGGGGGGGGGGTGTTGTACGGTGTTAAACCCCAAAACCTTCTCTTGGCTACGCCGTTGCTTGGAGTTATTTTTTTTCGCTTTTCATTTTCCGATATGTTTCAGATCGATCCGATGGTTATAAGTTAGAAAAATTGCAGTGAGAAGGTTCGCACAAATGAACATTTTTGTACTGATAAGGTATCAAGTTCCTTCCAGACAACTTGGAAGTGTTCGGTGATTATTTCTAGCGGTTGTAGATAGTAAAATGAAATACAAAATTCGTTTTATCGAAATAATGTTTAGCTTATTTCATTGAATTATTACTATATTGAACAATAAATGGGCGACAAAGAGTAATCAACAAACAACAAGCCATAACTTTTAAAGTATTCAAAATAGATATTTAAAGTCTTTAGTAAAGTTATTCGCAAAAGTAAGAGCTACAAATTTGCTGAAGACATCATTTCGATATAATCACTTCCAAGAAAATTTGTGAAAATATCTCACTCATAGGGGGATTAATCAGCAAAAGCACAATTCCAGAAGAAAGGCCATATTACCTCCATTAAATTCTCCGAAGATACTATTGACCTAAAATAAGCCGTTTTGGCGTTAATAATAGATTATATGTTTTTGGTCATATTTCTGGCAATGGGAAATGATAAAAATCTTTCGTCCGCATTTAATGTTAAATATCTCTTTTGATAATAGTCCGATTTCTACAATCTATAGCTTGTTCGAAAGGTATTCGTTAAAGCTGTCTAAAAACATATAAATTGTTAATCTATATTGTCAATTTCGGCAGATAATTTCAAAAAACTGCAAAAAACGCCATTTTTACGCATTCAAACATTCATATCTTGGAAACTAAACATCAGAATCAAAAACAAATTAATAGCGTTTATACTGTTTTTTAGTTCTTTCATTTAAAATTGGTTTGGATAAGATCGGTTCAGCCATTGCTGAGAAACACGAATGAGAATTTGTCCGTTACATACACACACACACAGACACACACACACAGACATTGTCCCAAATCGTCGAGCTAAGTCGATTGGTATATAAGACTCGGCCCTCCGGGCCTCGGAAAAAATCTTGAAAGTTTGAGCGAATTCTATACATTTCTTTTATAAGAAATGTAAAAAATGTTACCAAAAATATCCGCACGACAGACCCGCGAGCAGAGAATTCTCAAAGGAGGGGGTTTTTATATTAGGATGGTGTAGAATCTGTTTGAACGTTGAAGATTTGTTCCGAGTCCCGAAAAGCTGAGTCTTGTGTCGACTTGGCTCAACAAATCCTGAAAATATCTGTTATTAAGAGGCAATCTTTATCACCACCGTCTGCTGATTCATGGTAGTGTCGGATTCTTACTGTGGAGGTTTGTAGTAAGCCTACCGACAAAACCTAAACCTCTTGTTCCTCCCAATACTCATTCTTCCGGGCCATCGTTATGTATTATTTCAGGAGAGATTGTGCTCTCGCTTGTTTTATTTTGTTTTAATTGTTTGTGTTTTTTCCATTGATGCTCTTTCTTGCTTACTGTCCAACCTTCGTGGTATAACTGACCTGCTCAGGTCAGCTGCAAATATCGTCACCTGCCGAGACGCGAACCAATCCAGAGATGCCGAACATAAAGACTTACATCTCTTTACAACTACCTTCGCAGGCTTTTTTATCCTTCTTGGCGATACTCGTTTCTAATTATCTTGTAGCTTTTGCTGAGAGTTTCCAGGCGGCGGAATTTCTCCCGACACCGATCCTATTTTTCGTGAGCCATTTAGTTATCAGTCACACTGGCGCCTACGGTGAAATTTCTCTACACAAAGATATCCCGATGTTCTCCGAGTTCGTGTTATTCCTCCTCCCCATCAGATAAGATTTTGCAAGATAATTAAATATCTCCCTCCCTCATGTTCCCTTAAGTAATTAGTGTATGGCCCTTAAAAACATTGCCGAAAACAGCAAATTTCGAGAATTTCTAATAAAAATGTTATTAAGATTTTCAGATAGAAGGATAAAATTAATTACAGAAATTTAATATGGTAATGAATACTGCAATACTGCGTACAACGAATATAAACATTTCAACCCTAAAAATCTCAGAACATACTAGTGGCATCTAGTCTCTGCCACTAGCATGTTCTGAGATTTTCAAGATTGAAATGTTTATATTTGTTGTACACAGTATTGCAGTATTCATTGCCACATTAAATTTCTTAAATATCTATCAATTCAAAATAGATATTTGAACTCTTCCGGTATCATGCATCACATGTTTTTGTTTCCATTATTAGAAGTTTTTAAAGTTTGCATGAGAATTATTAACCGATTAATTGTTTTGAGTGCCATCTTACTTTAATCAAGTAGCATTTGACAATTCCGAATGAACTATGGACAACTTCAAAATTAATATAACACTGCTACGGGTACTAAGAATCACTCTTATTCAGAACGCTTAAAAAATTGCGGCTTACTTATGGGTTTTGTCCCAACAAGCTATGGCAATTGATTGAGAAAATGCATACATGCGATCTCCTCAAATTTTTCAGTCATTTTGGTTCACAAAAAGAAACTAAAAAAAGGCTGCGCTTGCTAATTAGGACCATTTTCAAATTTTTCCATACAACAACGATTCAAATTTATCCATGCAACAACAATCCAGTTTAATGTATATCCGTAAATCGAATACAAAGTTGCAAAGTTTTGTTCGAATCAATAATTGAATTTTATGCATCATCGCCGGAATTATTCATATCTATATTAATTTAGCCGAGGATATCGAGTATTATCAACGGAAATGGGCGAGAGGTGCGAGGAGGTTGGCGAAGGCTGACTCAATGGTTAAGTGGCATGAATTAATTCCAAATTCGTCTTTGTCGGCGAACGGAACTCGAGGAGAGATAGATTTTTATCTAATGCATTTCCTATCGGTCACGGCTGCTTCTGGAAATGTCTACATCGTTTCTTTCACTCACCACCACCCTATTACCAGGAGTGCTGGGCTGGAAGCCGATTCCTTCACAAAACGGACTTAGGTGCCATCGCCACCAAGGAACTTACAGTCTAAGTAGGGTAGTTTGACCACCACGAAATATTCGCTCAAGGAAACGGATATCAGTTTCGAAAATTTTGCCCCCGGGAATTGTCAGTCATAGTAAGGTAAGTTTAACGCTGTTGACTATACGAGTAGCTCGCTACAAATCCGGGAGCTCGATGGTTCGCGAAAGCCACACCAAAACGGCTTGCGGAACTGCTGGGGAATATCCGAAAGGAATTTGGGAGTAAATGGCTCAAGATTTAAACTACATAATAGATGGAGAGCATGGCAGAAAGCAAGATGAATCAGTTGTCTCGATTGGCACATTCTCCATGTCATTCGGAGATTTTTGCCTTGCCATCGCTTTCCTTTTTAAGGAAGATGAAAAAAATGGTAGGGAAATGGAAAATGATAACACATTACAATCATAACACAAAACAGAAAACAACGTGGATACTTCACTCCCGAAGGAGTAAAGAACCCTACTGATAAAACCCATAGCTCTTTATAACACTGGACTAGCAACAATACATATTCTTGTGTTTTGCTTCGTGTATAAAGAACCAAAAATCCGGATACGCAATTGTATTACTACAGGGCTGTTACATATCAAATAATATTAGGTTCCATAATTGAATTCACAAAGATCACACGAAAAATACTCTTCATGCTAAATACTAGCCGTGTGATAATTCAGTTGGCAAGTTGGGAAATTGCTGCCACTAAGACGATATATCCAAACTTAAACCAGATTGGAGCCAGTTAGACACTAAAACCTAACAGTTCACGTAACGTGTGTGAACACCTAAAGCAACTGGCAGTTTTTGTTTTCCTTTGGAAAAAAGATTGCATACTCACAGCGTTTGGTGTGAGAGCAAAACACAATTCATTTCTGTATACTCATCAGCGACCCAGAGCTTCTGTACTTAGGGACCATTCATAAATTACGTAACGCAAAAATTGCCCAAAATTGACTCCCCCTCCCCCCATGTAACAAATTGTCACAAATTTCACCATCCCCCCTCCCCTATTACGTAACAAATTCCTAGAAAAAAAAATTTTCTTCGGCGAAAACATGTTCACGGTGTCTTTTTTTAACAACTTTATGCAAAAAAATTCAGCATCTCTGAAACTTCAGGATATGAAAGAATGGGCTTTCCCCTTTCATTTGAAACCAACATCAAAATAATCCGTCGGGGGGTCTAGAGCAACTTTTTTTTAAGTTTTTTTTCGTGAAAACATAGATTTTACAATAGAACTAGTTCATTTTTCTGTCCCTAGATGGTGCTTTAGACATTCGGACAACACTAAAAGTGAGAATCTGATAGATATTTTAATTGTCTAAAACTTTGTTAACAACTAAAAACCAATTTGAAATTATCCGGAAAAGTTGTTTAATATTTTAACGAAGTCTAAGTTAGTTTCACAGAAACCCCAGTGGTTTGTAAGTCAATTCACACGCACTTTTTTCATTTGCCAAATAGCTGTATTTAGTTGAACAGTGCATTCAGCGGAATTTGAGAGCTTGGAAAGTCTCATCTTTTAGCTGTAAATTATAATTCCAGATGCCACCTGGTATAGGGCACCATTAATATTTTTGGGATGAAAAGTCTTAGATAAGTGTTGACCAAACTAGTATAATATTAATATTCTTTTCCAAGATGGTGAGTGATTCGTCCCGCAGAAACAGCTTCTTTTTCATTTTTTCGATTGTTCTCGGGGATGACTGATAACTATTCTTGCATGAACCTCCTACTTTGCTAGCATCTTCGTATAAAATTCACTTGTCCTGAACTTCAACCTTTATATTTGAACAAACTCTATAAAACTGTTAACACCATTGCAATATTTCGCGAATTTCATTGCAATGCTTGGTTAAACACGCCGATTATCTTTTTCAAAATTAACTCAATGTGACAAACAGTGAACAAAAAACTTTGAGCTTTTGGATAAACATTATTTTTTTGGGATATATTCGTGGATTTGTATGTATATAAGGTTTTTCTTGTACTCAAATCATATTTTGTTTTCAAAAGTAATACATTTCGCATAATCTAGGATCAATTTATTAACGATTTCTCGCATAATTGATAGGAAATTGCCGTAAAATCCAACTGCCACAATATACTTTGCGGAAAAAAATTGAATAAATCGTTTCACGCTAACCACTAATTTGGACAGTTACTTCTGTAGTTTGCGTTCAATTATAAACTGTGTGTCCCAACAATTCGTCTTGAACAGAATTATAATAGCTGACTTAAACGATCATAACCTAAATTAAGCGACGTATGGTCCTTTCTAAAACATAAATGTAAGCGAACCCTTGTAACCAAGCAATACCTTCCGATGAATGGTAGTTCCTTCGAACCTATCGGGAAACATTACAAACTTGAACCAAAAGCACAAATAGTTTTCTGTCTCTGTCAAACATCCCAATTCTCAGAAGGTCAATAGGAATTGTCAACGAAGAAGTTGTAATGAATCCCGTCAAATATTTTCATGTCTCTAAACCCAATTATTTTTTTGGTAGTAAAATAAGTGCGAGAAAATATATTTCCAAACCACTAGGCCTCGTGTGGAACTATCTTAGATATAACTTCGTTAAAATCTTAAACAACTTTTCCGGGTGATTTCAGATCAATTTTTAGTTGTCAACAAACTTGTAGACAATTAAATTTTCTATCAAATTCTCACATTTAGTGTTTTTCTAATGTCTAAAGCACCATCTAGGGACAGAAATATGAACTAGCTCGAGTAGTAAAACCAATATTGTTACGAAAAAAAACTTCAAAAAAAAGTTGCTCTGGCCCCCCGACGGATCATTCATTCATATTCCGAAGTTTCAGAGATGCTGATTTTTTTTGCATAAAGTTGTTCTAATAACCCAAGGAACAATTTCTGCTGAAAAAACGTATATGCAAGATATTTTAATCAGCTTATGCTGATTAGCTGCGTTTTAAAATATTCAAGCTACTGCTCTTCAATGCTTAACCAGTTGAAATTGGAGAATTTATTCAGCATTTGCTGATTAGTGCTGTTGTAACAGCGTTTCTTCAGTCGCAGTTCTGTGTGGCTCATAACATTAGTTCAACTATTTATGATTAAGTAAGCTGAAAACAGGCTTTTTCCACACGCAAACAAAACTTGTTCGGTACCTTGTTCAGCTTTTACAAGGAGTTGCTGATTAAATCAGTTTAAGCTGCAATTATTTAGTAATTGTTCAGCTTGTTGTAAAGCGCTTGAAAAGCTAATGCTAAAAATATTTTTTTCACCAACAATTGTCGGCATTTTTTCAATTAATTTAATCTTCTTTCCATTCGTAATTACTGGTTAACGGAGCTTAGGCCCCCAAAGTCAATCAGCACCACAAAACCTTACCTTCCAAGACGAAATTTTGCGAATCCATTTCCTTTTTCCAGCATTTGGATTCGAACCCAGGTACATTGTGTTACTACATTCGTCGCTCTTCCATCTAAGCCATATCGCCTTTCTACTAGCACATGAAAAATTGGTCATCATACCAATCAAGTAAGTATTCATATAGTCATATATTAATAGCTGAATTGCGGTAACATTGATATTTTTAATCAGCGTTGTGTTAATGGCAGTTCAAAACCGGCGCTGATCAACTGCTTTATAAGAGCCTCAAATACGTATATTCAAACAGGGGGTGCAACCTTAGAACAGGAGGTGCAACCTTACACCTCGGATGGTAACGTCATTTATCTCGATAATTTTATTCATCACAACGGAGCATTTTTTTCAAAACCTCGAATCATTTGGCATTAAAAGTCGTGATTTTATTCATCTACTGTGCTGCTGAAGTTTTTTTTTATTTCGAACAGCTGCTGAAAGTTAATAAAATGAGCCAGTGTTATATCCACGATAAGGTAAGTTGATTGTTCTCAAAAATTTATGAATTTGCAGCCCAAATCGGATTTTGAATTAAGCATATAACAAAACGCAGTGCATGTTATATGTTCAGCGACTGTGATCTGTGGATATTTCTAGCGAAATAATGTTTTATTTAACGTTAAAAATATGCTCGTTTTGGTACTGAATCAATAACTATTACTATAAATTGCACGATTAGCACTGTATTTTTAACACTAGTTACTAAAATGTCCCCTTGCGGTATGTTATCTGCATTTCAGACACCGGTCACTTTTTCTGCATTGTGCAAACCATGAAGCGAGTCGACCGGTTCTTTCAATAGTTCCACATCAATGGATCGATGGAAAATATCTATTATGGCCACCAAAGCGGTTGGAATTACTTATAAGAGATCCATCATCGAAACCATCTTCAAATTGGAACAGATTAAAATGCGAAGTAAAACGAAAATATATCCCCACCTTTGACGAAGCTGAAACTGAGGCAGGCGGGTCACACTACCGATACATCAGATGTACAGCTGATCCCACCTACAAAGAAGGTGAAGACCAAAGCGCGCCGCAAACTAGCGAGCATTGATTTAAACCACCTATTTGAGAAGTTGAAGTTGGGTAAGTTGACATCATTTGCATGATAACACTTTTACAGTTCAGGTTCACTCATACTGGTCCTGAAACAAGACTGCGAATCTACTCAGTAAGTTCAGCCGAAAATGAGGCTGTTGGCTGGTTCTAGTTAGTATTCCGGTTCCGGTAATGAACGATTCTAATTAGAATCATCGGTTGTGTCACAGGTGTCGGAATACTAACTGGAATCAGCTAGAATTCTGGCTCATTGTCCGGCTGAGCTATACTGGGTAGAATTCCTTTTACAAAAACATCAAGCAATTTTTCGATTTTTGATACGAGCCAGAGTATCGCTGGCAATGTTTACAAAGTGCATATGACAATTTTCAGCATGTTATTCAGCACGTATCAATTGAACAGAAGTAATCAGTTCTGCTGAATGCAGTTTAATTCAGTATGTAGTTCAGAAAAAATAGCACGCTGAAGAGTATATTTTTGATTGATTGGACTAACATTTTTTCAGAGTCTTATCAGCAATTTAATAGCATTTGTATTGAGGTACCTAAAGCAGGTAGAAAAACATTTATTCAGCATATTGTTCAGGTATAACATACAATTTGAATAGCCGTGCTACAACTAGCCATAGGCACGTTTATTTTACCGATATTTCAACACATTTAATGATTTTGAATAACAGTGTTTTAATTTACTGATAAAACTAGTGTTCATAACATAGTTCAGCAATACTGTTTATTCAGCATAGGTTGCTTTTATTAGGCATTTATTCAGTAAATAGTCTTACAGTTGTTTCCAAATTGTTTCTTGGGAAATACACCGTGATGTTACGTAACGATCTAGCTAACTCCCCCTTCCCCCTATGTCGCAACTTGTACCCCCTCCCCCCTAAAACCGTTACGTAATTTATGAAGCGACCCTTATCTAACTAAGATATCACTCGATACCAGCCAGTTGTTTTAGGCGTTCACACACGTCATGTGCACTGTTTGTATTTAGTGTCTAACTTATGCCAATTTGGTGTTAGTTTGGATATATCGTCTAGCAGGCAGCAAGTTGGTGTCAGTTACTGACGAGTAGAACACGAAACATTGAAATCCAATTTTTCAAAGTTAGGTCTTGTGTCCTTATGCGCAAATTGATTAATCCATTTTTTCCATTGGGAAAAAATTAAGGTTGCATACAGTTGGCATTGTCCAATCAGTGCCCTAACTAGAATACTGTAATTGTGCTTGGAAAAAAGAAACAAATCTTTGACATTTAAAAATAACATCCGGTAGAAAAGTTTATGTTTGAAAGCAAGTTTGCATGTTACGCAAATAGTTGGCATGTTTGGATACAGCCCCAAGGGGGAATCTTGTGCTTCATCCACATTTCCCGTTAACTTATACGGAGCAAAATTTTCAAGCGCGCATTTGATCGATTCGGTTGTCATAGCTCTACAAGCAAATGCCATAGAATTAGAACTGCCTGAAAAGAATTAAGGGGCAGTCATCGGTGAAGGCTCCGTATAACGTATGCGGAATGAAATTTGGACAACGCTTCCTGCATTAAAATAAAAATGCAACCCTGCGTAAGGCACCATACTAAATGTCATACTCTAGGCACACTTATTTTAAACATCCAGGGTTAATTACGACCCGCTAGGAGATATTATGTGAACAAAATAGCACATATATCATATATTTATATGATCGAACCCTACAGAGTAGCGCTAGGGAACGATTTTGAGCTGTTGCTCTTTTCCATATTTTTAATGTTGTTATCCTTGTGTTAAGTGGCGTATGCAAGGTCGGATAGGCTAACGATTTGAAGCTGTTTTGGCAAAATCTGGGATAGCAATATCGACAACATCTTGCTACGCCGAGTTGACCAAATTTGTGACTTATTGGACTTATTGCGTGAAAGCACTTTAATGAGAGCTTGTCGTGGCCGGCGTCGGTATTGCTCAGCACAGAGGAATCAGTATAGATTGTACTATGTGATTCATCGTGTTATTCCCAAGCATGTTGTTCCAATGAACATTTTGCAATTTTCATTGGTTCTGGTCAATAACGGAGTAGCAACCACGGGCGATCTCTTATGCTTATGCTTATTGCCTGAATGCATTTTAATGAACATTGGAACGCTTCTGCTGTCTGTATCCTTCACTAGTTGCTTTGGTAACTCAGAATTACAGTACAGAAAGCAATCATTCGGATTGCCCTGAGGCGTAACCCACACGGAGAACCCGTCAATCGCAAAATTATGATATTGCAATTGTTGATTTTTATTTTGGCTGACTTAACTAAAAATGGCTGATACAACTAACGCGTTTGTTGATATTTCAATTACTAATTTGTTGAAAAATATTGTTGTTTCTGATAGCTGTCAGTTGTCTGAGAATAGACAGCAAAAAGAAAACAAAAATTTCAATACTGATTCAACTAAGTTATTAGTTGAAAGCGGCACTTCAGCTCGTTCATAATATTCGTCTTTTGAATTGAAAATGTGCATATTGCTTCTTTGTTTTTAGTCGAATTGATAAAACGTGCAACATTTAAGTGATTCAAAAAATGTTTCGTTTAATCCAAATAGCTATACTTTCGAGGTAGGTTTGAATATTTGTTTAAATAATAAGTTCAAAGTTCAACTGAGTTCTTGATACTGCAAGTTTAGACTTTTTGTACTGAAGCAATGAGTTGTTCAAAACTGTGAAGCTTTCTTGTGCGAGTATGCAAAATAGTGAAAATCAGTCAGTTTAGTGAAAACGTTAGCATCGATATCTGTTTGTGTCTGATTTGCAGTCAGAATCGTCACCCGGGTCTTCACCGATGCCTTTTTGTCAACTACATCTCAAGTTTCCATTGCTATGCTGACCCAGCTAAGCAAGATGTTTGGAGAAAGTAGTGAGGTGAGATCAATCCGATTTATAATAATTATCATTATCCATTTTATTAAATATATGAAATCACTCCAAACCCACATCCCATTTTCCTTCCATACTAACAAAATCAAACATCCGTAATATCTATGGAGATTGCGTGGGTTCCCCGTATCTTCTTAAGTAGGTATTTAACTAACATTCCCTTCCCTTTTACGGGGAAGCTCTAATGTATTCGTAAAAAATACATTAATAAAAATTCGGAATAGTTAATATTGAAAGTATTCTTTCCACATGCCATGTACTCCTGTATGTACGCCACACGGCCAAGATTTGTTATTCTCCACGGTGATGCTCCGTCCCGTACACGTTAGGACGTGGTGTGCATAGCATTTAAACCGATTGTCCATTAGGTATCAGAAAGTTTACCGTGATCTTACACTGAATTTATCTGCTAGAGCTATACCAATACGTACTAGGCTTAGATGAGTTCGAAAAAGTCGATGATAAAAGCACAATTTGTTTCAGTATGAACGCAGTTGATGCACTAAAGAACCCGGGAAAAACTCCAATGAGGCTCTTCTGCCCATTAAAGCATAAGAGTCTCTGAATCACCTTTGATTCATAATGTCAAAATAAAACTAGCCGGTTTGTTTGCAAAATATCTACAAAAATATCAAAACATAGTTGTCTCATCCATATGGCTCATAATCGCAAGTCAGCCCCATGTTCGATGGGATTCCCTATCTACATGGAATAACATGCGATTGTAGGCAGCATAAGGCTCAATGAAAAAGTAAATTTTGAACAGCGTTTATCTCGGTTTGCTGTCTTTCACTATGGGATTCTTGCTTTAATGAGCAACTGATGTTTATGACATTTTAAGACAATGAGTCTAGTTGAACTTGTTTTCATATCGTCGAAATAGTTTTGGAAACTTTTGCGGTACGGTTAGTGACCCGTAGTAACATCCCATCGAAAAAAAATGTAACGTCATGCTCGATTGGATAAGTCTTTCCTACGTACATGTAACAAAATTATCACTATGTAAGATTCCTTGATTTTGACCCGATGTATAGCTTAGCTAACAGGTTACCGTGCGACAAATAAATTACAATTACAATTGGCTCTGGCATATAACTTGTGAAATTGGATGGCAGCACCGTGTTTATTAGTAAAATCTGAAACTGCACATGCAGGACATAACAAATCTTTAAATTCTACCAGTAAGCAATTACTAGGATTAAGTTTTTTAAAGCAAGAGAACCAATGCAAAAGCTATTATTATAGTGCTAAGCAAACATATTCCGCTAATCCACCCGTGAAACTACAAACAGTGTTTAAAGAATGCTCAATAGAGCCTATTTGAGAAAAATAGTAGTGAAGTATTTTAACGTTAAATATGCGCTTCTTGAAGGCCGGCGATGAAGAGGGGTGGTATAAGGGTAAGGGGAGGGGCGGTGCAACAGCCATTATACCTGTTATTTAAGACGTGGTTTAAGAAAAAAGTTCAGTCAGCACCGAAGAACCGATGTGACTTTAAATGTGGAATATGTCCAAAAGCCGGAAGTGTCGATAGTGGACAATATATTTTCAAAGAATGTCTGATTGGTCATCAGTGATAACTATCAATTATATTATACAAGCAGAAGTGTTATGTGGTATATGGGTGGATGAAGAGAGTGAGTCGGTGATCTAATCAGGATGACTCAGGATCAGGAAATTGAATGAAATTATAAAAGGTTATTAGTGAAACAATTCTAAAATAAAAACATTTTATTGGATATTTAAAAATTCAGACTATCCATCCGATCATAATGTCGCTAGAAAATGCAAGCTGTTTTGGCCCTACAGAATGAGTACACGCATAACCAGGAAAGCTTTATCCACTCATATTCAGTTAACTACTAACCGACTCTAAGCAGTCATCACACGGAAATATAAACAAACCCCACATGCGACGCCCAGCAATCAATCAGTTGAAAACCTCTATCGCCTCCGATGACACCACGGTAGTACGGATTCCCTAGATACAACCAAACCACATAGGTCATCATCCACCGAGGCACCCGATTTAACGAGAAACGATGACAGTTGTACGAAGACAAGCGACAAGCAGTATCATTTATGTGATTGCATTATCACCGACGGAAATTATTATAACAATAGTGGAACGCCATATAATACAGCACTGAATGAACCTAAATAATTTACCTAGTTATCGTCCGGTTGGACAACATACAGTGCTGGCGTTCTACATGTTCTTTCCAATCAGCCCAATTATAATAGAAAATGTAACCGATTTCAGGAATCACTTGGTGACATGAATCTCAAAGCATTCTTGTCCTCTGATGGTTGTTTGCCAAATGGACCGCAACAGGCTGGACGTGTGAAGTTATAGTCCGGAGCAGTTTATGGAATAATGGAAATTAGATGAATCTGTCGTCATAGAGGGGCTGTTAAATCTCATCGGAAGACACTGTAAAAGAAAGGTGATCGATTGGAAACGCAGTCATTGTAATACTTGAAAATACTTGAGCTACCACGAATATCCTTCTGAACGGATGGTGCTTCCTCCCGAAACATTGTAGCATTGGTCTGCATCTCGTAATTATTCTCCATCGCGTTTTTGACGTTATCCAGAAACGACCGTCCAGACGAATAACACTGCAAATAAACGGAAATCCTTCTATCGCAGTAAAAGTGAATAATTTTTAATAGCAACTTACCGCCGCGCACTGGATGATAAGCAACCGGTAAGCGAATACTGTCGAGATCATTCCCGTTCGGTTCTACAACACGATTATTCCCGATTTGTTTAATCGCTGCTGTAGAGTAAGAAATGTGAAAATAGACAAAACACAAAGCAGAATCAGCGCCGCCATGATGAGAAAAAACGTCAAAGAACATTCACTCAGAAATAAAAGTATGCATTGTTAGCATACTTTCTATTCCCGTCTCTTTTTTCTGCAGTGATCTTTATGCATTTTCTAGCATATACTTCTAGTAAGCTATCAGTATGAGTGGATAGACCGAATATGTCCAATGCATAAAATTTACAGCAGAAGAAACGAGAGGTAGATAGAAAAATATGCTATCGATGCATAAATAAATTTTTGCGTGTTAGTGAAGTGTTTTTTACTTGATTGACGCAAATAATCGATTAATCTCTAAAATAATCGAAAAATCAATAATCGATTATAAGCTATTGGTATAATCGCGTAAATCGATTAGCTGATATCAATTAATTCTCGATAAACATATGATTACGGCGTAAAATCCAACTGTCGAAATTTACTATGTATGAAAATTCCGGACAAACGGTCATTCGCCAATCGATAGTGAATGAAAGAGAAAAGTTTTCTCTTGCATTAAGTGCTGTGAACTGGGTTCGGCCAGTGATGGTTTGTGTGGAATTTAATTTAAAGAGATTTGTGACAGTTGGCTTTTGGGCTTTAATCATATGTTTGTCGAGAATTGGCAATTCATGAAAGGCATGTGCTATCGCTAAATATGAAATTCACAGGACAAAAATGCAAGTGCCTCAAAATATGAAAATATTACGAATCTTTTCTTAAATCCGCTTTGCGACTAGCCGTGCGTCAAATTACGCGGCCATTCAATTTGCATCAGTGCGAGTGTGCAAACGATTTAACGTTTGATTCGCTTGATTCACTCGCGAGTGCTTTTTATATAGCGAGAACTGGACGAAACGCTAGATTATTTCGAGACAGACAATAGACCCAGCGACAAACTATTCTACGCAGCCCCCTGTCAAGGACGACGTCCCTGTGCAGCCAGCATCACTGCCATACAAACCAAAACATTAACTTTGAATCGATTGATTAAAGCTGTAATTAGTTACTAAACGTAGTTTTTCTGAATAATACGGTGTTAAATCATCCCACAAGGTGCAAAACGTTGTGTGGAATGCTTGAATGTCGTGTATAGTACCGAACATAATTCTTTGTTTGGGGCTTTATAGCTATAACGCCCCATATATGTAGGTCGCTGTCAAACTCCATATAATGGTATAGGGATGCCAGAGGGCTGATTCTACCTAAGCGAATATTGATCCTAATCGATTATCTTGGTCGATTAATCGAATCAATCAATCAAGCTCCTAAAAATTACTCGATTAACGCATATTCGATTATTTCTAGACTAGAAATGAATTTTACATGAGATTTCGACGTTCAGATGCGAATCACGACTGAAAAACGTTACTATACGTCAAATCCATTCCGGAACCGGTTCGAATTCCTGAAATGAATCAGTATAGTGTTTGGCTCCAAGAAAACAACCGGTTCCGACTCAATCGGTTGATGCATTTGAGCCGGAATTGTTTGACTGAGTACACGCAGAATTTATTTATGCATCGATAGCATACTGTTCTATCTGCCTCTCGTTACTTCTGCTGTAAATTTCATGCATTGGATTCTAGTCCAAATGCAATAATCGATTCCGACTCAATCGGTTGGTCCATTTGAGTGAGCTGTAATCAATTCAGAATCTATTTTAGATTCCAAATCGGTTCAGGAATAGCTTAAAGATAGAATCGGAAAGATCGAGTTAAACAACGATTTTTGAAGTAAACGGATCCATTTTGAAAGAATCGCATCCCCCAAAAAAATCCTCCCGATGTTTACATAAACTAAATCGGTGGTGATTGTAGTATCTCCTTAGAAAATTCTTACTTCGAAAATAATTACTTTCCTTGACATGTTCATTTTACCACTCCTACTAAGTAATGATAATATACCTGAAATTGCATGGGAATTCCGTCGTTACTCGCCTTACCTGATAAAAGAGATTATAGGTCGCATGTCGCTGCTAACACTGAAAATTTATCATCTCACTCTCACATATGTTAGGTCCATTAGTTTGACACCTATTACCCCGGGTATACACCTGTCAAAGTAATGGAATTCAATATGCTAGAGCGAGACCCCATGTTTCAGTCCGTGAATGCATGGAGACAGTAGCGCTTTGCTCCCTCTAGTAGTTATAATCTCTTTTTACCTGATGGATTGGAATAAGATCGATTTTTTGGAATATAAAGATCGATTTTGAAAACATCGCATCGATATCGCCCATTCCTAGAGACAAATCCTTCTGGCGGTGACGACTTTCCAAATGTGCATTCTGCGTAGACTTCATTTTGTGAACCGTCAGCTCGCTTTATTGAAGCGCTTTTTATTTAAATAATTAAATTTGTTTTACGCCACGCAGCGGAATTAAATACAGTGTTCAGTGTCGGTGGTGTTGAAGAAAATTGTCGGTGTTGTTAAAGATAACTATCGGTAAGTATTTTTAAAACATTTTTAAATATTTTCCGAAGCAGAGGTAAAAATGATGGCGTTTTCGTTTTTTTCTCGGTGCTACACCGGTGTGGCGCAAAAAAGAGATAGACTGATTACACCCAAGTTTGAATGAGTGTAGCACCGACTACACCAGTGTAGTGCACAGTCAAAAACGAAAATGCCATTAGGATAACGGCACACTTGATTTTTTGCAATTTATAGTAGCACACATAAATCTTGAGCGTTTTTTCAAAAAGACATATCTGCAATGAGTGACTCTTTGTTTACTTTCTCTTTCAATTTGTACGGCGTCACAATAGCATTTTTCACTTATTTTGCAGTACAGATCGAAAGACGGTGGCTTTGACTAGCATATTATGCAAAGAATTGAGGGATAAATGTTAAAGCGACCGAATTATTAACAGAAGAGAAAAAATTTTAGGGGAATTTGTTGCGTTTATGTGATTTTATATAAAATGTATATAAAGATAATATTGAACCTCAATTGTTACACGTGATTGGTTATTTTTGATATTTTCGTGTTTTCATTTAAGTTTGTATGATATTTTGGCTCAGTGGCGGGTTTATAAACGCGACATTACAATAGCTACACGCAGAGATGTATGTTCAATATAAATATGTATCGAATTCAATATATAAAACTATTGGCTGGGAGACAAATTTGGTTATTAAACTCAATAGCATTTATTTAAATAACATTTAGCGTTGTTTTTTTTAAATTGAAAATGTTTTTATTAAAATGAAGTTTTTTTTTGGACAAAATATTTTCTAACGTAAGTTTGTCAGTTGAAGCTGGAATAGGTAATAAATGCTTGATTTTTTTCCTTTAGTAGTGATTGACAATCATGCAAGGGATTCGACGAAATTCAGCACGTAACACAACCGGCAGAATCCATTGTAAAAGCACTCCAGAATCCATTGCAAGCACAGGCGTTTATCGTATAAATTGTCTGCTTATTGATTGAAAAAACTTGAAAAAAAAACGACATTTTCCAGGCACAGTGGCCGGGAGGGAGGTTGTCCCTTAATTTATTTTCTCCACTTTTTACTGACCACACAAAAATTCGGCCGGTAACAATTCAACATAACAATTTAGTAGGTTTGAAACTCGGTGCTATTTTTATACTGTTGGTATTTTTTAGAAGCAGCATAATTTTTTATTTTGACAGTTTGGAGAGATATCGGTGGAAAATTTTCCCTGATCAAATTCTGGCACAAATCCCGTGACCCATTTTCCGAACTGTAAACTAGCCTTAAGAGCCGATTTACTAGCATTCTACATTCTCTGCTGTTAGAATTCATTCACTTAGAAGTGACATACACTTCGTAGTAAAGCTACCAGGTTTATATTGGGCTAACCAAGAAATTCGGTTTAGGGAGCACATTGTAGATATAGCTTCAAAAATAAATTTCATGAGGCATACAAGAAATGTCTGCTGGCGCTATTGAAATATTTCAAAGATTCTCAGTCATTCATGGTGAATTACAAGTAGGGTGATGTGCCTATTATGGCAGTAGAGCCTATTGTGACCCTATTTCGTACCCCTTGGTTTCGACCCAAGCATATGAGATAATGACACTATCGATTTGGCTAAAACAGGTGAGAAAAAATAAGATATAGTTATATTCTTTATTTGTTGTGCACATATGTATTTAGAACTATCCTCTAAATCCAACTTTTAATTAAAACAAAATCACCTTATTGAAATATCTACTAATCCGCCGCACTCACGTAGAGAACCGAAACTGGATGCAACGGCGCTTAGCAAAATAAACACTTACGAGCCAGCATTTACCGGCCCATATCTCGTTATTCCGGCACAAATATACTAAACATTGCATTGATACATACCTTTATTTTAGCTGGAGAATCTTTTTACGATAATTTCACTTTAAAATCACTCGTCAAACACTAGAATAGACCTAGTGTTATAATAGGATAAAACTAAATACGGGGGTTCCTATTATTGGCATGTTTTGCTGATACACTACCACAATCAAAACCAACTTTTTGCATCCATCATACAGAAAAGAATCACCAGTGCGGCCAAACCAAAACATGAACTTGTAAATATAATGTAATGCGATTTCAGGTATAAGTAATCAATTATTTCAAGTTATTCAACTAATTGTTGATTGCAGATATTTTATTTTCATCTGCACATACAATTCGGATCGAGAGAAAGCAATGTGTAATATGAAACTTGTCATTCCAGTAACAATTACCGTCGCATGGTTATTTCCTGCGTGCGCAATTCTGGGCGCTCTTCTACTAACAGCTGATGAGTTTCATTGATGTGCGTGATGTTTACGTTTGTTTTGATCGGCTGAAAAAAGCAGAATGATTCGTTTTACAAATCACACGTTGGCGTCCATGATCTGGATATCTAGTTAGAATCGACGCAAATGGAATATGAGGCATTGCGTTTCAACTAGATTGTTTTTCGATGAGGTGGAAATTGGCACACCCATGAGGCGATAATTGAATCGTTGAGGTGGAAATAGATGCACAGAATGGAACATTTATTTTCATTTATGCTGAAAATTGAGGCAATTCTGCTAAATAAGCATTATATAGATGTTTAAGAAACAGTACACTGATACTTTATTCTGAGAAAGGTTATAGATAATATGGCTTCTTTTAAAGTTGTTCAACAAATAGTGCGACCCTCTCCCTAATGGTGCCAAAATAGGCTCATCACCCTATACACAACTATCTAAACAGCGTGTCGTTCTTACCCCAACCAAAGGGTGTCGATTTTACCCCAGCAGCGAATTTTTTTCGAAAGCATTAAAAACCGTCATGTGGCTCAAAATCGTGGGGTATCAGTTTACCCACAGTGTCGGTTTTACCATAATTTACCTACGGGTGGACCTGCCAAGCACAACTGGACTTTATTATATACTACACTATTCCATAGATTATGGACTACCTACATTATGTTGCACTGTTCTGTATATATTAGGTAAAAATGTATGCTTTTCCTTTTCTATTTGCAGTATAAAGTCTGAAATTATAATATAGGTCATTCAGTACGCATTTTACTGTGAAACCAATAACTAGCTACGAAGTGCATAATTTTGTTTGTGATATCGATAGAGAATAGTCTAATATAACCTATATCATGTTTTTCGTCTGCTTTTTATGCAAAAAATCCTTTGTTTCTATACCAACTCTTATGAAACATTTATTGGACAAGAACGGTCAACATAGACTGTATAGTTACCAAGAATTTGTTTGTTTTCAGCCACGTGGGTCCGGGACTTGTGAAAAAGAATTCAATACATCTTCTGTGTTTATAAAGCATCTCAAATCACATGAGACTAAAAACATTTGCTCGAATAGTGTTTTACAGTCCCAAAGTTGTGATGAAATTCGACCGCCATTTTCTGATAGTTCATGTGTTTTAAATCAAGTGCAAAAAGAATGTACCACTGTCAGTGCAAGAGTGATACCGAATACAATTTCAGCTGAAATTGATGATTGTGATTTTGATGACCCATCTAACGAGATCGAGGCAAGCGAAGACAGCAAAAATTTAATTAATTTGACCAGACTCAATGAAATTGGCTTGAGATTCACCGCGAAATTAAGTGGGCAGCCTCGTTACAATCGCGAAATGGTTTTTAGTATCCAACATGATATAATCCAAACATTATTACCGGGAATTATAAATTATCTAAACGATCAGCTTGGACCAATGATACAAGAGAATTGTTCTTCAAATGCCAAGTGTGTTATAGATGGCATATCAAGAATATTTGAAGGCTTTGAAACTGACAAAAAGCTTATAGCAATTTTAAAATCTTTGGGTGTGTATCAGGAACCCGTGAAAATTCCCATTGAAAATGAGCTGGTCACTGTTATTGACCAGCCACAGCCAGAATCAAAAATAGAAACTTTATATAATATTTATGTCCCTTTAGGTATCACTTTGAAAATGTTTTGTGAAAATGGGGAAAACTATTCTTTAATGAAAGAAAACGAAAAAAAAGTTATGGATTGTTCCGACGAATATTCTCATTACGTAAAATGTAAGTTTTGGCAAAACAAAATGGAGAGATATTCAAATAAGAATTGTATTCCATATTTCTTATACTTCGATGAGTTTGAAATCACAAACCCGTTAGGGGGTAATTCAGGTAAACAAGTTGTTGGTGGTTTTTACATCACACTTCCATTGCTACCAAGACATCTCGTTGGACGTATCAACAACATTTTTTTAACCATGCTATCCTATCCCAAAGAATTAAGTGGTTACAGTAATTGCAAAGTTTTGAAAAGAATGGTTGATGAAATTATTGAATTAGAGTCAGCACCTCTTACAATTAATACTGCCAAAGGCGTAGAGCAGGTGTATTTTCTATTGGGTGGAATTTTGGGAGATAACAAAGGTTTAAATGAGCTTTTGGATTATGTGTCTTCATTTCGTGCTAATTTCGTGTGCCGCATATGTCGAATTTCCACAAATGATTTAAGAACAGAAACATCAGAAAGACTAGACTTAATACGAAACTCAGAAAATCATGCAAACGATGTCGCTACAAATGATCCTTCTATGACGGGTGTGAAAAAGGATTCTGTGTTTAATCGAATTCCTTTCTTTAACGTCACACAAAATAAAATCACTGATTTTATGCATGACATATACGAAGGATTTGCTCATGATGTCTTAAGCCATGCTTTGAAATATTTTATAAAAAACAAGTTCTTCACAATACATATTCTCAATGACCGATTGAGAAAGTTTGACTATGATATAAATGATCTGCGTGATTTTGGAAATAGAGATATAACTGATAAACATCTCGCCACCAATCGATTTAAAATGACAGCAGCGCAAATGATGAAATTTGTTCATAATATTCCATTGGCAATTGGTGATTTGGTGCCGCCCAGAAATAAAGTTTGGACTTTTTTGATAATGTTCAACAAACTTTGTAATCTATTGCATAAAAATAGTTTCAGTGCAAACGATTTGCTCATACTCAATGAAAATATCAAAATCGTTTTGACCGATTACCAAAATGTTTTTGGTTTCCCACTCCATTTGAAACCGAAAGCTCATTTTCTCACTCATTACCCTTCGACAATCAAATATTTCGGTCCGGTGCGTGGATATTGGACAATGAGACTTGAAGCATTCCATCATCATCTAAAGGTATTTGCTTTAAGTACTTCGTCGAGAAGAAATATTTGTCTAACAATAGCTATTAAAAATCAGCTGGTCGTGGCACATCATTTGTTGGCTAATATAAGAAATAGGAAAGATGTCTTCCAAACTGGTAGTAGGTCATTCGTCAGCACCAATGAAATTTCCAGCTGGGACATTGAATTATCGCTTAATACTATTGTGACATTCAATTTCGTTTTATTATCTGATCTAAAAATTACAAACGGTATGGTTATAACCATGAAAAATACTACTTCGTATAATTTTTTCCAAATATTCCATATTATAGAAGTAGAGTCAGAAATAGTTTTTCTTTGCAAAGAATTTATTTCTCCGACATACAATGCTCACTATGATGGGTATGAATTAAACGAGTTACATGCTTACCAGGTTATTAAAGCTGTGGACATCATGTTGCCACCAAACAAAGTTCATTTTCTCCCAACTGGTATGAAAATCCTCAGAGTGAAAAATTAGAAATATCCTTACCCTAGATGGCATTATGACTCGGAAAAGGAAAGATTTTCATGTTTGTCGCATTCGCTTTTACTATGGCAGGCGGGGACTTCGAAAGAATACACACCGCTGACCTCTACCGCTTCGCTAACTGTAGAAAAAAAACCCATCAAGAATATTACGCCTGACGCTGAGTGCGTAACGAAATATTATGGTTGGTTCTTGAGCATGTCTCCGGTCTATACTAAGATCATTTCATATGTAGACTTGTAATCCTCTTAGATAATTTAGTGATTAAAAATAACTTCATTTGAATATTGCACTGTTTTCTTATCAGCATTTTTGCCTAACGGATAGAAAATACACCTAAATTGCAACATTTGTTGAAATAACCCATATCGTACTAACTTTATCCTATTTTTTTATTATAGTTTAGATCATCAGCGAATTACAGTGTGTACAATGGATGCAGTCTTCGAGGATTTTATATCTGAAGAAATCGCCTTGGATGAAGACTGTACAGAGCAATCACTAGTGGACACTCTTCTTCAAAACAATGGATTAGAATGTTTAATCCCCAGTGTGCACGAGCAAGAACTGGATGATGTGGATTTGTTCGTTCGACTAACGGAGAGAGAGATGGAGATTTTAACTGCTGGATATACATTGGGTGTGAAAGTTCGTCTACGATTGTGCATTGAGGCGGTGAGTTCAAATATTCGGTTAATTTATGCGACATACACCCTTATTATTGTTTGGGATAAATACGAGATTCGTTCGAAAGCGGTTCGAACGAATAGTTAACCCATTCGACTATGCTCTCGTAAACGAACAGTCCAACCACTTTCATTCGAATCTTGCATTTGTTGTAAACAAGAATAAGAAGTGGCATAGTTTCTTAAGAAAACTTTTAACTTCAAATAAAATCATGAAAAAACATTAGTTCTTTTATTGCCTGGTGGAAAATCTCGACCTTATATTTTTACATACTGAGCATCCGATTCTTAGAGTACATGCAAATTATAATTAGCTAGTTTAGCTAGGCACTTTAACTCTGTGGTCATTCGTACCTGAGCAAATTATAGCGCTTTTGTATTAATGTTATATATTGTAATCTATTTGCATATCAGCATATTTGCATTAGCATCTATTGTTTGTCAAATCAGTTTTTATTTGAGTTATGACGTTACACAAATATTAAGAAAACGCAAAATTGGGTTTTACAATGGTAATTCAAAAGTTATCTACGGGTTCGGATATTTTTAACACAAGCATCTCTTGAACGATGTCTCTCATGATTCGTTCTTAGCACATAAGCAATATTTTATATGCAATTAAATAACTTACGATTATAACTGAAGGAACAAGCATCACGAGGGATCGCGCAGTTGGCCACGAAGGAGGAAAGAGGCAAACGAAATTCGTCCAAACGATCTATTGACACAGTATTGATTCCCGACGCTTCCAAATTGGTAACAAAAATAATTACCTAGCTACACAATACAATTTCGTTCTGCGTCTGGTATAGTGTGATTGTTCTTTGTGTATGGTGTTAATTCTTAAATTTATGTTGTGTTTGTATTATACGATCGAATCGCATATATAACTAATTCTACTAGAGAAAATAGAGAGAATTGCGAATTGAAGTATGTGTTAATAATGATTTTCATGCTATTGGTTTACTGAACTCAAAAGAGATAAAGTTCATTCCCGATCATTTATCTCACAAGCAAGATGAGTTGAACTACCTTTAGGCAACATGATAATCGTTAGTATGCAATCTACGAATAGCACCGTGCTTCGCAACGCAACGCAAGAATTGCGAATTGAAGTATGTGGGTTTGGATTATTCTTTACTTAAAATCTTGGTTTTTGGCTCTATTCAGATATTCAGCATGATGCATATAATTCTGGCATTTTCCTATGCATATTCTTTGGGAGTATTTAATGAAGTCTTCAGTCTAGCCTTGTCTAGATGCTGAAATGTCTCCAGTGTAATATGCATTCTCGTTTAAGTTGAAAGTCAACATGTTTACTTTAGACTATCGTTCTGTCTCCTATTCTATGTTGTATATAGGATTACAGCTAATTTTCACAATATTCGAATAGAACAGGAGAACTCGAATATCGCTAGTAAACCAATTTGATTTTCTACTGCAACAAGAATAAGATAAACTTGCGATGCATGTTATTCGTTGTATTAAAAAAAGTTATATAATATATTGTTTCGTACACTTATCACTTCTATCAGAAACTAGATGAACTGCTTCAAACGCTACAAGGAAAGCTTGTACTAAAATATTATAGTATAAACAACGAATTGGACAGGTTCCACCGTGGTAAACTACTGAAACTGGTTATGGAAAATTTACTCTGCGAAATGAGTATTACGGACATAACCGCGGCGTGGTACACTATTATTCATAAGGAAATTACCAAAATATTTCCTATGGAGGCTGGTGTAAGTATCACCCATAATGGATAAGGTCCAAACACAATGGATTTAATAAATAGTGCGTTGCGACGAGCTACGTGAATCATGGTCGACGTGACAAACATTGCGGTAGTTGTAAATGTATGAAATCCGCATCCATTGTGTTTGAACATTAAGAGCGACTAAATGGAATTTGTGTGTGTTTCAATTTCAAAAAAAAAACATTGTAGCACTTCAAGGTTTATTCAGGCAAACTAGCCATGATAAAGTACAATTTGAACAAAAGGCTCAAAACTGGACCGCCAAAATCCAACAAAAAAACGCCCGCTGTTGTGCTAGCAGGAGAAACAACAGGTACCAACTATTTTTGAGCTTAATACTACCCATGATCGCATAGTTGTCCCGTTTTCTATGGGATTTCCTATCTTTATGGGACTGATGTGCGATCATGGGCAGAATAGTTTAGTAAAATTTATTAACATACCCCTTTTTAAACAGAGCAGAATATGATAGCAGCCAAAGAATGGTTACGATATGGACGCGAACCCTGGGAAGAGGTCATCCACCAATGGAAAGCAAGCTATATTCTGCGGCGTAAAGAGTTTACTTCATTGGATGGAGCTGACGTTTGCAGTCTGTGGGCTGAGGATAGTTGGCCAATTTTAGCGCAGCCTACAGGACCAGAGCTGGTGAGATTTTCAAAGTTTCGTACTGATAACTGACATAAAAACCAACCTTTCCTTCTAGATGGAGTACGATTTTCAACAGACCTTCGCCTGCCAAAATACCCTCTTCCAAAAATGGCCAATGTTCATTGAAAAAATTTATAAATTGGCAAAAAAACAACTCAAAAGTGCGCGACATGTTCAGATGATTGAAGAATATGGTGCAAAAAAGAATGAGGTACTATTTGCGCATTTGATGTGCGGAATGCTCAACCCTGGATTGGTGAAACAAAATTTCAAGCCATCGTTTCAGGATGTTGAGAAGGGTTTTGTACTACTTGTGCAGGTAACGTGTGAGAGTGTTGGTTCGTATATGTGTTTTTATTGTACTCGTTTGATTAGGGACCATTCATAAATTACGTAACTCAAAAATTGCCCAAAATTGACTCCCCCCCTCCCCATGTAACAAATTGTCATAAATTTCTCTACCCCCTTCCCCTATTACGTAATAAATTCTTCAAAAAAACTTTTTTCTTCTGTGAAAATTTGTTACGTAACGTTCTAGTTTACTTCCCCTCTCCCACATGTCACAACGTGTCAAACTTTGTCTTACCCCCTTCCCTCCCCCTTAAACCGTTACGTAATACGAATAGTACCTTAACGAATTGTGTCAGCCTCTCTTGAGTAATACAAATCCCTTCGTCCTTTGAGTGGCTGTCTGTGTGTGTTTCTCCGTGTGTATGTTTGTATGTGGCTGCGTTTTTTTATTGTATTTTGCTCGTCTTACTGCTTTTGTATGTCTTCCTGTATGTGTTTGTATGTAGTGTGTGTTTTGTGTGTTTGGTCGTAAGTGTTGGTCCGCATTTGTTGCCCCATGATTCCTATTTACGAGTTTTTATGTTGGTATACGATAGGGTTTGCGTTTTATTTGATGTGTGTGCTTCTGCTTTTGTGGTGTATATAAGCATAGGTCACATAATAATTGTTTTAACAAAAATATTTCAGAGCGAGAATGACGTCATCAATGCCATAAACAAACACCGTGAGCATATGGCGGAGAAGGGCGTACGATTGCAACCACGCGTAGTTGCAGTTTGCAACGACGCCGTTTCCCATTTCTATACGTACATCGACGCAGGTAACATGCAAAAAGCAAACAGCATGGTACACGCAATCGATATTATATTCAAAACATGTATGCTGATAGATGCTTCGTATCCACCCGAAGCACGTTCCGTATGGACGTTCGTGCAGACATTTTTCTACGGAATAACAACAATTTATGATCGACGTTTTCAGTGCGTTGATGCATTGTGTGCAGAATTGACAGAACAAACGAATTAAAGTTCGTTCGAATAAGTTTCGTTTTCGAAACAAGTATACTATTAAGCTAAATGTAAGTGATTACGATTTTTTTAAAACTTAACCAAAATATAGTCAACAAATATTCAACGTTTTTCGATTTAGTTTTTTGTTGAGAAATATTCCCCTGCCCCCCCCCCCCCCCCCCTCCTCCACCACAAACACACCCGTGCGCGAACGTATATATGCGTTCACGCACGGGTGTGTGCGTATCACAGCCATAAATAATTATAATGAATAATACAATTTTAGTTGAATCAACTAAAGCCGCTTTGAATTTTAATTCAGAAGATTTTTTAATCAGCAGTGGTTTTAGTAGATCCAGCTAAATTTATTAATTACACAATTGAAACAACTAAATTTATTTTGAATTTTAATCAAGAACCTTTTTTGTTTCAACAATGAGTTTAGTTCATCTAGTTAAATCTGTCATTCATATAGTTGAAGCAGCTAAAACTATTTCAAATTTCAATGCGCAAGTTTTTTGAATTTGAAATTATTTAGTTGCTCCAGCTATTTTTTTTAATTTGACTGTTGAAACAACTAAAGTTATTTTGAATTTTAATCAACAAGCTTTTTGATTCAACAATGATTTTAGTTGATCTACCTAAATGTATAATTTACATAGTTGAAACAACGAAAGCTACTTTGAATTTCAATTCATAACCTGTTTCAATTAACAATGAGTTTAGTTGATACAACTAAATGTATGCATTGAAATTGAGAAGCTTGAGTGCTGACTGACTGACAGCATCATTTTTTGACTAGAAAATTAGTTATTTCTGCCAACGTTTTTTTTGATGCTAAAACAAAAATGACAGTTTAGAAAAATCAACAATCGTTTAGCTGTACCAAATTTTAACTAGTCGATTTCAGATCCACAGCTAATAATTTAGCTGCTATGCGATCGCGAGCGTTTCCGTGTGGAAATATCATTCGCATAAATTCGTACTTGTGCCTAGAATAGGGATCCTATTGCTAAGGTAGTAACCTTGTGGCTCTGAAAGTCTGTGATTTTCTCTAGTTTTTTTCAGGATTATTATTGCAAAGAATTCGTATTTGTGACCAGAACAAATACCATACCATATACGTGAAAACAAATACCATATACGTGAATTGACCAATTCTACACCGGATCATCCGAAAGGTCAATCCCTTTCCCAGTCGATTTAGCTCATAAAATGGCGGAAGTGCAATTTTTCCCGAAAAATTCCGCATTTTCATTAATTGAAAAATTATCCCAAAAACTTAGCGTATGAGCTAGGTATTTTTTATATAGAATGTGTATGCAATGTTTGAAATAAATCGGTTGAGCAGTTTTTGAATGGAGCACCACAAATCGTGCTTTTTCCAGAGACGTTCCACAAAAAGTTCCCTCACTGAGTCGCTTGTCGATATACTTGCATAGAAAAATTGCAGAATGTTATTGAAATGATGCTTATGAAAACAGGGTTTGCTCCGGAACCCAAATATTGTTTTCGGTTTTGGAGCTAGCAGGGATGGGAATTATCATTCATTCGCATGATTCTTGGCGAATCCGCTCATTGCTTTGACAGCAGCCAGTCGTTCATTCACGATCCGACAAAAACTCTCCAAAAGAACACAACTGAACGTAGGTAGAGATGAACTTCCGAAGATGTGAGCCAAGTAAAAGAATGACACGTACTATGTTGAATGAAGAAGATCGTGTTCTTTATTCGCGGATTGAATCGGAAGATTGTACTGTAAACATTCACAAGTGAATCAACTTTTAGTTCACAAATGAATGTGACATTGTATTCTCTGGTTGGGTTAGGTCAACTTTATAGTGCAAATGTACACTATAATCAATGTTGAGAAATAGATTGCACTACAATCCACTTGAAATTGATATTGTGATATGCACGGAATCGTTTTAAGTTATTTTTTTTTTCACCAGCACATTGCAAACTACTTACTCAACAATAAGAGATCACGAAGTGAAAATTTCATAGGTCTATATACAAGAACGACAAGTTTTTTTTTATTAGAACGATCCGGTGAATGTTTTGAAATGAATCTTTGTGAATGAAAGAATGCATTCAATTGCGATCCTTTCTGCTTTCATTCAAAACACTACGTATGCGATGGAGAATGAATCATAGTCGGGCGCTGTCACTTTTTTTCAGTTCTGTGTTTTGCTTCTCGCTTTCGCACGAAGGCGTAACTCTGCACAAGAAGGGTTGCCGAGATCGGGTTTCACAGTAAGAGCATGTTGGTGAATGATTTCAAATTGATCGTTTCGTGAAATTATTTTTCCCATGCCTGGGAGCTAGTGTCAATTTGGTGTTAACTTGTCATTAAGTTAGTTTGGGTTCTGATGAGACGAAGTCGAAACGTAAATTCCGTAACAAATTAAGTTATAGGTTTTGTGCCAACGCGCAAATGTTGTTTTAAACAATTTTTTTACATGTACCTTCATTGTCGATGAACTCCACAAAAATTTTAAGGTCTGGTAACTGGACTCGTACGATTTGTTTCAAACCGGTAGAGTAGTACCAATTTTCCATATGAAATTGTGCTTTTCCTATTTATGCCTGTCTTCAATACCTTTAATTTTGGCACCACATCAAACATTTTCACGTTAAAGGTGAAGTGACGAAAAACTAGTATGTGCTTCGTTGCAAGCTCCTGATTTATTGAAATCTTCACTCCTGCAACCCGCAGAGACATGGTGAAGCATTTGGTGAACGATAACGAATGGGAGAGCGTATATACACACACAACGATGTTTGGCCATGATCCAAAAGCATCTGTCACCTTAGTGCATCCGGTTTGAGATTTCCTCGTTCTGGTCTGACCGTTCTAGCGGATGAGTACAAAGGTGCAAAAAGTTGATAAAACATTCAGTCAGTGAAAACCGTATTTTGAAAGGTGGAAAGAGGAAATAAAGCACCATTTCTGACTGCCTCGACAGTAGGTACTAAATGCACGGTTCGGAGTATGATGGCGTGAAGAGATATGAATGCTAACAAGAGGACGGCTGCAGGGCGGAAATTCCTACTAAAGCCATTCAGCTGATTGAGAAACTGACCTCGATCAGCAGAAGGTATTGTTTGTGCAGTACATTCTGTTTTCCGCATCCTGGAAGTCGCACTTACACAAAACTGGGAAACGAAATTTTCCTGCACGAGCAGCCTTCGCTGCACCCGGCCGACCTGGTGGGGACGGGTGAAAATGTGTCTGTGAAGAATGAAAAAACAACTTTAATGCGCTCTTTTGGCAGCTACTGCATTCAGCCTAAGATTGCCTGGGACTTCCCGCGGGAAAGTAGGTCTGCTTGACAGCTAAGTACTTCTTAGCTAGTTGCAGTAAAACAACAATCACAACAGAAAAAATACAACGGCTGTGAAAAACAGGATCTGGCACAAATCTAGCACGTGGAGAGCATAAATGAAGCGATAAAAGTTTTTCTTCACCATAAGCCTGGAGGCAAGCTGTGAGGATGGCTGGTGAAAATGCAAACAGTTTCAGTTGAAATTTAAACTGCAAGGAAGATGGAAGCTTTTCGTGCACAGTTAACTCCCCATTGCTTGATGCTGTCGTATATGATGGTGGATGTTTGTTTTTAGAGGATGCGTTTTTTACGCTGCTGGCGTGCGTTTGCGAATTGTGAATAGGACGAACTGTTGTTTTATTTTGTATGTTTATGGGAATGTGCACAAAATAGTTTTCAAGCAGCCATTGAGATATTGTAGAAAAATACGGTAAAGTAGTACAATTGGCAAAACCATTTATTCATAATTACCCCCACAGAAAGCCAACACTTTTCATAACTAGTGTTGAATTTGGGTAGGAAAATATGCCGAAAGCGAGCTAGACAACATGGTTCAACCAAAATAATGCACGGTTTGTTTTGATTTTTTTAATTTTTTGTTTAATTTTACGTTCATCTGACTGATGTAGTCTTATTGCTTATTACACAGTTAAAATTGGTTCAATCTATAAACAAACACCATAAAGGGATATACCTGTTTTTATATTGAAAACGAAAAAATCTGCACTGATCATCACTGCACGATGAAAACTAAGGCTATAGACTTGCTCGTTATTATTTCTAATGTGTGTCCTAAAATCTATTGCGGAAACTGGACCCGAAAAGTCAATTTCCCCGTTCAAGAGCTTCGTAACGAATGTCAACGATCTAATGCGTTCATGTTCATTAGACGACATCTCTCAGGATATGGTTGAGGATTTTGTGCACGGAAACGCTCGCGATCGCATAGCAGCTAAATTATTAGCTGTGGATCTGAAATCGACTAGTTAAAATTTGGTACAGCTAAACGATTGTTGATTTTTCTAAACTGTCATTTTTGTTTTAGCATCAAAAAAAACGTTGGCAGAAATAACTAATTTTCTAGTCAAAAAATGATGCTGTCAGTCAGTCAGCACTCAAGCTTCTCAATTTCAATGCATACATTTAGTTGTATCAACTAAACTCATTGTTAATTGAAACAGGTTATGAATTGAAATTCAAAGTAGCTTTCGTTGTTTCAACTATGTAAATTATACATTTAGGTAGATCAACTAAAATCATTGTTGAATCAAAAAGCTTGTTGATTAAAATTCAAAATAACTTTAGTTGTTTCAACAGTCAAATTAAAAAAAATAGCTGGAGCAACTAAATAATTTCAAATTCAAAAAACTTGCGCATTGAAATTTGAAATAGTTTTAGCTGCTTCAACTATATGAATGACAGATTTAACTAGATGAACTAAACTCATTGTTGAAACAAAAAAGGTTCTTGATTAAAATTCAAAATAAATTTAGTTGTTTCAATTGTGTAATTAATAAATTTAGCTGGATCTACTAAAACCACTGCTGATTAAAAAATCTTCTGAATTAAAATTCAAAGCGGCTTTAGTTGATTCAACTAAAATTGTATTATTCATTATAATTATTTATGGCTGTGATACGCACACACCCGTGCGTGAACGCATATATACGTTCGCGCACGGGTGTGTTTGTGGTGGAGGAGGGGGGGGGGGGGGGGGGCAGGGGAATATTTCTCAACAAAAAACTAAATCGAAAAACGTTGAATATTTGTTGACTATATTTTGGTTAAGTTTTAAAAAAATCGTAATCACTTACATTTAGCTTAATAGTATACTTGTTTCGAAAACGAAACTTATTCGAACGAACTTTAATTCGTTTGTTCTGTCAATTCTGCACACAATGCATCAACGCACTGAAAACGTCGATCATAAATTGTTGTTATTCCGTAGAAAAATGTCTGCACGAACGTCCATACGGAACGTGCTTCGGGTGGATACGAAGCATCTATCAGCATACATGTTTTGAATATAATATCGATTGCGTGTACCATGCTGTTTGCTTTTTGCATGTTACCTGCGTCGATGTACGTATAGAAATGGGAAACGGCGTCGTTGCAAACTGCAACTACGCGTGGTTGCAATCGTACGCCCTTCTCCGCCATATGCTCACGGTGTTTGTTTATGGCATTGATGACGTCATTCTCGCTCTGAAATATTTTTGTTAAAACAATTATTATGTGACCTATGCTTATATACACCACAAAAGCAGAAGCACACACATCAAATAAAACGCAAACCCTATCGTATACCAACATAAAAACTCGTAAATAGGAATCATGGGGCAACAAATGCGGACCAACACTTACGACCAAACACACAAAACACACACTACATACAAACACATACAGGAAGACATACAAAAGCAGTAAGACGAGCAAAATACAATAAAAAAACGCAGCCACATACAAACATACACACGGAGAAACACACACAGACAGCCACTCAAAGGACGAAGGGATTTGTATTACTCAAGAGAGGCTGACACAATTCGTTAAGGTACTATTCGTATTACGTAACGGTTTAAGGGGGAGGGAAGGGGGTAAGACAAAGTTTGACACGTTGTGACATGTGGGAGAGGGGAAGTAAACTAGAACGTTACGTAACAAATTTTCACAGAAGAAAAAAGTTTTTTTGAAGAATTTATTACGTAATAGGGGAAGGGGGTAGAGAAATTTATGACAATTTGTTACATGGGGAGGGGGGGAGTCAATTTTGGGCAATTTTTGAGTTACGTAATTTATGAATGGTCCCTAATCAAACGAGTACAATAAAAACACATATACGAACCAACACTCTCACACGTTACCTGCACAAGTAGTACAAAACCCTTCTCAACATCCTGAAACGATGGCTTGAAATTTTGTTTCACCAATCCAGGGTTGAGCATTCCGCACATCAAATGCGCAAATAGTACCTCATTCTTTTTTGCACCATATTCTTCAATCATCTGAACATGTCGCGCACTTTTGAGTTGTTTTTTTGCCAATTTATAAATTTTTTCAATGAACATTGGCCATTTTTGGAAGAGGGTATTTTGGCAGGCGAAGGTCTGTTGAAAATCGTACTCCATCTAGAAGGAAAGGTTGGTTTTTATGTCAGTTATCAGTACGAAACTTTGAAAATCTCACCAGCTCTGGTCCTGTAGGCTGCGCTAAAATTGGCCAACTATCCTCAGCCCACAGACTGCAAACGTCAGCTCCATCCAATGAAGTAAACTCTTTACGCCGCAGAATATAGCTTGCTTTCCATTGGTGGATGACCTCTTCCCAGGGTTCGCGTCCATATCGTAACCATTCTTTGGCTGCTATCATATTCTGCTCTGTTTAAAAAGGGGTATGTTAATAAATTTTACTAAACTATTCTGCCCATGATCGCACATCAGTCCCATAAAGATAGGAAATCCCATAGAAAACGGGACAACTATGCGATCATGGGTAGTATTAAGCTCAAAAATAGTTGGTACCTGTTGTTTCTCCTGCTAGCACAACAGCGGGCGTTTTTTTGTTGGATTTTGGCGGTCCAGTTTTGAGCCTTTTGTTCAAATTGTACTTTATCATGGCTAGTTTGCCTGAATAAACCTTGAAGTGCTACAATGTTTTTTTTTTGAAATTGAAACACACACAAATTCCATTTAGTCGCTCTTAATGTTCAAACACAATGGATGCGGATTTCATACATTTACAACTACCGCAATGTTTGTCACGTCGACCATGATTCACGTAGCTCGTCGCAACGCACTATTTATTAAATCCATTGTGTTTGGACCTTATCCATTATGGGTGATACTTACACCAGCCTCCATAGGAAATATTTTGGTAATTTCCTTATGAATAATAGTGTACCACGCCGCGGTTATGTCCGTAATACTCATTTCGCAGAGTAAATTTTCCATAACCAGTTTCAGTAGTTTACCACGGTGGAACCTGTCCAATTCGTTGTTTATACTATAATATTTTAGTACAAGCTTTCCTTGTAGCGTTTGAAGCAGTTCATCTAGTTTCTGATAGAAGTGATAAGTGTACGAAACAATATATTATATAACTTTTTTTAATACAACGAATAACATGCATCGCAAGTTTATCTTATTCTTGTTGCAGTAGAAAATCAAATTGGTTTACTAGCGATATTCGAGTTCTCCTGTTCTATTCGAATATTGTGAAAATTAGCTGTAATCCTATATACAACATAGAATAGGAGACAGAACGATAGTCTAAAGTAAACATGTTGACTTTCAACTTAAACGAGAATGCATATTACACTGGAGACATTTCAGCATCTAGACAAGGCTAGACTGAAGACTTCATTAAATACTCCCAAAGAATATGCATAGGAAAATGCCAGAATTATATGCATCATGCTGAATATCTGAATAGAGCCAAAAACCAAGATTTTAAGTAAAGAATAATCCAAACCCACATACTTCAATTCGCAATTCTTGCGTTGCGTTGCGAAGCACGGTGCTATTCGTAGATTGCATACTAACGATTATCATGTTGCCTAAAGGTAGTTCAACTCATCTTGCTTGTGAGATAAATGATCGGGAATGAACTTTATCTCTTTTGAGTTCAGTAAACCAATAGCATGAAAATCATTATTAACACATACTTCAATTCGCAATTCTCTCTATTTTCTCTAGTAGAATTAGTTATATATGCGATTCGATCGTATAATACAAACACAACATAAATTTAAGAATTAACACCATACACAAAGAACAATCACACTATACCAGACGCAGAACGAAATTGTATTGTGTAGCTAGGTAATTATTTTTGTTACCAATTTGGAAGCGTCGGGAATCAATACTGTGTCAATAGATCGTTTGGACGAATTTCGTTTGCCTCTTTCCTCCTTCGTGGCCAACTGCGCGATCCCTCGTGATGCTTGTTCCTTCAGTTATAATCGTAAGTTATTTAATTGCATATAAAATATTGCTTATGTGCTAAGAACGAATCATGAGAGACATCGTTCAAGAGATGCTTGTGTTAAAAATATCCGAACCCGTAGATAACTTTTGAATTACCATTGTAAAACCCAATTTTGCGTTTTCTTAATATTTGTGTAACGTCATAACTCAAATAAAAACTGATTTGACAAACAATAGATGCTAATGCAAATATGCTGATATGCAAATAGATTACAATATATAACATTAATACAAAAGCGCTATAATTTGCTCAGGTACGAATGACCACAGAGTTAAAGTGCCTAGCTAAACTAGCTAATTATAATTTGCATGTACTCTAAGAATCGGATGCTCAGTATGTAAAAATATAAGGTCGAGATTTTCCACCAGGCAATAAAAGAACTAATGTTTTTTCATGATTTTATTTGAAGTTAAAAGTTTTCTTAAGAAACTATGCCACTTCTTATTCTTGTTTACAACAAATGCAAGATTCGAATGAAAGTGGTTGGACTGTTCGTTTACGAGAGCATAGTCGAATGGGTTAACTATTCGTTCGAACCGCTTTCGAACGAATCTCGTATTTATCCCAAACAATAATAAGGGTGTATGTCGCATAAATTAACCGAATATTTGAACTCACCGCCTCAATGCACAATCGTAGACGAACTTTCACACCCAATGTATATCCAGCAGTTAAAATCTCCATCTCTCTCTCCGTTAGTCGAACGAACAAATCCACATCATCCAGTTCTTGCTCGTGCACACTGGGGATTAAACATTCTAATCCATTGTTTTGAAGAAGAGTGTCCACTAGTGATTGCTCTGTACAGTCTTCATCCAAGGCGATTTCTTCAGATATAAAATCCTCGAAGACTGCATCCATTGTACACACTGTAATTCGCTGATGATCTAAACTATAATAAAAAAATAGGATAAAGTTAGTACGATATGGGTTATTTCAACAAATGTTGCAATTTAGGTGTATTTTCTATCCGTTAGGCAAAAATGCTGATAAGAAAACAGTGCAATATTCAAATGAAGTTATTTTTAATCACTAAATTATCTAAGAGGATTACAAGTCTACATATGAAATGATCTTAGTATAGACCGGAGACATGCTCAAGAACCAACCATAATATTTCGTTACGCACTCAGCGTCAGGCGTAATATTCTTGATGGGTTTTTTTTCTACAGTTAGCGAAGCGGTAGAGGTCAGCGGTGTGTATTCTTTCGAAGTCCCCGCCTGCCATAGTAAAAGCGAATGCGACAAACATGAAAATCTTTCCTTTTCCGAGTCATAATGCCATCTAGGGTAAGGATATTTCTAATTTTTCACTCTGAGGATTTTCATACCAGTTGGGAGAAAATGAACTTTGTTTGGTGGCAACATGATGTCCACAGCTTTAATAACCTGGTAAGCATGTAACTCGTTTAATTCATACCCATCATAGTGAGCATTGTATGTCGGAGAAATAAATTCTTTGCAAAGAAAAACTATTTCTGACTCTACTTCTATAATATGGAATATTTGGAAAAAATTATACGAAGTAGTATTTTTCATGGTTATAACCATACCGTTTGTAATTTTTAGATCAGATAATAAAACGAAATTGAATGTCACAATAGTATTAAGCGATAATTCAATGTCCCAGCTGGAAATTTCATTGGTGCTGACGAATGACCTACTACCAGTTTGGAAGACATCTTTCCTATTTCTTATATTAGCCAACAAATGATGTGCCACGACCAGCTGATTTTTAATAGCTATTGTTAGACAAATATTTCTTCTCGACGAAGTACTTAAAGCAAATACCTTTAGATGATGATGGAATGCTTCAAGTCTCATTGTCCAATATCCACGCACCGGACCGAAATATTTGATTGTCGAAGGGTAATGAGTGAGAAAATGAGCTTTCGGTTTCAAATGGAGTGGGAAACCAAAAACATTTTGGTAATCGGTCAAAACGATTTTGATATTTTCATTGAGTATGAGCAAATCGTTTGCACTGAAACTATTTTTATGCAATAGATTACAAAGTTTGTTGAACATTATCAAAAAAGTCCAAACTTTATTTCTGGGCGGCACCAAATCACCAATTGCCAATGGAATATTATGAACAAATTTCATCATTTGCGCTGCTGTCATTTTAAATCGATTGGTGGCGAGATGTTTATCAGTTATATCTCTATTTCCAAAATCACGCAGATCATTTATATCATAGTCAAACTTTCTCAATCGGTCATTGAGAATATGTATTGTGAAGAACTTGTTTTTTATAAAATATTTCAAAGCATGGCTTAAGACATCATGAGCAAATCCTTCGTATATGTCATGCATAAAATCAGTGATTTTATTTTGTGTGACGTTAAAGAAAGGAATTCGATTAAACACAGAATCCTTTTTCACACCCGTCATAGAAGGATCATTTGTAGCGACATCGTTTGCATGATTTTCTGAGTTTCGTATTAAGTCTAGTCTTTCTGATGTTTCTGTTCTTAAATCATTTGTGGAAATTCGACATATGCGGCACACGAAATTAGCACGAAATGAAGACACATAATCCAAAAGCTCATTTAAACCTTTGTTATCTCCCAAAATTCCACCCAATAGAAAATACACCTGCTCTACGCCTTTGGCAGTATTAATTGTAAGAGGTGCTGACTCTAATTCAATAATTTCATCAACCATTCTTTTCAAAACTTTGCAATTACTGTAACCACTTAATTCTTTGGGATAGGATAGCATGGTTAAAAAAATGTTGTTGATACGTCCAACGAGATGTCTTGGTAGCAATGGAAGTGTGATGTAAAAACCACCAACAACTTGTTTACCTGAATTACCCCCTAACGGGTTTGTGATTTCAAACTCATCGAAGTATAAGAAATATGGAATACAATTCTTATTTGAATATCTCTCCATTTTGTTTTGCCAAAACTTACATTTTACGTAATGAGAATATTCGTCGGAACAATCCATAACTTTTTTTTCGTTTTCTTTCATTAAAGAATAGTTTTCCCCATTTTCACAAAACATTTTCAAAGTGATACCTAAAGGGACATAAATATTATATAAAGTTTCTATTTTTGATTCTGGCTGTGGCTGGTCAATAACAGTGACCAGCTCATTTTCAATGGGAATTTTCACGGGTTCCTGATACACACCCAAAGATTTTAAAATTGCTATAAGCTTTTTGTCAGTTTCAAAGCCTTCAAATATTCTTGATATGCCATCTATAACACACTTGGCATTTGAAGAACAATTCTCTTGTATCATTGGTCCAAGCTGATCGTTTAGATAATTTATAATTCCCGGTAATAATGTTTGGATTATATCATGTTGGATACTAAAAACCATTTCGCGATTGTAACGAGGCTGCCCACTTAATTTCGCGGTGAATCTCAAGCCAATTTCATTGAGTCTGGTCAAATTAATTAAATTTTTGCTGTCTTCGCTTGCCTCGATCTCGTTAGATGGGTCATCAAAATCACAATCATCAATTTCAGCTGAAATTGTATTCGGTATCACTCTTGCACTGACAGTGGTACATTCTTTTTGCACTTGATTTAAAACACATGAACTATCAGAAAATGGCGGTCGAATTTCATCACAACTTTGGGACTGTAAAACACTATTCGAGCAAATGTTTTTAGTCTCATGTGATTTGAGATGCTTTATAAACACAGAAGATGTATTGAATTCTTTTTCACAAGTCCCGGACCCACGTGGCTGAAAACAAACAAATTCTTGGTAACTATACAGTCTATGTTGACCGTTCTTGTCCAATAAATGTTTCATAAGAGTTGGTATAGAAACAAAGGATTTTTTGCATAAAAAGCAGACGAAAAACATGATATAGGTTATATTAGACTATTCTCTATCGATATCACAAACAAAATTATGCACTTCGTAGCTAGTTATTGGTTTCACAGTAAAATGCGTACTGAATGACCTATATTATAATTTCAGACTTTATACTGCAAATAGAAAAGGAAAAGCATACATTTTTACCTAATATATACAGAACAGTGCAACATAATGTAGGTAGTCCATAATCTATGGAATAGTGTAGTATATAATAAAGTCCAGTTGTGCTTGGCAGGTCCACCCGTAGGTAAATTATGGTAAAACCGACACTGTGGGTAAACTGATACCCCACGATTTTGAGCCACATGACGGTTTTTAATGCTTTCGAAAAAAATTCGCTGCTGGGGTAAAATCGACACCCTTTGGTTGGGGTAAGAACGACACGCTGTTTAGATAGTTGTGTATAGGGTGATGAGCCTATTTTGGCACCATTAGGGAGAGGGTCGCACTATTTGTTGAACAACTTTAAAAGAAGCCATATTATCTATAACCTTTCTCAGAATAAAGTATCAGTGTACTGTTTCTTAAACATCTATATAATGCTTATTTAGCAGAATTGCCTCAATTTTCAGCATAAATGAAAATAAATGTTCCATTCTGTGCATCTATTTCCACCTCAACGATTCAATTATCGCCTCATGGGTGTGCCAATTTCCACCTCATCGAAAAACAATCTAGTTGAAACGCAATGCCTCATATTCCATTTGCGTCGATTCTAACTAGATATCCAGATCATGGACGCCAACGTGTGATTTGTAAAACGAATCATTCTGCTTTTTTCAGCCGATCAAAACAAACGTAAACATCACGCACATCAATGAAACTCATCAGCTGTTAGTAGAAGAGCGCCCAGAATTGCGCACGCAGGAAATAACCATGCGACGGTAATTGTTACTGGAATGACAAGTTTCATATTACACATTGCTTTCTCTCGATCCGAATTGTATGTGCAGATGAAAATAAAATATCTGCAATCAACAATTAGTTGAATAACTTGAAATAATTGATTACTTATACCTGAAATCGCATTACATTATATTTACAAGTTCATGTTTTGGTTTGGCCGCACTGGTGATTCTTTTCTGTATGATGGATGCAAAAAGTTGGTTTTGATTGTGGTAGTGTATCAGCAAAACATGCCAATAATAGGAACCCCCGTATTTAGTTTTATCCTATTATAACACTAGGTCTATTCTAGTGTTTGACGAGTGATTTTAAAGTGAAATTATCGTAAAAAGATTCTCCAGCTAAAATAAAGGTATGTATCAATGCAATGTTTAGTATATTTGTGCCGGAATAACGAGATATGGGCCGGTAAATGCTGGCTCGTAAGTGTTTATTTTGCTAAGCGCCGTTGCATCCAGTTTCGGTTCTCTACGTGAGTGCGGCGGATTAGTAGATATTTCAATAAGGTGATTTTGTTTTAATTAAAAGTTGGATTTAGAGGATAGTTCTAAATACATATGTGCACAACAAATAAAGAATATAACTATATCTTATTTTTTCTCACCTGTTTTAGCCAAATCGATAGTGTCATTATCTCATATGCTTGGGTCGAAACCAAGGGGTACGAAATAGGGTCACAATAGGCTCTACTGCCATAATAGGCACATCACCCTACTTGTAATTCACCATGAATGACTGAGAATCTTTGAAATATTTCAATAGCGCCAGCAGACATTTCTTGTATGCCTCATGAAATTTATTTTTGAAGCTATATCTACAATGTGCTCCCTAAACCGAATTTCTTGGTTAGCCCAATATAAACCTGGTAGCTTTACTACGAAGTGTATGTCACTTCTAAGTGAATGAATTCTAACAGCAGAGAATGTAGAATGCTAGTAAATCGGCTCTTAAGGCTAGTTTACAGTTCGGAAAATGGGTCACGGGATTTGTGCCAGAATTTGATCAGGGAAAATTTTCCACCGATATCTCTCCAAACTGTCAAAATAAAAAATTATGCTGCTTCTAAAAAATACCAACAGTATAAAAATAGCACCGAGTTTCAAACCTACTAAATTGTTATGTTGAATTGTTACCGGCCGAATTTTTGTGTGGTCAGTAAAAAGTGGAGAAAATAAATTAAGGGACAACCTCCCTCCCGGCCACTGTGCCTGGAAAATGTCGTTTTTTTTTCAAGTTTTTTCAATCAATAAGCAGACAATTTATACGATAAACGCCTGTGCTTGCAATGGATTCTGGAGTGCTTTTACAATGGATTCTGCCGGTTGTGTTACGTGCTGAATTTCGTCGAATCCCTTGCATGATTGTCAATCACTACTAAAGGAAAAAAATCAAGCATTTATTACCTATTCCAGCTTCAACTGACAAACTTACGTTAGAAAATATTTTGTCCAAAAAAAAACTTCATTTTAATAAAAACATTTTCAATTTAAAAAAAACAACGCTAAATGTTATTTAAATAAATGCTATTGAGTTTAATAACCAAATTTGTCTCCCAGCCAATAGTTTTATATATTGAATTCGATACATATTTATATTGAACATACATCTCTGCGTGTAGCTATTGTAATGTCGCGTTTATAAACCCGCCACTGAGCCAAAATATCATACAAACTTAAATGAAAACACGAAAATATCAAAAATAACCAATCACGTGTAACAATTGAGGTTCAATATTATCTTTATATACATTTTATATAAAATCACATAAACGCAACAAATTCCCCTAAAATTTTTTCTCTTCTGTTAATAATTCGGTCGCTTTAACATTTATCCCTCAATTCTTTGCATAATATGCTAGTCAAAGCCACCGTCTTTCGATCTGTACTGCAAAATAAGTGAAAAATGCTATTGTGACGCCGTACAAATTGAAAGAGAAAGTAAACAAAGAGTCACTCATTGCAGATATGTCTTTTTGAAAAAACGCTCAAGATTTATGTGTGCTACTATAAATTGCAAAAAATCAAGTGTGCCGTTATCCTAATGGCATTTTCGTTTTTGACTGTGCACTACACTGGTGTAGTCGGTGCTACACTCATTCAAACTTGGGTGTAATCAGTCTATCTCTTTTTTGCGCCACACCGGTGTAGCACCGAGAAAAAAACGAAAACGCCATCATTTTTACCTCTGCTTCGGAAAATATTTAAAAATGTTTTAAAAATACTTACCGATAGTTATCTTTAACAACACCGACAATTTTCTTCAACACCACCGACACTGAACACTGTATTTAATTCCGCTGCGTGGCGTAAAACAAATTTAATTATTTAAATAAAAAGCGCTTCAATAAAGCGAGCTGACGGTTCACAAAATGAAGTCTACGCAGAATGCACATTTGGAAAGTCGTCACCGCCAGAAGGATTTGTCTCTAGGAATGGGCGATATCGATGCGATGTTTTCAAAATCGATCTTTATATTCCAAAAAATCGATCTTATTCCAATCCATCAGGTAAAAAGAGATTATAACTACTAGAGGGAGCAAAGCGCTACTGTCTCCATGCATTCACGGACTGAAACATGGGGTCTCGCTCTAGCATATTGAATTCCATTACTTTGACAGGTGTATACCCGGGGTAATAGGTGTCAAACTAATGGACCTAACATATGTGAGAGTGAGATGATAAATTTTCAGTGTTAGCAGCGACATGCGACCTATAATCTCTTTTATCAGGTAAGGCGAGTAACGACGGAATTCCCATGCAATTTCAGGTATATTATCATTACTTAGTAGGAGTGGTAAAATGAACATGTCAAGGAAAGTAATTATTTTCGAAGTAAGAATTTTCTAAGGAGATACTACAATCACCACCGATTTAGTTTATGTAAACATCGGGAGGATTTTTTTGGGGGATGCGATTCTTTCAAAATGGATCCGTTTACTTCAAAAATCGTTGTTTAACTCGATCTTTCCGATTCTATCTTTAAGCTATTCCTGAACCGATTTGGAATCTAAAATAGATTCTGAATTGATTACAGCTCACTCAAATGGACCAACCGATTGAGTCGGAATCGATTATTGCATTTGGACTAGAATCCAATGCATGAAATTTACAGCAGAAGTAACGAGAGGCAGATAGAACAGTATGCTATCGATGCATAAATAAATTCTGCGTGTACTCAGTCAAACAATTCCGGCTCAAATGCATCAACCGATTGAGTCGGAACCGGTTGTTTTCTTGGAGCCAAACACTATACTGATTCATTTCAGGAATTCGAACCGGTTCCGGAATGGATTTGACGTATAGTAACGTTTTTCAGTCGTGATTCGCATCTGAACGTCGAAATCTCATGTAAAATTCATTTCTAGTCTAGAAATAATCGAATATGCGTTAATCGAGTAATTTTTAGGAGCTTGATTGATTGATTCGATTAATCGACCAAGATAATCGATTAGGATCAATATTCGCTTAGGTAGAATCAGCCCTCTGGCATCCCTATACCATTATATGGAGTTTGACAGCGACCTACATATATGGGGCGTTATAGCTATAAAGCCCCAAACAAAGAATTATGTTCGGTACTATACACGACATTCAAGCATTCCACACAACGTTTTGCACCTTGTGGGATGATTTAACACCGTATTATTCAGAAAAACTACGTTTAGTAACTAATTACAGCTTTAATCAATCGATTCAAAGTTAATGTTTTGGTTTGTATGGCAGTGATGCTGGCTGCACAGGGACGTCGTCCTTGACAGGGGGCTGCGTAGAATAGTTTGTCGCTGGGTCTATTGTCTGTCTCGAAATAATCTAGCGTTTCGTCCAGTTCTCGCTATATAAAAAGCACTCGCGAGTGAATCAAGCGAATCAAACGTTAAATCGTTTGCACACTCGCACTGATGCAAATTGAATGGCCGCGTAATTTGACGCACGGCTAGTCGCAAAGCGGATTTAAGAAAAGATTCGTAATATTTTCATATTTTGAGGCACTTGCATTTTTGTCCTGTGAATTTCATATTTAGCGATAGCACATGCCTTTCATGAATTGCCAATTCTCGACAAACATATGATTAAAGCCCAAAAGCCAACTGTCACAAATCTCTTTAAATTAAATTCCACACAAACCATCACTGGCCGAACCCAGTTCACAGCACTTAATGCAAGAGAAAACTTTTCTCTTTCATTCACTATCGATTGGCGAATGACCGTTTGTCCGGAATTTTCATACATAGTAAATTTCGACAGTTGGATTTTACGCCGTAATCATATGTTTATCGAGAATTAATTGATATCAGCTAATCGATTTACGCGATTATACCAATAGCTTATAATCGATTATTGATTTTTCGATTATTTTAGAGATTAATCGATTATTTGCGTCAATCAAGTAAAAAACACTTCACTAACACGCAAAAATTTATTTATGCATCGATAGCATATTTTTCTATCTACCTCTCGTTTCTTCTGCTGTAAATTTTATGCATTGGACATATTCGGTCTATCCACTCATACTGATAGCTTACTAGAAGTATATGCTAGAAAATGCATAAAGATCACTGCAGAAAAAAGAGACGGGAATAGAAAGTATGCTAACAATGCATACTTTTATTTCTGAGTGAATGTTCTTTGACGTTTTTTCTCATCATGGCGGCGCTGATTCTGCTTTGTGTTTTGTCTATTTTCACATTTCTTACTCTACAGCAGCGATTAAACAAATCGGGAATAATCGTGTTGTAGAACCGAACGGGAATGATCTCGACAGTATTCGCTTACCGGTTGCTTATCATCCAGTGCGCGGCGGTAAGTTGCTATTAAAAATTATTCACTTTTACTGCGATAGAAGGATTTCCGTTTATTTGCAGTGTTATTCGTCTGGACGGTCGTTTCTGGATAACGTCAAAAACGCGATGGAGAATAATTACGAGATGCAGACCAATGCTACAATGTTTCGGGAGGAAGCACCATCCGTTCAGAAGGATATTCGTGGTAGCTCAAGTATTTTCAAGTATTACAATGACTGCGTTTCCAATCGATCACCTTTCTTTTACAGTGTCTTCCGATGAGATTTAACAGCCCCTCTATGACGACAGATTCATCTAATTTCCATTATTCCATAAACTGCTCCGGACTATAACTTCACACGTCCAGCCTGTTGCGGTCCATTTGGCAAACAACCATCAGAGGACAAGAATGCTTTGAGATTCATGTCACCAAGTGATTCCTGAAATCGGTTACATTTTCTATTATAATTGGGCTGATTGGAAAGAACATGTAGAACGCCAGCACTGTATGTTGTCCAACCGGACGATAACTAGGTAAATTATTTAGGTTCATTCAGTGCTGTATTATATGGCGTTCCACTATTGTTATAATAATTTCCGTCGGTGATAATGCAATCACATAAATGATACTGCTTGTCGCTTGTCTTCGTACAACTGTCATCGTTTCTCGTTAAATCGGGTGCCTCGGTGGATGATGACCTATGTGGTTTGGTTGTATCTAGGGAATCCGTACTACCGTGGTGTCATCGGAGGCGATAGAGGTTTTCAACTGATTGATTGCTGGGCGTCGCATGTGGGGTTTGTTTATATTTCCGTGTGATGACTGCTTAGAGTCGGTTAGTAGTTAACTGAATATGAGTGGATAAAGCTTTCCTGGTTATGCGTGTACTCATTCTGTAGGGCCAAAACAGCTTGCATTTTCTAGCGACATTATGATCGGATGGATAGTCTGAATTTTTAAATATCCAATAAAATGTTTTTATTTTAGAATTGTTTCACTAATAACCTTTTATAATTTCATTCAATTTCCTGATCCTGAGTCATCCTGATTAGATCACCGACTCACTCTCTTCATCCACCCATATACCACATAACACTTCTGCTTGTATAATATAATTGATAGTTATCACTGATGACCAATCAGACATTCTTTGAAAATATATTGTCCACTATCGACACTTCCGGCTTTTGGACATATTCCACATTTAAAGTCACATCGGTTCTTCGGTGCTGACTGAACTTTTTTCTTAAACCACGTCTTAAATAACAGGTATAATGGCTGTTGCACCGCCCCTCCCCTTACCCTTATACCACCCCTCTTCATCGCCGGCCTTCAAGAAGCGCATATTTAACGTTAAAATACTTCACTACTATTTTTCTCAAATAGGCTCTATTGAGCATTCTTTAAACACTGTTTGTAGTTTCACGGGTGGATTAGCGGAATATGTTTGCTTAGCACTATAATAATAGCTTTTGCATTGGTTCTCTTGCTTTAAAAAACTTAATCCTAGTAATTGCTTACTGGTAGAATTTAAAGATTTGTTATGTCCTGCATGTGCAGTTTCAGATTTTACTAATAAACACGGTGCTGCCATCCAATTTCACAAGTTATATGCCAGAGCCAATTGTAATTGTAATTTATTTGTCGCACGGTAACCTGTTAGCTAAGCTATACATCGGGTCAAAATCAAGGAATCTTACATAGTGATAATTTTGTTACATGTACGTAGGAAAGACTTATCCAATCGAGCATGACGTTACATTTTTTTTCGATGGGATGTTACTACGGGTCACTAACCGTACCGCAAAAGTTTCCAAAACTATTTCGACGATATGAAAACAAGTTCAACTAGACTCATTGTCTTAAAATGTCATAAACATCAGTTGCTCATTAAAGCAAGAATCCCATAGTGAAAGACAGCAAACCGAGATAAACGCTGTTCAAAATTTACTTTTTCATTGAGCCTTATGCTGCCTACAATCGCATGTTATTCCATGTAGATAGGGAATCCCATCGAACATGGGGCTGACTTGCGATTATGAGCCATATGGATGAGACAACTATGTTTTGATATTTTTGTAGATATTTTGCAAACAAACCGGCTAGTTTTATTTTGACATTATGAATCAAAGGTGATTCAGAGACTCTTATGCTTTAATGGGCAGAAGAGCCTCATTGGAGTTTTTCCCGGGTTCTTTAGTGCATCAACTGCGTTCATACTGAAACAAATTGTGCTTTTATCATCGACTTTTTCGAACTCATCTAAGCCTAGTACGTATTGGTATAGCTCTAGCAGATAAATTCAGTGTAAGATCACGGTAAACTTTCTGATACCTAATGGACAATCGGTTTAAATGCTATGCACACCACGTCCTAACGTGTACGGGACGGAGCATCACCGTGGAGAATAACAAATCTTGGCCGTGTGGCGTACATACAGGAGTACATGGCATGTGGAAAGAATACTTTCAATATTAACTATTCCGAATTTTTATTAATGTATTTTTTACGAATACATTAGAGCTTCCCCGTAAAAGGGAAGGGAATGTTAGTTAAATACCTACTTAAGAAGATACGGGGAACCCACGCAATCTCCATAGATATTACGGATGTTTGATTTTGTTAGTATGGAAGGAAAATGGGATGTGGGTTTGGAGTGATTTCATATATTTAATAAAATGGATAATGATAATTATTATAAATCGGATTGATCTCACCTCACTACTTTCTCCAAACATCTTGCTTAGCTGGGTCAGCATAGCAATGGAAACTTGAGATGTAGTTGACAAAAAGGCATCGGTGAAGACCCGGGTGACGATTCTGACTGCAAATCAGACACAAACAGATATCGATGCTAACGTTTTCACTAAACTGACTGATTTTCACTATTTTGCATACTCGCACAAGAAAGCTTCACAGTTTTGAACAACTCATTGCTTCAGTACAAAAAGTCTAAACTTGCAGTATCAAGAACTCAGTTGAACTTTGAACTTATTATTTAAACAAATATTCAAACCTACCTCGAAAGTATAGCTATTTGGATTAAACGAAACATTTTTTGAATCACTTAAATGTTGCACGTTTTATCAATTCGACTAAAAACAAAGAAGCAATATGCACATTTTCAATTCAAAAGACGAATATTATGAACGAGCTGAAGTGCCGCTTTCAACTAATAACTTAGTTGAATCAGTATTGAAATTTTTGTTTTCTTTTTGCTGTCTATTCTCAGACAACTGACAGCTATCAGAAACAACAATATTTTTCAACAAATTAGTAATTGAAATATCAACAAACGCGTTAGTTGTATCAGCCATTTTTAGTTAAGTCAGCCAAAATAAAAATCAACAATTGCAATATCATAATTTTGCGATTGACGGGTTCTCCGTGCAAAAATATTTTCGAAATAATCTCAGAGCTCTAGGATAAGTATGAACTCATTCAAAAGAAAATTCAAGAAACACTAAAAAACACCTGGTTCTAAAACCGACTGTATGAATTGATCAGTTCAGCGAATGTTCCGGATGGTCATGATGTGACCAATAGGGTCAATTTTTCACTTGGAACTACGAATTTATGTCAATGGTACGTGAACAAATGTTTGCGAATAAAACTTTAGAATTCTAGAACTTGATTCATGAATTAACCAGTTTTACAGTTATTTCGGATCTTCCGGATGATTTTCACGTAGAATCCACGATCAGTATTTGAATTAGATGAGATTTTATATAAGCTTTCAAAAATATTACAAAACTTTAGGATCAGTTTCATTGGTTGACCATATTGTCGATCGTTCAGTATTATAAGAAAAACTGTTGTCCCACTGACATCCAAGATCGGTCGTGTCACGCACAAAACTGATATGTACATTTTTATTTTTATTTCGTATGTGTTTATTATTAGTATTCTGTCAATAAACCTGTGATTTATGATGACTGTTCTGCATACATATATGTATGCCAAACATGGCCCCATTCGGCACCGATTCCCACTGGCAACCAACCAGGTCAAAAACTGCAATATTTACCATAAACTGAAAATTAAAACTCTAACAAACAATTTGAATACAAGTACATTAAGATTTGGATGAAAATATGTTTCAAAACTGAGTTCGAAACCAGAGTCAATATGACCCGTTAACACGTTATTCGTAACTTTTTTTTGTACAGAAATTTCAATCTTCTAGATGCAAAGTTGAAAAGCTATCGCATTTTGAAACTTCATTTTTGGTCACATTGACCCCAACAAAGAAGAATTATAATATATTATGCCAACGAATAGTCCTACGTCAACACAGCGGTTATGTCGCGGGCATTACCTACCTCTTGTATTTTTATCGTGAAAAAATAGTTGACGATTCTGACAAAAGGGTAGGTGTTTTTTTACAACTGATGTTGCTATACCCTACGGGTAACTTTGAGTTCTATATGAAGATCTCATTATCATAAGACATATCTATGTAATCGTTTAAACAGAAGCGTTTCGGAAGATGATGATATTTCTGACCCTAGTGATCCGGCCTCATGTGATTTATGTTGCATGCATGTAGCATCTGGTAATAGAACTAAGAGTCCTTGTTTAGTACGATTAAATATAGAAGGCAAAGACATTCAGATGGAGGTCGATTGTTGTGATTCTGTATCCGTTATGAGTAAATGCCTTTATTTCTCACATTTTTAATCGCTTTGTAAATCCTCTACTAAATCGTAGAAGTTTTGGTGTAATGTAGGTTAGTCCAGGCAAATTTGAAATTGTTGATTATAGATTGTCAAAATGATTTCTACAGGGTGTTTGGTTCATGGTTAAGAATCTCTCGGGGGGTGATAGACTGCCATATTTGGAGAAAAAAATTGTTCTACACATACCATCAAATCTCAACCGTTACAGAGTTATTGAACTTTTTGTGTAAAAAACTTATTTGTCTTAAAATACCTCTAACTTTAAAAGTATACTTTTTATTTTAAATATTTCAGTTCCATTCGAAAGGTGAGAAAATTTCCTATTGAATAGTGTTCTCATATCTTTTAAGTAATTAGTTTTAATTACCTTTTAGCTGTAAAGTAGTTAAAAGTTAGTGTTTTTGAGGTGGTTTTTGCTAATTTTCTCGAAATAATGAAGTATGATTATAGCAATATCCATTATCCAAAAGTTGGGTTTTAGGACGATTCATAATTTGTTCTTGGACGTCATATTTCTATCTCTTCTCATTTCTTTGTAATTTCATTACTATACTTTTCCTGTAACCGACTTGTAAGTGCTTAAAAGACTCTAATCTAAAAAATATGCTTTATATCGTTATTTACTAGATTTCATTGGAAAGCTGAGAAAATGTCCTATCAGTGTATGTACAAATATCTTTTAGTTAAGTGTACTAAATGATTTTTTACTAAAGAAATAACTCAAAATTTGTGTTTTTTCGAGAGTTTTTTAATTATTCTAATTATTTATCAACAAAATTTATCGTTACTATTGTTCATTTGATTCCCCTTAATGTTCTCTATAACTTTTTATTTGACACTTTGTCTATATCTCTTTTTATTTTGCTGCTAATACAGCATGAGCTCGCCACAAATGTAGTGGGTTCGAAATCGTTATTTTTGCATATGAAACGATGTGATAAAAACGATTTTGCGTCGAAATCAAAAGAGATAATTGAATGGAGTCAAAGAAAGAACTGTAGAACTTGCTGAGATGCATTATTTCCATGATAATAATAGTGATGTTCATTATTTACTATTTTAAGAAAACTAACGAAAATGCTAATAATAGCACTAACTTTAAACTAATTTACTTTTAAAAGAATACTAAATTCACTTAACTGAAAGGTATTAACACATTTTTCACTGTAAAATTTTCCTGGCTTTCGAATAAAAAGAAAAAAAAGTACAATAAGTGCCATAATTTTTCAATTAGAGCTGGTACTAGTGAAAATGAGATAAAAATATCCAAGTTGAATAACCCAAAATCATGAAAATAAGAAAAGATAAGTGTATCATGTCAAAGAACGAATTAAGCAGCTCATCAAGACTAACAATCTGAATTATTAAAATGATGAGGTTAACTATTAGGATTTTCAAGAAATGAACGAAAAATCGTTTAAAATTGTTTGATTTTCAATAAATTACTTTGTAAAGGCTACTTAAACTCATTAGTTGAAACATGTGAGGGCATCACTCAATGCGAAATTTTCTAACCTTTCGAATGGAACTAATACTTTTAAAATAAAAAGTATACTTTTAAAGTTAGAGGTATTTTAAGACAAATACGTTTTTTACACAAAAAGGTCAATAACTCTGTAACGGTTGAGATTTGATGGTATGTGACGAACAATTTTTTTCTCCAAATATGGCAGTCTATCACCCCCCGAGAGATTCCTAACCATGAACCAAACACCCTGTATATGTTACTTGGAAAAACGTGGTTGGATGTTTTATACCTAGTTCGAGGAATTGTTTAACTGGTGATTTTCCAGGGAAATAACAGTTGATGAAAAAAATAATGTTATGCAGAAATCAAACAAAGATTAGTTAAGATTGACGATAAAAACTTTATTTCATCTATGAATGTTTCCGGAGCTAAATTTATTCTTAAAACTGGCCCTTTTACATCCAAATATACCTGTGACGTATCATTTACATTGAAGGAAATAGTAACAAATTATTTTGGAGAATTAGAAATTGTAAAAGTTATTACGCCTATACAATCTAGTAACATTTACAATAAATTGTCAATACAGCAATTGTTAAGAACGAAACAAAACATTTTTTCTAAATGGAAGGAACTTGCAAAACTGTTTCACCTTGTCTTGCCTTGCATATTCTACTGTAGATGGATAAATTTTCTAAGGGGGGAATGGGATCGATAGTAAATAGAACAGATGCAAGTCAAGTTTTAAAATATTTTGTTTTTATAAATAGCAAAAATTTGGACAAATAAAGTTTTGTAAGTTTAGACGGTGCCCCCTTCCGAATTCCTTTCCATTTAAACAATTTTTTGAAAAAATAAAGAATAACAGTTTTTAGTTGTCCTTCAGATAATCCTGCTAGTAATAGTTAGGCAGAGAAACGCCTATAAACGGTAAAAATGGTGAAAAGCGGTGCCTGACGTTAGGCATCAATACGTAAGGCATAAATATAAAAATATTAGTATGCTTTGATGGCTCTCATACTTCCGTCCCAACTGTCCCCTATCTTTGGATCTGAAGCTGCTTCGTTGCTTTTACCTAAACCTCCAAATCCTACATGACAAAAGTTCCATCTAATGCATATTGTATTTGACACGTGAGACCTTTAAACACATGCAAAAAATGAACCTCAGTGGAACTTGCCAAATCCACCTCATTCAATACCACAGACATGCATCAATCTACTAAATCCAGGAGAAAAAGAAAAAAAGGATATCATCTCTTCCTATGCATACTCCCCCAGCATACCATATGAACAAGGTACCGAATGTGAACGATGTGCCTGGTACTATTAATCAAAAAGCTTCCGATCCAAGTTCTTACGATGTAACAATATAAGTGCTGACTCGGGTATGACCATCAGGATAGCAATTCGCCGGAAGAGGAAAACACATCGCGCATGTGCTGGAATATCATCAATCGATAATGTTGTTGTTACTCTCTCGTGCTCTCTTTACACCCGACTGGAGCCTAGTAACCGCGAGTGCATTTGTTTGTGCCATTTGCTGCCTGTGAAGGGTTTCCAGTATTATAGTAAATTATCACCGTATAACCACCTATGGTTATTCCATGAAGTCGTATAATCCCAGTAGGTATTTACTTATACTTTATTTGGACTGCTGTAAAATATGAACAACAGTGACCAGAATTTATTCATGTACTGCTTCGGGCAGAATGTAGTTTGTTCATATTCAAAAAATAAATTCTTTTCTCCAATACTCCAATTATTTAACTTTCCAGTGGCTCCCGGGGGCCGCTAACCCCAGCAATGTAGACAAATATACACCATGTTATTCGGTTTTACTTGAGCTTTCAGTTTGAATTGGGACGAATGCAGAAATAAAAATACTGGGATGTCCAGAGATCATCTAGCATTATTGCTTCCAATCGCCTAAATTGACCTGCATAAGGAATCGCAAATCGAATAAAACATCTTGAGAAAGACAAGAAGCAATATAATAGGTCGATTAGGATTGATATGCGTATATCATATAAATATAAATGTAAGAAAAGCAGTTGTTCTGTAATGCTTTTTTTTCCGTGTGGCTGCACAATATTTTTAGTACGCGTCTATAATTGTTTGTCATTTCCATCCATGCACAATTGGCCTGCGTTAAGCCAAGCCGAGCTTAGCGCCATATTTTTGTTTTAGTATCTTACAGGGAATGAAAAGTTCTACAGGAAAAAAATTTACACTGAAACAAAAACTTATGTTAAGCATTTTATTACAAAACAACCATTTTTTTCTCTTTAGTCAGTGAAAACCTAAAGAGAAGAGAAGCATTTTAAATGTATCTGCGAAATGAAACAACCATCAATAAAAAAGTTGTTCTAACGATAATTTTAAACATGTTTTTAAATTTTATACAAATTGACAGACAAACCTATAATTTTATTATGAAACTAAATTCTAAATGTCATTTCAAATCGAAATGCATTAAACGAAAATCTTCCATAACGCGATAGTGTTCGAGATATTTGAAATATTGTTTTATTATCAGACCTTATGGTTGAATCATCTATTCTTTGTTTTCGTGTAGCTATCATATAGTTTCCAAAATCGCCGTGATATCGAATAAAAAGCTACAAGAAGTTTTACGAGCAGTTTGGGAAACCTATTGCTCTTGATGGAGAAATGTAAATAGCTTGCGAAAAGGTCGTTTTCAACCGCAATAATTGTATTAGTTGGAACAATATTTAAGATATATTTACCTAAAAATTACTTTACATTACAATTACAAATTTTCTCCATTCCACAATTACGTTTCTTTTTTCTTTAGGTTTTCATTCACAGAAGATAAAAATAAACGGACTGTTTTGTTTTTGTGAAAAATGTCACAACATTTTTTTCAGTATATATTTTTTTGTGCAGAAATTTTGATTCCCTATAACTCTTTCTCAGATTATTTTGCTCTAAAAATACTGCATGCAAAAGCTTCTACGTCCATTTAAAAAATGTTCTTTAATCAAAATGAACTCATTGACTGTGAAAAATGTTCAGGCTTGTATGCCGTTGAAGCATATTAAGTTTCATCAGAATTAAAGATCGCGATTTTAGTTAGTCTGATGGAATTCCGCTGGAGCAGTGCTGCCAGGGCTATTTTCAGTTAGCGACAATAAAAGAAATTTTGATACAACTTCGATATCCTGCAATATTATTCAAAACTTATAAAACTTATCACTTTAGAAGATTCTTCGATCTTCTTTTCCATTCATTTGGAATATTTCAAAATTTCAAGGAGAATTGCTATTAAGTGAAAATAGAACATTTTCTAGCACTGCAATGGAGGCACCTATCTTGATCAAAACAGGTTTTTCACGTTCCTTGATTACAACAATCCTAAAAAAAATACAATGTTGGAACCCTAAATGTGCTAGGAAAAAAGCTGGACATGAAAGGGTGAATTTCGAATGTAGAGTATTTTTATGCATTTTCGTGTGTATCAAAGGCGAAAATAATGGCCTTTGACTTGAGAAAAGAAAGTTTAGGTCAAGCGAGACATTTTAATAAATATCCTTTTTGTAAATAGTGATTTGGTCCAGTTTCCGGATTATATAGAGGAATTCCACGAAGATCCATCCGAAAATGTTTAATTTCGTGACCGACCATCTTACATTCCGATGAAACTTTACACGTTTCATCGGCATGAAAGACTAAACATTTTCCGCAGTCACTAAGAATATTTTGAGTCAAGAGCATTTTTTAAAAGGACGTAGACGTTTCTACGTGCATTAATTTCAAATATTTTTTGTTCGATTACTGTATTTTATGCAGCAAAACTATTTGAGAACGAGTTACAAGGAATGAATACTTCTGTACGAAAAAATAAACACTGCGTCATTTTTCACAAAAATGAAAATTTATGGCAAAAAACCTATTTTTTAAATTTTTTAAATTTTATCAACAAAAACGTTTTGAATGTGATTGCATAATGGAGAACTTATTGGTGGAAAAGCTTTTCTAACAATGACTTTACACATGCATTTAAATGTCATTCTAATTTACATACAAAACTATAGTTTTATTACAAAATATAATTCTAAGTATCATTTTAATCCAAAATGCATTTAACAAAATTATTTTAAAATGTGATAATTATTCATCAACAACAATAGGTTTTTCAAAAGGCCCATAACATTCCCTTTGACATCAAGGTGATATTGTAAACCATTTGAAAACTACATGAAAACAACCAAAATATGATTCAACTAATCATAATCATCAGACCCTATGGTTGAATAAAATTTTGATTATTTTCGTATAGCTTTAAAATGGTTCACGCTTTGATATCAAAGGGAAAGGTTATTCCATGAAGTCGTATAATCCCAGTAGGTATTTACTTATACTTTATTTGGACTGCTGTAAAATATGAACAACAGTGACCAGAATTTATTCATGTACTGCTTCGGGCAGAATGTAGTTTGTTCATATTCAAAAAATAGATTCTTTTCTCCAATACTCCAATTATTTAACTTTCCAGTGGCTCCCGGGGGCCGCTAACCCCAGCAATGTAGACAAATATACACCATGTTATTCGGTTTTACTTGAGCTTTCAGTTTGAATTGGGACGAATGCAGAAATAAAAATACTGGGATGTCCAGAGATCATCTAGCATTATTGCTTCCAATCGCCTAAATTGACCTGCATAAGGAATCGCAAATCGAATAAAACATCTTGAGAAAGACAAGAAGCAATATAATAGGTCGATTAGGATTGATATGCGTATATCATATAAATATAAATGTAAGAAAAGCAGTTGTTCTGTAATGCTTTTTTTTCCGTGTGGCTGCACAATATTTTTAGTACGCGTCTATAATTGTTTGTCATTTCCATCCATGCACAATTGGCCTGCATTAAGCCAAGCCGAGCTTAGCGCCATATTTTTGTTTTAGTATCTTACAGGGAATGAAAAGTTCTACAGGAAAAAAATTTACACTGAAACAAAAACTTATGTTAAGCATTTTATTACAAAACAACCATTTTTTTCTCTTTAGTCAGTGAAAACCTAAAGAGAAGAGAAGCATTTTAAATGTATCTGCGAAATGAAGCAACCATCAATAAAAAAGTTGTTCTAACGATAATTTTAAACATGTTTTTAAATATTATACAAATTGACAGACAAACCTATAATTTTATTATGAAACTAAATTCTAAATGTCATTTCAAATCGAAATGCATTAAACGAAAATCTTCCATAACGCGATAGTGTTCGAGATATTTGAAATATTGTTTTATTATCAGACCTTATGGTTGAATCATCTATTCTTTGTTTTCGTGTAGCTATCATATAGTTTCCAAAATCGCCGTGATATCGAATAAAAAGCTACAAGAAGTTTTACGAGCAGTTTGGGAAACCTATTGCTCTTGATGGAGAAATGTAAATAGCTTGCGAAAAGGTCGTTTTCAACCGCAATAATTGTATTAGTTGGAACAATATTTAAGATATATTTACCTAAAAATTACTTTACATTACAATTACAAATTTTCTCCATTCCACAATTACGTTTCTTTTTTCTTTAGGTTTTCATTCACAGAAGATAAAAATAAACGGACTGTTTTGTTTTTGTGAAAAATGTCACAACATTTTTTTCAGTATATATTTTTTTGTGCAGAAATTTTGATTCCCTATAACTCTTTCTCAGATTATTTTGCTCTAAAAATACTGCATGCAAAAGCTTCTACGTCCATTTAAAAAATGTTCTTTAATCAAAATGAACTCATTGACTGTGAAAAATGTTCAGGCTTGTATGCCGTTGAAGCATATTAAGTTTCATCAGAATTAAAGATCGCGATTTTAGTTAGTCTGATGGAATTCCGCTGGAGCAGTGCTGCCAGGGCTATTTTCAGTTAGCGACAATAAAAGAAATTTTGATACAACTTCGATATCCTGCAATATTATTCAAAACTTATAAAACTTATCACTTTAGAAGATTCTTCGATCTTCTTTTCCATTCATTTGGAATATTTCAAAATTTCAAGGAGAATTGCTATTAAGTGAAAATAGAACATTTTCTAGCACTGCAATGGAGGCACCTATCTTGATCAAAACAGGTTTTTCACGTTCCTTGATTACAACAATCCTAAAAAAATACAATGTTGGAACCCTAAATGTGCTAGGAAAAAAGTTGGACATGAAAGGGTGAATTTCGAATGTAGAGTATTTTTATGCATTTTCGTGTGTATCAAAGGCGAAAATAATGGCCTTTGACTTGAGAAAAGAAAGTTTAGGTCAAGCGAGACATTTTAATAAATATCCTTTTTGTAAATAGTGATTTGGTCCAGTTTCCGGATTATATAGAGGAATTCCACGAAGATCCATCCGAAAATGTTTAATTTCGTGACCGACCATCTTACATTCCGATGAAACTTTACACGTTTCATCGGCATAAAAGACTAAACATTTTCCGCAGTCACTAAGAATATTTTGAGTCAAGAGCATTTTTTAAAAGGACGTAGACGTTTCTACGTGCATTAATTTCAAATATTTTTTGTTCGATTACTGTATTTTATGCAGCAAAACTATTTGAGAACGAGTTACAAGGAATGAATACTTCTGTACGAAAAAATAAACACTGAGTCATTTTTCACAAAAATGAAAATTTATGTTTAAAATTCAAATGGCAAAAAACCTATTTTTTAAATTTTTTAAATTTTATCAACAAAAACGTTTTGAATGTGATTGCATGATGGAGAACCTATTGGTGGAAAAGCTTTTCTAACAATGACTTTACACATGCATTTAAATGTCATTCTAATTTACATACAAAACTATAGTTTTATTACAAAATATAATTCTAAGTATCATTTTAATCCAAAATGCATTTAACAAAATTATTTTAAAATGTGATAATTATTCATCAACAACAATAGGTTTTTCAAAAGGCCCATAACATTCCCTTTGACATCAAGGTGATATTGTAAACCATTTGAAAACTACATGAAAACAACCAAAATATGATTCAACTAATCATAATCATCAGACCCTATGGTTGAATAAAATTTTGATTATTTTCGTATAGCTTTAAAATGGTTCACGCTTTGATATCAAAGGGAAAGTTACAGGAAATTGTATGGGCCTTTTGAAAAACCTATTGGTGTTGGCGGAGAAACGCAACTTATGGAAAGATCGTTATAAAATATAATAATTGGATTGTTAAAAGAAAATTTAAAATATCTCGAGAACTCTACATTTCAGAAACTTTTTGTTATGAGTATTTTGTTTCAAAATGGCGTTTAGAATCATATTCGAAAAGCAAAATCGCATTTTTGACTATTTGACTAAACTGTGGCATAGGGCATCGCAAATTTTTTTTTTTGAATTTTCAAAGGCTCTCATATTGTGACAAATGTCAAAGTATGCTCAGATGAGAAATTTGGACAATTCAAGGCTACCGCCAACTTCGCTTGAAATTTTTGAAATTGGTGCTATGGAAAAATTTGGAGAAAAAATTTATTAAATGCTATAACTTTTGAAGTAGCTCTCAGAAAATTACAAAGTGGGGTACTGGCTCATTTTGTCCCCAAAGTCCTCAATTTTTAATGTTTTTTTTGCTCCGTGATGCAGATCATACATATTTCACAGTTTTTCTAATGTGAAAAAAACCTCAGAAATTAAACAGAATTTTTTTGACCCTTGCCCGAATACGAGAAGTTGGGTAATAGGGTTTTTTGTCGATATATAAATATCATATAATATCATTTTCTCGTGCATATATCTCTATTACTCTTCACTTAATCTTAATAAACTGCACCTTGTTAAACGTGAAAAATCCTGAGGAAACCTAAAATTTTCTGACATAAAGTATCAATTTCACATTATTATCAATAAATCGCTCATATTAACTCCAATTAACAATAAACAAATAACACCTACAAAAAATGGTGTCAATTTACGTCTTCTGACCCTGACATATACAAACATAATAAATGAATTAGTTTTACCTTTGATTTTTAGTTTCCATGACGCTGAATTTCGCAAATCACGTAATTTTACTTCACATATAGCGGTAGTTCTGAATCGTGATAAGTGTAATTTTATGTGATTGCGCACGTGAAGTATACATGTCATGTAAAATTAAACGGAAAACGGTTATGCTTCGTCATTTCGTGAATTACGGTTTGTTTAATTGTGTCAATTGTATTTTTTTAAAGGAACACCAAGGTTCTTCATTCTACACATTTGTTGTACATACCTAGAAAAAATCGCAGAATTTAACATCTCTTGATCATAAAATATACGAGCATCAAAAATAACACGTCATGTAAATTTAAAATCAATCGTAAACATTTCAATTTTACATGACGTTTAATTTAGGAAATCACGTAAGGGACGATCCATAAATGACGTAGCATTTTTTGAGTGATTTTAAACACCCCCCTCCCCCATCGTAGCATTTCGTCACAAACCTCTAAATACCCCCCTTGGTAATTACGTAGCTTGACGGTAATTCTCCCCCCTCTTGTCCCCGTAAAATTAAAAAAAAAGAAAACCGTTGTTAGTTATTCCCCTTTAAAAAAGCTACGTAGCATGACATGACCCCCTACCCCCCCTGTCGTCACACATCATCACAAAATACAATACTCCCCCCTCCCCCATATAATGCTACGTCATTTATGGATGATCCCTAATTTTACTCCACACATGGCGTTTGTTTTGTATGTTAATAAGCGTATTATCAGCTATATCTCTTTCATATAAAATGTTACGGAACATGGTTATATTTCGTCAATTCGTGAATTACGGTTTGCTAAATTGTGTCATGTTTGTAATTACGTCAATGACAAAATTCGTAATAATACTTTCACATTGTGCTACTGTCTAACCCCACCATGCGATAAAATTCGCAAGTTTTTCAATGTCACGTGGGTTAACTTATCTTTCTCCTATTCAAACTTTATAGTAGAAAGTATTGACAAAGGAATTGAATGTATAATGAAAAACGTGTTTAATCCACCTAACAGTGTGATGAGACATTTCTTATAACTCTTATCACTCTTCGGATATTATATCGTTTGAGAGCATTTAGAACTTGATGCTTCGCGATGTTTTTGATAACACATACTACATGGGATAGTGGCAGGACTCAGAGAATCGCTCAAATCAGCATAGGACAACATCAGTGCTAGAAATCTCAAACCAAATCAATGGGAAAGCGAAAAAAATAAAAAAAAAATAGACATGCCAACGAATTACGAATTATTAATAAAATATCTATATTGTGGTGGGAAAACCTAATTTTCGTAAAGGGGTTATATATTGTACTGACCCAAAAAAAAATCGATTTTTTTTAATCGATTTGAAGTTTATACTTTACTCAAATTTCCAACGCGACTGAGAACTAAGAAATCAACGCTTTTTCTTGAAAAGGGCGATACTAGCAGTGATACCATTCCATGAAAATCAACAGTGAATATTTCCAGACTTGGTTTTATTTCCTATTTAAGAATTATTGTGTTTTTTGACATCCTAGATTGCATGATTCAGTGATCGAAACCCAAAACTTCATAAAGTATTTGAAATTATTAAATTTACAGTTTTTTTACAATAACTACCGTTCTACACCACCGATTTCGTCCGTGTTTTTTTTAATAGAGATCATTGTTACTATTTACAGCTGGAATCAGCTTGATAATCCTAAAAAATACGAAAAAACAGTTTCGCCTCTAAACTGCTAGCAAAGTTTCGCCCTGTTTGTTTGCATGGAGTGCGAAGGGCGAAACTTTAAATACACAAACAAAAATACAGTTTCGCCCGTTGTATTTTTGCTGTAGTTTAAGAAAGCAATATCGTAGAATCCAAATTTTTAGGTTAATTTGTTGCGTTTCAAAGCCCTCATTCGCATGTAAGAAAAAAGCCCTATGTTTACATTTGTAAGTATCGCCCTTTTCACAAAAAAAGCGTTGAAATGAAATCGCAGCTCCTGATATCACGCTATCTCTGAAGTACAGGCGTACATAGTTTCAAATTTTACTTCGACATCGACTTTTTCTAAAGGTGACTTCCCAGTAGTATTCTTGATTTGAATTATTGACGCTAATCCTAATGCAAAAGAACAAATAAAAACCTCACGAAAACGAACCGTTTGGGAAAATCATCATCATTACTGGAACTTTCATTTTCACGAAACTTTTCGATAACCTTCCGTCACTTGCGTTAATGCACTGGGTGCACAGTAGGGTGACAGGAAAAAAATGACCCCTATCCGCCCACCTCTGCGTCGATTCCTAGTCCCACCAGGAGTACTTGCACCAAATTTGAAGCAAATCGGACAAGTCTAACTACCGGACCAACGGGCCTGAAGTTTGTATGGGAATTTTCAACAATTTACATGGAGAAAACCCACCAGCACGCATTTTCGCCGCTAGGTGGCACTGTATACATCGTATTATCACTGTAAGTGAAAATAAGAAGGATAATTGAATTGTCTACAACTTAGTCGAAGACTGCAAGTAAATCCGACTTTGTTAAAAGAACTTTTAACGAAGTGATGTCTGAGTCAGTTTTGCATGGGCCTAATAGTGCATGGTTGTGTATCAGTACTCAATTCACACGAACTAAACATTTTTGTGAAATAATCGTTAGGTTTAGCTCAATGGTATGTTCAGAAGAACTATAGTAAATAATACGAGTCATGCTTTGATTAGAAAATTTTAGTTCCACCTGTTACCGAATAGAGGTCGCTAACACTAACTTTTCAACGGAGAGAGATAGAAATTTGGTGTCTTCTACAAAGTTATAGAACAGGCATTTTTCAGTATTTCTTCTGAACATCTTGATACTCTATCTCTCTTCTATGAAAAGTTAGTAGTGGCGCCCTCTATGCGGTCACAGGTGGAACTAAAATTTTCTAACCAAAACATAACTCGTATTATTTACTATAATTTTTGTAAACATACTATTCGGCTAAATCTAACCATTATTTCACAAAAATATATAGTTCGCGGGACTCGAGTACTGATACACAACCATGCACTGCTAGGCCCCATGCAAAACTGACTCAGACATCACTTCGTTAAAAGTTTAATAACTTCTTTTAACATAGCCGGATTTACTAGCAGTCTTCGACAAAGTTGTAGATAATTAAAATATCTTTCTTATTTTCACTTACAGTGATAATACGATGTATACAGTGCCACCTAGCGGCGAAAATACGAGCTAGTGAGTTTTCTCCGTGTAAATTGTTGAAAAATCCAATATAAACTTCAGGCACGTTGGTCCGGTAGTTAGACTTGTCCGATTTGCTTCAAATTTGGTACAAGTACTCCTGGTGGGATTATGAATCGACTCAGGGGTGGGCCGATTGAGTTTTCAAAAATTCATCATTTTTCTGGGCAGTCTAGTGCACAGTGCTCTAAAAATCTAGCGAAATCGTCTTAGGGCACCAGCGGGTCTGTAAAGAATACTAAAAATTAATTTCTATTCCATAATTTTCAGTTCAGCAATTCGAGAGATCGTGTTCACCGCAAGCCATGAAAAATAGACTACGTTGTGAAGCGATGGTCACTATTTATTAAAAAATCACAGTTAAATAAAAAATAAAACTATTAAAAAATTTCAAATAGTTTATAATTTTCACAAACTTATTAGGAAAACTTGTTTAGTAAGCTTTCGTAATATTGTGTAGGAAAAAAGCTGAAAATTTGAAAATAAATCTGAGGATTATGATTGATTACAGAACTCTGGAATTTTCTATTGGAATGTTTTCAGGCAGGAATTTGATATTGATGCTATTAGACAACTGTGAAATCAAGACCAATAGATCAGTTACATATCAGGACCCCATTCCGACAATTTATCAAAAGTCCTGATGATGTTTACAACAACAGGTTATCAATCTACGGATCAGATAATGTTATTGTAATATTGAATTAAATCAGTTTGAATCAATAAATTTTCAACTCCAATCCAATATTTATTTTTTTTTCGATCCGATGGTCATAAGTTAGAAGAATTGCAGTCAGAAGGTTCGCACAGATGAACATTTTTGCACTGATAAGTTATCAAGTTCCTTCCAGACAACTTGGAAGTGTTCGGTGATTATTTCTAGCGGTTGTAGATAGAAAAATGAAATACAAAATTCGATTTATCGAAATAATGTTTGGCTTATTTCAATGGATTAGAGTAATTCACAAACAACAAGCCATAACTTTTAAAGTATTTAAAATAGATATTTGAAGTCTTCAGTAAAGTTATTCGCAAAAGTAAGAGCTACAAATTTGCTGAAGGCATCATTTCGTTATAATCACTTCCAAGAAAATTTGTGAAAATATCTCACTCATAGGGGGATTAATCAACAAAAGCACAATACCAAAAGAAAGAGCATACTACCTCCATTAAATTCTCCGAAGATACTATTGACCTAAAATAAGCCGTTTTGGCGTTGATAATAGATTACATGTTTTTGGTCATATTTCTGGCAATGGGAAATGATGAAAATCTTTCGTCCGCATTTGATGTTAAATATCTCTTTTGATAATAGTCCGATTTCAACAATCTATAGCTTGTTCGAAAGGTATTCGTTAAAGCTGCCTAAAAATATATAAATTGTTAATCTATATTGTCAATTCCGGCAGATAATTTAAAAAAACTGCAAAAAACGCCATTTTTACGCATTCAAACATTCATATCTTAAAAACTAAACATCAGAATCAAAATCAAATTAATAGCGTTCATACTGTTTTTTAGTTCTTTCATTTAAAATTGGTTTGGATAAGATCGGTTCAGCCATTGCTGAGAAACACGAATGAGAATTTGTCCGTTACATACACACACACACACAGACACACACACACACACACACACAGACATTGTCCCAAATCGTCGAGCTGAGTCGATTGGTATATAAGACTCGGCCCTCCGGGCCTCGGAAAAAATCTTGAAAGTTTGAGCGAATTCTATACATTTCTTTTATAAGAAATGTAAAACGTTTGGTATACGAAGTACATTCAAATGGGATTGACATATTGATGAGAATTCCATCAATCCGTCAATACATCAAAATATTGAACGTGCAAAGCCCGGTAGAGACATTTGCGAACTCTATGAGACTCAACCCTCGAGGCGTTGGTCGATTTACTGGATAATTACACTCGTCGCTGTTGTACTATCTTATGACAAGCGCCATTTAGCACATTTCGAGAAAAACGATTTTTAAAGTTTGAGATTGAATATCTTGAAACTTAGAAAGTGTACAAACAATTCAAAGAAGGCAATTGATGCTTCTATCTATTCTGTATTAATTTCTCAAATATTACGAAGATCGGTTGACTATGTTGCGAGTTTTCACTATAAATGTAAACAAAAGTCGCACTCACACGAGTCATAGGTGTGTATTATAGTTACTATATTCATAGTTAGGTGGAGCCAATTGAACATGTCAAATGCCGGAGCCAATCGAGCATGACGTCACATAACATGTTCTCTTTGGATGTATATGGAAAAGGTATTGTGAGTATGGTCATAACTATTTTACTCTTATCTTGTGTTATCGAGTGTAGAGAAACGAAAAAAACCATATTTTTTTGTAACAAAAAGAGATATGCGCACAAAAATTGTATGGCGTGTCATAATCGTACATGGAAAATTTTCCATAGAAAAAAAAAATCAATGTTTAACTTTTATTCATATATTTGGCTTCATTTAGTCCATAAACAATCGGTGAGATGCATTTTGAAGGAAATGAGTCAGGGAATCTAGAAAAAATTGTTATTTTTGGTTACAGTGTTGCCAAATATGCTACATCTCCGGTTTAAAGCATAAATTGCATTTTTCTCACAATTCGTGCATTTTTGTTTTGAAAATGATTATGCCATTGTGTTTCTCAGATAATTTTACATATAACATATAACATCTTTTACATCAAGATAATTTGAGCCAATCCCTAGACACAGTCATTTGAAGTAAAAATTTAAAAATTTCTCGCTATATCTCAGTTTACCAAGCAGAATGTCAAAATAATGTAAACGCCACTTTGTAGAGATTTTTCAGACAAGTAATGTGGCATATCTAACTCAGTTTACCCCGAAATGGCGTTTGTCATAAGATAGCACAACACCCGTCTTGTAATTAAATATCCATTATAGCGTCCATGAGTAGAATTCTAGTTGAAACACCATATCAAACTTTCATAAATCAATATAATTAGTGAATAAAAACTACGATTTACAATTGGTCGGTGTTAGGTCAGATCGGACTAAGCCGCAAAACATCAAAAAATGAGATAATAATAGCAATGGATAAAGAATTTTGTCCGCTACATTCGACTTTCGCCAGATTTGAAATATATAACAATAAACAACAATTATGGCAAAAAAAAATTTCAATTATAATATAAAGGATGTTTTGATTCAAACTTTAAACTCGTTTTTCTCGAAATCAAAATATTGTCACTTTATTCGATCTGACTTAATACCGACCAATTGTCGTGCGCATATTGCGTACCTTTCCGTGGCAATTCACCACAATGCCTTCTACCTCAATATTCACAATATCCTTTGCTGACAATGTGCTTGCATTAACGGTGATCATTTTGCTGGTCTCTGATTTACACAAGCTATCTTGCTCAAGGGTAAACTAGCAATTAAAGCAATTAATCTTAGCGATTTTTATGCTAAAACGTAACGAAAACTGTCTTTCCGCTCGTTGTCCTGACTAGGCAAACCCGGAAGCTGCCACCGAGTTTTCCCATTCAGAACATTTCAACTCATGTAGTAATTTTCCGTGAGTTTTTCCATCATCACGTTCCCCGATTCTATAGCATTAGCGATATGAGTTTTATCCATTATACCCCTGTTCGTAAAGTGTGGGTATTCAGCATCTCATGTACTCTTATGCCGTGGTGACAGAAAGCAGTACCGAAGTGTTCCTTTTGACATGTACTCTCGGGTGCATATGTACGAATTGTGCACAGTTCGGTGTGTTGTGGGAAAATCACCGAAGCTCTAGCCTGTCTTGTTTAGAGCACTTCTCTAATTGCTTAATTAAAAGAAATTCTAAGCGTGATTCAAATCTCGCAACGCAAGGTTATTCTCACATTTCGCTTCTTCTCCCGTAAAAGCGTTACACGAAAGGAGCTCCGGGGAAGAAATCACCCTATAGAGATTGCGCTATCCACAAGAAACAACAATTTTTATCCTCATTCAACTAATATGAATAAGGCTCGTGCGACCAACCGAAGTAATTAGGAGAAATAGCAACGTAACTGCATTAATTTCTAAGAGCATTGCCGTTGGCGATCGCCAGAACTGGGAAAAAGAGCCAAACCACAAAAAATATGGCGAAGAAAGTTTTCCACACCATTAATTAATTCTTTTTCTAATTAGAACAATTCAGCTGATGAAGTACAATAAAAAAAATCTCATCGCGATGGGATATTTCCAGAGAGGGAGTGGGTGGATCGCATTTTATTTGGTTGTCTTACGAAAATGAGCAAGGACATCGAGAACAGAAACACAGGCTTAATTGGGTCACTTGCAAGGAAAATTTCGTGGCGTTCTGTGAGGTACTTGTCAGGTATTTTGGTGTACGTTCCAAACAGTTTATAGACGCTGAGCTGCAAACAGTTATATGTGCATTGGTTTGATTGGAAATAATACCATGGTGAACATCTTCGAAATCGTGTATAATATAGTAGAAATGCATCGAAGACGGACTCCCAGAATAAGTTGAACATTGGAAACCCTCCGGATTTCATTATACCCTTTTTTCGAATATTGACTAAAAACTTCGAATTTGATGAAAAGAAATAACAAAACCAATTCTTATGCTGTTAATTAGTTGAGCAGAAAAATTTAAAGTTTTTCTTTTTTTTTGCGAGAACCTCAAATTCAAGACACATATCTTAGCAAATGACAGCAGCATATCCAAGACGCATGTCATAAAAACAAATATCAAAGTATTGTCAAAAACTAAATGCTAACAGTCTGGACACAAACGATTAAAGGATCATTCGCAAATTCCGTAAGGCGAGAATTCCCCAAAGTGTACTCCCATACCCCCAAGCTACAAACTGTCACCAAATTCTTTATCCTCTCTCTCTCCTCTAGTACTTCAAAAAATTATTAGCGATAGTGTGTCCTATCCCGTTCGCGCGACTTGCCATTTCGAGCGAAGTTCTTTTTCGCGAATGGGAATGGGAAATTTCGCGTACTTTTTGAAATGGACCTATATGTAAAAGAGAGCCTCTCTTTGTTCACTTTCTCTTTCGATTATCACGGCTTCACCATTAATTTTTCGAATAATGTTCCAGCACATATTTGTAGAGCATGATTTCGACTAGCATATTATGCAAAAAGTTAAGCAGCAAAGGCTTACGTGACCGTGTTATTAGCGGAAAAGAAACTAAACAAAGAGAGGTTCTCATTTGCATATAGGACCTTTTCAATAAGTTTACTTAAAATATCCTCGCCAACTGCATCTCGAGATACACTCAAAAAAATTATCACTTACCAATCACATGCAAAAACATATAAATATTTTCCATAACACTTTTCACGTAAATATTACATGCTTCACACATAGAAAACTTTGTTGTCAATCTAATTAAAACCAGTGTCGACTGCATGTATATATTAAGTGAAGTTCATTTCTCTTCCATAGGAATTTTACATACTTTCTAGAATAAATCCATATATTTTTTATGTGATTTTCTTGTGATTAATAGCTGAATTTAAAATAGCATTCAAATGCCTTTCTTATGTGTTTAAAAACAATTGAAGATGATGAATAAATAAATAGGCATGGAATTTTATTGTAATGCATCTTATATTTACATGTTTTGTTTATAATTAATAGCATTCGTATAATTATCAACAAGTAGAATCGGTTCTCTTACCATGCATCCTTCGTGTTGAGAAAATCATCAAATTCGTCGCAGTTTTCGATGGTTCCTTTAATGCTTACAGTTCTTTCCGTTTCCGCATTCTGCAATATAATTTCGTTTTATTTTTATTGCTCATTTTGTACATTCGATTGAATTTAAGTTTAAATACCTTCAGAAAGGGGTTCGAGTATCTCCGATCGTAATTCCTTTTCCTTGAGCTGTTACTATACGGAAACTTTATTGAAACTGTCAACTTTTTTCACATTGTATATTCACATAATATTCATGTTCTCTACACATTACACGTAAGTATGTGACAATCACATAGAATGTATGTATAGTATACTTGAAAGTCATTGATATAGTTTTTGAAGTTCATCAATGTAGGTATGAATGTTATTAGCTGCACATGAATATAATGTGATTGGTAATTTTTAAAATTTACGTGCTTTTTCACTTAAAATTGATATGATTATTTGGCTCAGTGTATGCCCGTAGTCAGGATTTAATTTCGGGAGGGGCTCAAAAATTGAATGCAAAAATGAATTAGTTCTAGTGGCTTGAGACCTATTGTTTAGAGTCGCGAATTCCATAACTAATATAGTTATAATTTTGGTGCTCTTTATGCTCGAAGATGGTTTTCAACAATTTTCTCCTTAATGGAGAAAAAATAGTTTTTACAAAAATTATTCCCCACTAAGGAGAAATATAGCATATTGAATTGGCTTGCTAAACCAAACCCAATGTTTCCATTTCATTAGTTTCTCATCGGGTTAAAATGAGCTCTTTTTCTTGCAGGACATCACGCTTGACTAGGGGTTTGTTTGTTTGTGTTTTCGTTTTTGGAGCTAGCGTCAATCCGGCGCTAGCTTAGTCCTGTCACTAAGTTAGTGTCGGATTATGAAGAGACGAAATCGAAACGAAAATTCCATAACTAATTGCCCAACTATTGTTCATACTTTTGAGAGCAAGACAAACGCCATTTTGCACATTTCGAGAAGTCGCAATCACACATGTCATAAGAGTGTATTGATGATAAAATTTGTATAACGTGTCATAATGTAAAATTCTTTACGAATAAATTATTAACATGTGTTCATATCTTCGGTTTAATTTAGACTAAAATAGTCGGCGAGATGCCATTCGAAGAAAATTGGCCAAGGAATTTAGAAAATTAGTAATTTTTGATTACAATGTTGCCAAATATGCAATATTTCCAGTGTAAGGTAAAACTGCGTTTTTCTCCTAATATGTGCACTTTTAAAAATTATAATGCTATTGCATTTCTCACACATTTTTGCGCAGAAAAATATTTAAAATTTCAATATAACTAGAGGGGATACAGTGTAAAAACTCACAATTACTCATTACTTTTCTCACTATGTCTAAAAGAACAAGCGAAATTTCAAAATTCTGAAAGCGTCACTTGGTAGAGATTTTTCAGACAAGTAATGTGGCGTATTAAACTCAATTTGCCAAAATGGCGCATGCTATAAGACACCACGACAGCGACGAAATAATGAAATCATCTCACAATCTTTGGAATATAGTGTATTTAAACCTAAACCTATTCGATGCTGATCAAATCTAAAACAATAGTTGCTAAGTAAGTGTGTTCACTAATTTCCAAATTGGAGGAAGGAGGCGGTGGTCAGCCTTTTTCTTCCACGTCCTTTATCTATTGGGTGATTCATAAATAGTGCTATCTTTCAAAGTGAGCCACCTTGGTTATGCAAATATTTTTTTCTGTTCTTATTTTATTGAAATTAAATAGTAGTAGTTAATTATATTATTTTCGAAATTGCACATGTTTTGGCAAGCTTAATTTTAGATGTTCGTTGATTTGATAGCACTGTTAAGGGAAAACGTATCCGCCGGGTGATACCAATTGAGCTGACATTTCTTTGGACTGAGCAAACTAATTTCTATGTGTGTTTAGTGTTTATTGACCAACTAGGGAACTAATCCACATAAGGAAAACGCATGTTCTTGTCTGAGTGGAATGCTGATTTCACATAAGGTTTGAGTTGAGAATTGAAAATTCCCGAGAATGATCGAAAACTAGTTACCAATTTCCTTCAGTCATATCAGCACGAAGAATAAATTCTTTATATTGTCATGTTCATTGATTCAGGTTTCAGTTCATTAAATCATGTTCATTACATACTTTTATCTCATTATATTGTATTGAGTATTTTCATATAGTTTGGAGTAGTATATGTACTATATTAATCATTGCCATGTAAACCATATTTTATGAGCCTAATAATATCGAAGCCTGCTTTTTGTATGAAAAAGCGTTAAAATCGGGAATCGCCTCTTCATTTCTTGCATCTTCTGCATTTTCTGGTTTTCGTACATTGTTCTTTCAATTTAGTAATTTAGTATTTCCTGCTTCCATGTCGTAAGAAGTGATAAAACAGGACTCTATATACTGCATCTCCTGCATCTTTTAGACTTTTTAGTTTATTGTACTAAATTAGTGAATTATCCAATGAACATTTCGCGGTCTCAATTGGTTCTGGTCGGGAAAGAAGTAACAGGTACAGACAATCTCTCTTATGCTTTAGTAGATTTATTCGAAGTCGTGATAAACCTATTTGATTCTCTCCCTAGTAGTTGGGATAATAAAAAAGTTAGGTTTTCAGTTCGGTTAATTTTGAACCGCTCGAAAAATTTTCATATCTTTGCCGCGAAAATAATCGATATTACTCAGTTGTAACGCCAGCTTGGTTTCCACTCTTGTTTTATTTCATTAGATTTTTTGTTGCTTTCTCTTTTGATGTTTTCTGTTAATCCCAGGCACTATCATCTATAGATTTTCTGTGCAATTTCAGTTGGTCCCGATCAATAACGGAGTAGTATCCAGGGGTGGTCGCGTAAGCTCAAGCTAATTGGATGGGAATCCAAGAAAAATTTTGGGATTTGATTTGCAAAATAAATCCTCAGAAATGGTTTGGTTTATCAATAAAAAATAGCTCTTGATTTTTTTTCACAATCACCATCAATAATGAAAGAGGTGTATTTTTTTAACTCCCTGGAGCAATTTTTATTTTTATTTTGGCATAAAGGCACAACATCCAACTTTGAAAAGAAATGATTTGGGTTTCGTATTCTACTCGTCAGTTACTGAGCCTACCTACTTAGCCAAAAGGCAATAGTTCGTCTTTGTCATGAGACATGATGGTAGACTTGAGGGATTCGTCAACGACACGACTAGACACTTGCATCCCGAAACTGTATCGCAAATATGACTACCCCTCAGTGACTCAGGTAACTGGTACTGTCAAAATTGACATTAGGTTAAAAAGTTCATGAAACTAGCAGCACTGATTAAACTGTTGTTATTTTATCGTTTCCATTGTAACACTTGGTTACCAGTGTTTTCAATAAACAGTAAGAAATAAAGATGGTGAAAATATTGAAAATTGTGTTTTCGTGCAAGTATTAGGTACATTACTTCGTTGTAACTCTGCCAAAGCTCGACTCCTGATAGCAGAAGACAAAAGATTAGTTCGTATAATTTTAAACCTGTTTCTAATGATCATGCCACTTCTAGTTTTCCAATCTGTATATTTCACATCTTTGCTGTCGCGTACTTGAGTACTAAATTTTTTATAGCTTTCCCTAATCTCCAGCTAATTTAATGTCGTTGAAAAGTAAAACAGAAAATGATTACAAATTAGTCGAAATGAAAAATGGAAAAAAATAAAAATATGTTTAAAGTTATTGTTAGGATAACTTGATAGCCTCTACATGATGCAATTATATTTAAAACGTTTCTTTTCTCTTCGGGCTTTTGCAGATTTTGCGTAATTCTATTTGATACTATTTTGATTTTTTGAGAAATTTCTCATCTGTTTTTAGTTAGTGTATATTTTTCGCGAAGTAGAATTCATTCAATACAACTCATTCTCCGATGGTTTTGTTGTAGGACAAGTTTCGCTCTAAAAAATATTTTTTTGAAAATGGTGAACGCAGAAAAACATACTTTCTATTAAAAAATTGATCTTGATTCAAAACAGTCTAATTGCCCGTGGAAAACATGTAGGTTCATGAATTAAACTAAAATGCAAAGGCGTTCGAATCGAGGAACGTTAAGTTTTATGATCAAGCGCGTAATGACGAAAAACCCATTTGAGTATACTTAGTTCACACATAATTTATTGTGAAGTAGACGTGACATGAAGAAAATAATAAAACACAGTGTCAATTTCCTTCCAACATGTCTTGCGTACTGATTCAAGAGTAAATATTACTGGAGATATAAATAAAAACAAATCGAGATTTTTGACAATTTGTTAAGTTGTGCTCCCATTGACCGAGGGGTGTATATGATCGCAAGTCAGTCCCATAAAGATAGGAAATTCCATAGAAAACTGGACAAATATGTGACCATGGGTAGTGTTTCAATCGAACACAGAAATTGGATTTCTATATACAAATTATTCGAAACCCTATACGATTTCAAGTTTTCAGATCAATTCGCATATAATTTATATGTCAATTTGATTGAACATCAAATGGATAGTTATGTCAATTGATATATGAATGGCTTTCTTCGGGAAATAAGTCCGAAATTTCGACAGAATCTTTCCCGCATTGACGACAAGTACCATGAATCAAATTATCAAATCAAAATTGTACATGCAAAGTTTCCAATTTTTTAGTGAGAGTTTTAGTTTAAATCGCAATTGAACACTCTTTATGTTACAGAATGTATGAAATACTGGTCATTGTACACTATAAAAGTAGTCAAACTAGGTTTTTTTATTATCGCCAGATGATAAAACCAATATATTGCACTGTACCAATGCATTATGAGACGGCATGTGGCCATGAAACCGCCACGCGCATCGGACGATTATTAGAAGAATCAAGCACCAACTAAAGAGATAAGCTTCTTGCTTTTTCATAGTTATCATTAAGTTCGAAATTAGACTCGCCTTGGGTAGTGTGACAAAATTTTCTATGCCATTCTAAGAGGAAGACTCGGGAACATTTTTAATCAACACTTACCATTCGGGGTGAGAAGCGTTCCAAAAGAAATTTACCCCACTCGAAATTGTGATGTTCTAAGCGAAGCACATTTTTATTTAGAAGCCAAACGAGTTCTAAGAGAACGCGTGTGCTTGCAAAAATAATATCAAATATTAAACACCCAAGCAAAGGCTTCATTAATGTTAAAAGCACCGAAAGAAAAAAACGCTCTGAAGAAAACTTGTGGAGATGTGTTAAACACTGAAATTGAATTTCCTCAGTCGAGGGGACCGAGCTGCTTTAGAAACCGTGTCTTTAAACGACGACAATAACATGGGACGAATTTGCGCCCTGTTAGAAAAAATGAAGCTGATGATGACGTATTTGCAGCCAAACAAAATGAACGTGATACCATGTTTTCTCAAACTGAAACACATTCCAACAACATGTTAGCACCCATACCAGAACCTATTATGCAACCAACAACAATCATAAAGCAGTTGTTTAAAATACCTGATACTAGAAAAATGCTTCGATGGTATTTCTAAACAATAAACGCCTGGCGGACAACATTGCAATTCAAAATGTATGTCACCACAATCACCAAAAAAATTCAAGGCAAAAAACATAATTCGTCTCGCCGGTAGCCCCGATGGTTTTGAAAACATGAAAGAAATTCTATTAAATTCTCTTGGCAATCGAAAAGAACTTTCCACTTATAAATGCCAATTAAGACAATTCAGAATGGCCGAAGGGATGAGGATCCCAAACATAAGTCCAAGGAAATAGTTTAGAATATTAAGATACTAGAAAATCAAAGGGAAAATACAAGAAGGATTGGGAGAAAAAAACCTGTTTTAATCCACCTAGCGGTGCAATTGTGCCTTTCTCATTTCTCTAAACTATGGCACGGAGGCTTTTTATGTTCAACATAATTGTGGAAATGTCCATTACATTCTTAGTACACTTTGCACTTATACACAATGGCATGTCAGCCACGAACTTGATGAGCTACGTGTCGACGGTGAAACACTTGAAACAAAAAAATATCATACTCCATTAGCCTAATCATCATTAGATCAATGTTATCTGCTTACTAACTCATTTTGTCATGCGGGGGTGGGTATGTGAAGAGGGCGAAAGTCCCATGAACGAACGACTCCCCAGCTTAAATTGATATGCTTTGTGATACAGTGGTGGTTTAAAGATGACGGGGTTGAAAGGGAGGGGTATGAGGGCTGGATGGGGTGGTGGTCTGAGGGGTGATTTAAGGAGATTTTTAAAGGAGGGGCGCGAACAGTAGAGGGGGGGGTGTAACCCCTCTCCGTAAACCATCAACTACGCCTCTGTTAAAATCCAGAAACCCTAAACGAGTCGAAAAAAAAATTTGGGGGATTAGGTTGACGTTTTTCAGAGTGATTGCATAACCTTTCTATATGAGAAAGGCAAAAATGTGCCAAAATCCAAAAAAGTGAATCGTCGTCAATTTTTTTTTCGAGTTTGCATCAAATCTCGACGTTTCATGCACCTTGAACACATTTAGCATCAAAAATAAAAATTCTATTTTTAATTTTTCCTATAGTTTATATGAGAAATTTCTGTGTGGCCGCACTCTGAAACCCGTAATTCCGGAACCAGAATTCCGATCGATCCAAAATTCAATAGCAGCCGATGGGAAGGTTGCACCTTTCATTTGAGACTAAGTTTGGGCAAATCGGTCCAGCCATCTCTGAGAAAAATGAGTGACATTATTTGACACATACGCACATACATACACACATACACACACACATACACACACATACGCACATACATACACACATACACACACATACAGACTTTTTCCGATCTCGACGAACTGAGTCGAATGGGATATGACACTCGGCCAAACGGGCCGGGATTAGGTTGACGTTTTTCAGAGTGATTGCATAACCTTTCTATATGAGAAAGGCAAAAATCAAAAATTTGAAGGGGTTAAAGGTTATGTATAACAGCAAATCAAACCAAAAGCATCCCAAAAAGTGTATACAGAACAGATGACATAACAAAAATTGGATATGGGACATTTTTAATGACGCTTTTAGACCATTTTCATTCGATATCTATAAGTTTCATAAGTTTTTCCATGGACTAATAGAATTAAAAACACTTGCCAAATTACAATCTAAAATAAACTACAAGAACGAAACCCTTTCAATGGCAGACAAACAATTTTCGTGATCAAAATTCTGTCATACTAAACAACTTTGACGAATTTCGCGCCAACTCGAACAAATGTTGGCAGCACCCTCTCAGATTTTAATGAAAATTTCTGTACATGAAGACTTTGTCACAAAAGGCCACTTTGCATATTTTGTTTTTCCAAAATGATCTAGACAGTCTTTTGAAAAGGGCCAAACTTTTTTTACCATTTTTTTTTCAAATGGCTATAGTCTAAAAATGACAAATCCTACAAAAAAATGTTGTAGGAGTGGTTTTCACAAAATTAGTCAAATTTTCGAATAAAAATATTGAAAAAATTCTTCATTGACTCCTACACTGAAAAAAAAATCGATTTTGAAAATTTAAAGTCGATTTACAAAAAAAACCATTTTTGATATGGATGAAATTTTGTTCCAAGATAGATAATTATGTTCCCTACCTACCGTCAAAAATTGGAAGAATAAAAGACTGTAAGACTGGAAGATTGGAAGACAAGAAGACTGGAAGACTGGAAGACAAGAAGACTGGAAGACTTCACGATCAATCTCCACTCTTACAGTCTTTTAGTCTTCCAATCTTCCAGTCTTCCTGTCTTCATTCAAGTTTGTTATGAATATATACCAAACTCGTTACTGATACTTTTTGCATGTATCAGGCAACTAGGAGCTGGGAAAATGGATTCTGAGATGATCATGACTTTCATTGGTTTAGTTTTCTATAAAAATACACTGAAGAAAAAAATACAGTTTGGACAAGGAAAAGTTTTTTTCAAATAACTTTCTTTCGTCCAAAGCGCCCAACTTGAATTTTTGACGATAGTTAGGGAACATAATTATCTATCTTGGAACAAAATTTCATCCATATCAAAATGTTTTTTTGTATATCGACTTTAAATTTTTAAAATCGATTTTTTTCAGTGTAGGAGTCAATGAAGATTTTTCTCAATATTTTTATTCGATTTTTTTCAATGTAGGAGTCAATGAAGAATTTTTTCAATATTTTTATTCGAAAATTTGACTAATTTTGTGAAAACCACTCCTACAACATTTTTTGTAGGATTTGTCATTTTTAGACTATAGCCATTTGAAAAAAAAATAGTTAAAAAAAAGTTTGGCCCTTTTCAAAAGACATTCTGGATCATTTTTGGAAAAACAAAATATGCAAAGTGGCTTTTTGTGACAAAGTCTTCATGTACAGAAAGTTTCATTAGAATCTGAGAGGGTGCTGCCAACTCTGTATACGATTTGGCGCGAAGTTCGTCCTTTATAACAACTTTGTAACCATTCAAACCACAAACAACAGCGATTGATTCATAACAAAAGCTTTCTTAAAAAACATTCGTACTACTTGGATCATATGAGGCCGAGAATAATGAAACCACGATAAATATTATCTCCATATCTCGGAACCAAGCAAAACTACCCTTTCTCCCTTTTCTACAAAACATGTACAAACAATATCTGAAAGTGATATTCATAACATCAACAAACCACCTTGCAAAACTGAAAAAGTCTTAGCTAATTTGGGTTCTGAAAAACAACATCTGTAATCCGGAAAAAAGATAAAAAAACTCAAAGACTACGTGGAAACAAAATGCTTCGTATATTTGAACTGCATAATTATTGTTATAATCATTGTTGGATATTTATCTGATTATAATTTAAAAATACAGTTGGAATTTTTAAGAAAACAAACAAATTTTTTAGAACATCTTATAACGTCCGAAGAGGTAAAATTAAAACCAGACAAAATTGAAAAAAATACTGAATGGCCAATACCGAAAAAACAAAACGAAATAAAACTGTTTTGGTGGGGGGGGGGGGGGGTTATTAAATTAAACGGCTTTTCAGCATGAATCAGCTAAAAGCAGTGCCGGTTTATTAATGAAACTATTAATAAAATACTTAAAACACTACTTACATCGGTCCAATTTTTAATCCTTTTTGTTATCAACAATTGTGCACGCAGAATATAACACCGTTTTGAGCTACAATTTGAATCGAAATGAAACAGGAACAATCGATGATTGAATATCACGCATATATGCTTTTTAAAACGTTTTGGACAAGGTAGAGTGACTGAACCCAGACAACCTTTGTCTGGGTGAAAAAAAATCGAAAATATTTTGATATCTTTCAATGAATCGGTTGTAATACTCTAAGATTATTGAAATCAAACGTATCAGATTTACACCGATCAAAAGTTTACCCAATTTTTGCAAACTTAAACTGTACAAACACTCATATGCAGTTTAACCTTCTAACTTGGCTTTGACCGCCGGGATGCATAGCGATTTCAACTGTAACGATGATTATAAAACCATAAATGAATAGCGAATCGTTAACGAGGGCGACGCGTGCACGCCCTCGCTCCTGATGCACTTTGGCTCAGGGTGGAATATTGGTTCGTATAGCAATGCAATGGACACGGATGTGTCTACGGAACGTAAAAGCACTAACACCGTTTCTACGATGCATCGGCAGGATAATGGGAACAAAGTGGAAAGACAGCCATAAACCAATGTGCTGTGCGCGGCTGGTTGGTTTCGAAGGAAATTGGTTTTATTTTTAAATTGTAATAAAGCGATGGCGGATTGTCAGCGTGCAGCCGGAACCCAGAGCCAGCAAGGCCATGAAAAAGTTCGAAGCCATGTTTATAGCCAAACCACTACCATATCGTACTATGCAAAAGTCGCACCGGTGCGGTGGGTACTGTATAGCTCAACCAAAGAGTGGCAAAGTGATAGAAAAATAACTGAACAATTGCGGAAATGGTTTGATATGTACATGTACAATGTACATTGCTAGTTCAGCTGCAGTGTCTCTTGCATTTATGCAGTAGAGGCGACCACCAGAGACGCACTAGTATAGCACACTCAGGGATCGTTATCATTGTCATCAGCATTACAAACACATCGTAGCGCCATTGTCACTGTTCGTGTCATAAATGGAACCTTTCCGCAGTGTAACATGCAATGATTGGAGGTTAGCATTGCTTGAATAATTTAATTAATTTCCTTTGCCATTGAAAGACATTAGAACCAGCTGGCTAATTCCTACCAGTGTTAAACAATGAATTAACCCAAAGCAACAGTCGAAATGGAGAAGTAGCTAATGCCAGTTAGGTTTTTCGACATACTGATTGTAAAATATTGTTGTCTGTAAAAATCCGGAAGCACAATTTATTTTAAACACAGATTCCAAATCCCCAAACGACTATCGAACTATATTCACTGAATTTCGATAACTTTTTCGTCTTCTGCTATGTTTCACGAACTTTATTGCGCATCTGAATGGATTAGTGCCTTAAATTTTCTTAATGGGGTACTTTCATGTACGACACGGTGTCTCTGGTAGAACAATATTTAGACAAAAAAATTAGTATCGCTGAAGTACTCACTAATCGAACGCTTAGATACTCCTCTTTCATCTGAGGCTGCATTTGAAATGTTCTATCGGGGGGTCTATAACAATATTTTTTTAACATTTTGCTGATTATTTTTGAAGATTGTTTCGATGAGTAGTTCTCAGAAGATATCTAACTTTTGGAGCGATGAATCTTTAGACATACAGTATCAGAAGGAGTGGCTTGCTACTTTAATAAATGCCTCCGAAGACAGCAATGACCGACATTTGGCCAATTTCGTGTTAATTCAAATTTTAAATTTGAATAATATTTTTTCTCGGGGTATGTTTTGTCACTGGTAGAACAATATTACCACAAACAAATCAATATCACTAATGTATGGTAGACGAGCTCTTATTCAACTCATTAATAAGGATGTCAAACTATTTCGTTGATAACTCGACTTGCAAAGATTGGATTGTGCTTAAAAAAGTATCACCATCTTTGTTTTGTTCCTAAAAACCAGTACAATTAAAAATCTTGCCTGGAAGATTGTAAAATACTCGCGTTTGAGCGAAGCGAAAAGTCGAGTACAACGCTCCCTACATCCTACCATTTAAGCTAATGCGTTGAGTAGAGATAGTAGGCACTCGTCGCTGTTGTGCTATCTTATGACAAGCGCCATTTTGCACATTTCGAGAAAAACGATTTTTTAAGTTTGAGGTTAATATCTTGAAACTTATAAATGATACAAACAATTCAAAGAAGACAATTGATGCTTCTATCTATTCTGTATTAATCTCTCAAATATTACGAAGATCAGTTGACTATGTTGCGAGCTTTTACTATAAATGAAAACAAAAGTTGCCCTCACACGTGTCATAGGTGTGTATGATGACAAAATTTGTATGGCGTGTCATAATCGTGCTTGGAAAATTTTCCATAGCAAAAAATCATCAATTATTAACTTTTATTCATATCCTTGGATTCATTTGGTCTAAAAACAATCGGTGAGATGCATTTTAAAGGAAATAAGTCAGGGAATCTAGAAAAATAGTTATTTTGGGTTACAGTCTTGCCAAATATGCCATATTTACAGTTTAAAACTTAAATTGCATTTTTCTCACAATTCGTGCATTTTTGTTTTGAAAATGATTATGCCATTGTGTTTCTCAGATAGTTTTCATATAAAAAAATTTTATATATCAAGATAATTTGAGCCATGCCCCAGACACAGTCATTTGAAGCAAAAAATTACAAATTTCTCAGCACGTTTCCCGCTATCTCTCAGTAACCAAGCAGAATATCAAAATTCTGTAAACGTCACTTTGTAGAGATTTTTTAGACAAGTAATGTAGCATATCTAACTCAGTTTACCCCAAAATGGCGTTTGTCATAAGATAGCACAACAGCGACTAATACTGGTCATGCAGTGCCTCGTTTCCTATCGCTACCATCACTCCGCTTGATGGTCTGATGCTCTTTAAACGTCACATGGGATAAGGCGCAATGTGTGAATCCGAGCAACTGATTAATTGTTACCCACATGCTGAAAACAATTGAGTGCTACTAATTTTTGGAACATACCCTTCAGAATGATTCTATATTCGTCCTAAGTTGGGAGCCCCTAAAGCCCGAGGCCACTGGCCCTGGCCCAGTGTACCCATGCGTAAAGATGGTTGCCGAAAATCAGTAATGTTTTCAAATCCGCGAAGCAATGCCTTTTTGTTTATATCTTGTGTTAATAGATTTTTTGCTCGGGATTCTTTTCCGAGTCTTTTATTCAAAATTATATTATTTTCGGATTTTTCAGACTATTTTTTTATTTGATGTATTTAGATCAATTGTTTCGTCGCCTAATCAAACAGAAATACTTGATCAAGTGTACCTTAAAATTTCAACATAGTTCAATTCATATTTCCTTGAATAGAACCGCTACTTCGAAAAAATAAACTCTTCCAGAAACAGATAACATTCTGCTGTTTCCTAGCTTTTTCTCACTGACTGCAAAACAGATATTATGACATGATTTGGCGAAAAATATGTTTTTTTTAAATGTGGACCACAGCTCTTATGTGTTTTTAAAGGGAGAGTTTTTCGATCGTGTTTAACCCTCAAAAAGGCAAGCTAAAATTGTGACTTCAGGAAGCATCGCTCCTAAGACCCAATGCAATCAAAGGCCTCTTTTTTATCGTTTTATCAGTGAGAGAATCGAATTCCTAAAAACGCTCGATGATTTGTATTTCAAATTACAAGTTTATTGAAACTAGAGAACTGTAAATAGCTGGGCCTCTGAGACCCCTTGCCTTTTTAAAGGGTTGAACTCATAATTTGCAACAAAACTAAAAACTAAAACAAATCAAATTGAGATAAAATTGTTCGAAGAAGTCGTAGACCAATGATATAATTTTGAATGCAATATTACTTACATAGGAACCCCGATATGTTTTGAAGAAAAATAAATTGAAGGAAAGGTTTTGTTTTAGCGAATTTCAAGACACGTAATTACAAACGCGAAACTGGCTAAATGGTGTCTGCGAAGGATTTCATTAACGTTACAAGTCCATTCCTCTGACAATGTGTGTTTACCGATTTAACTTTTCTAAAGAGAGATATCTGTTTTGAGCTACTCAAAAAATTGATCGTTAAAATGCTAAAAAAATCCCCGATAGAACATTTCAAAGTTATGCTCAGATAAAAGAGAAGCATCTAAGCGTTCAATTTGTGAGCAATTTAGCGATGCTGATTTTCGTCTAAATGTTTTCTATCAAAGACACCGTGACGAAACCTTTTATATTCAACAATATGTTTTCTGTAATAACTTTGTATAACCATATATCTATCTATCTATCTATCTATCTATATATATAAAAGTCAATGTTTGTATGTATATGATTTATAGACTCCCAAATGGCTTAACCGATTGCTGTAGAAAATTGTACATAGTAGGCGTTTGTTATGGGGCGTGTTTGTGTGCTATTGGTTGGGGATTATCAGCCCACCAGATGGCGCTTCGGAACAAATTGTGTTTTCCTCCTTTTTCGATGGAAGTCGCAGCAACGCGCGATGGGTATTAGCTAGTGTTATATATATAAAAGTCAATGTTTGTATGTATATGATTTATGGGCTCCCAAACGGCTTAACCGATTGCCGCCAAAATTTATACATAGTAGGCATTTGTTCTGGAGCGTGTTTGTGTGCTATTGGTTTGGGATTATCTGCCCGCCAGATGGCGCTTTGGAACAAATTGTGTTTTCCTCTCATTTCGTTGAAAGTCGCAGCAACGCGCGATGGGTATTAGCTAGTTTGACATAAGTCTGCTGAGGATAGCATTTATTTATATATTTATACAATCGCAATAAAGGGTGCGTTTTGAGAATTTAATCTTCGAGCAAATTTAGTTCGAGAATTTAAGAGAATCAAAATATATTAGACTATATGTGAAAGAAAATCTTTAAAATAAGTTATCCTGATAATACTGTATTCTACTGTTTACAAACAATAAAATTCCATACTATTCAAGGTATGAGCCTCATTGCAGAAACTGGCTTTCAGAAAATTTTCTAAATCTGTTTTATATGTCGATATGCCGCCTTCATATTTTCAACAAAGTTGTTTAAAATGACATCATCAAAAACTTGCCGAAGACCCCAAGCCTCTTAATATTTTTAGATTTATTTCTCCATAAGTATTAATCACAAAAATTATTATACAAAGAGATGCGCTTTTTTGTTGGAGAACTATTTCGAAGACGATGATTCTGAAATTATGTGATCTTGACCTTAGAAAAGATTCCTAACATTTATTCCAATTTAAATATGCATATTCTTTGACTTCATTGATATGCCAAATGAAAATAATCAATAGAGCTTCGAAAACTATTTCCATATTGATTCTTCTTGTTTGTAGACTTGAATGACATCCGTTGGACTAGTTTCGTTTTTGAACTTTCAATAATTTATCAAACTTACATTAAATTTAAGCATTTTGGAAAAACAACATATAAATCCCAAAACAAGTGTGATTGAGCTACTAAAATAATTTGATAATTTTACAATCATCTCATTTTATTATGCTTCACGAGAAAAATATGAAGAGGTGCTGCAGAAAGCGACGACATTCATCAAGAAACAAAAATGATTTCGAGCACACAAATCGTTGCTGCAAAACGATTTTCAACCGACGAAGAAGTTCGGTCTCAAGTCTCTTCAAGTAGTTGTTAAATAAACAAATAATATACATTACTAAAATTTTATTTTTGGAAACAAAGTGAAGTTTTAATTAAAGAGTTTTAATTTTATATTTTGAAAACAATCGGTTATAAAATCTCGTACGTCTAGGACAATTCATCTAATTCATATGATGAATCACGACTTATAAAAAGGGTTATTTTTGAAAAAAATAATAGATTTTACCGAAATTGTTTTCAAAATATCTCGAAAACGGCTGCATTTAGGAAGTTGCTTGCTATAAGCCTGCTGATTCCAAATAACTTGCGAATCATAATTTATTATGTAGATTTAGTTATTTCCATTAAATACTAAATTTTGAAAATATCCGAAGTCCCTGTTCAGGAAAATTTATTGTTTAATGTATCTCAATCTTTATTGAGCCATAATGTATTGCCTAACTACTCTAACATATTTATTTAAATTACTAGCTGTAACCCGGTGCGCTTCGCTACACCCATCAGGACTAAACGAAATATTTTAAAAATACTAAAAATACCAAATATTTTTGCTCGCGGATAGACAATGTTCTTAGTTTGACCACCTGGAGCACAATTAAATTAATTGCTCTGTTTTCCTACACACAATCGTTTGAAATCCCTTGATATCATTCGAATTCGACGTACATCTGCTCCTTTATATTTTCTAGCTACAATGGTCGCTTAAATGAAATTTTTCAACCAAAGCACAGTTGTGGTGTGTCGATGTTGCGCAGTAAGTAATATAATAGGCACACAAAGTTTCAATTGCAACACATGCGGTGCACAGTGTTGCAAAACGACGTTTTCACGATCAAAATTTAATAACTCCTGATCCATTGGTTTAGGAGAATGGATTTTTTCGAAGAATTTTCTGGATATAAATAGATGCATGTTTTGATATAATAAATTGAGTGATTAATCCCCTAAAAGTGAGATAGAAAATTTATTTCCCCAAATAATTTAGCTAGAAGCTCACTGTCTTCAGTAAAGTTCTAGAAAATATTATTGTGAAAATCTTTACTGAAGATACTAAAGCTCTATATAGTAACAGTAGCGAGATATGTAGATTTGCTTGGGATAGACCCCTTCAAAACAGCTTTCGAATATAACTTTTTACGATTACTTTTTATTATTAAAAGTGTCTTCTACAAAGTTGTTAAAAGCGATAAAATACACATTTTTATAACAACGATGAATCTGTAGCTCTCGAAACAACAAAGTTATTGTCAATTTTCGAATATTTTTTATCAATTTACACCTTAAGCAACTTCCTTAATCGCAAAAATTCGTAGAAAGAACTTTATTTTTTCGATTAAATATAAAAACCTTCGTCTGACGGAGACTGCTGGGTTGGTAACGTATAAAACCAATACTCCGGAAAGCATGGTGGATCGACTGAATTAAATAATTCAATACGATAATCCATAGATTTATATGCGTATCAGAATTACCATCGATTTTATTTTGGATGGAGTAGTGTTTGAAATTGAAGTCAATTTACGCAATCGATTAATTCTTCAACAGATTGTATTATGTTACAAAATCATGTGAAAATGTGGTGCAAGTTATTGTTGCATCGATTAACATTTTCCCAACCCGTATATCTAACTTTTTTGGTGAATTAACCTGCGAAGGTGACTATAAGAATCATTCAATAAAAGTATGCACATATAGTGAAAAGTTCTGTTTTCGAAACATATTTCCAATGATACGAAGACATAACGGAGTGTTGGTGGACGTGGGTAAAGTTAATTCATAAAAAATGGTGCATTTAAAAAAATATTTTGGCGATACAGAGAGTGTTAGTATATTCATTCACTTTTCATATATTTACTGCACAATTGAACAGTATTTCTTCAAATATCATAGCAGTATACTAAAAATTGAGCCAGTGACAGAAAATCTCTGGAGGTATCTCTTTTAAAACTTGCTTTATGGTGTAAATCATAAATCAAGATATATTGAACCAATCGTTTTCAAGGTTTGTACAGTTCTTCTACATATCTTCAGGTATTGATCGAAGCTTTTATTTTTTTCCTAATATTTGAATTTTTTATAGCATTCTGCAGCTAAAAATGCAATTTTCGCTAAAAAAAAATAATGAAACTTATTTTTGTGAACAAAGTTATGATCTTTAATGATGTTATGATATGAAGGAGAACTGTGCAAAATTTCAAACAATTTGGTTCAGTAGATTTAAAGTTATTCTGTACATCGCATTTATTCGTGGTGTCTCCAGAAGATTTTCAATATTTTGCGGTGAACATTAAGGAAAATATAGCTTAAATGTTGCATTATTGTCTGAATAGACTAACACTCTCGGTATCGCCATTTTTTTAAGCACGATATTTTTTCAACAATAATCCTACCCCCTTAAGCAAGAACTGATTTCATCAGTAGGTGTCGACTAACGGATAAAATTTGACGAAGATCGCGGACCACGCTACCAAATATTCGATTAGTTCCTTTTATGGGTCATCGTGAATTCGTCCTATATAACAGTGTTGCATTCTTTCAGCATTTTGCTTACATCCGAATTTTGATTGATATTGTAAGTAACGTTTTCCGCAAGCGCAGGATTTAGTGGCTGTTTTAGGGCAGAGCTGTTCGTCCATAATCCAGCAATGTTGATTTAACTTCAGATGAAGCGATCGCAGGTGCAATTTTCAATTTAACTTTCGACAAATTCATGCAATTCATCAGTATTATATTGTCATTCGCGTAATAGATCTCTATCAAATAAATTCTTGCCATTTCATTTATGTGCTGGTAAACATACATGCAACAAAATTTTAGATTTTTGAAGTAATTGATAGATATTGCATCAGAAACCCTCCCTCTCCTTCAGATTCCGAAACCAACAATCATGTCCACCGTTTTGGTGCCAAATCATATATAATATATATAGCTAAAAAAGTTCTTCAGTACACCCCCCCCCCCCTCTCCCTTTCCTCGGATTAGGTACTTCTCACCCTTCCCATTGTTCACAAAAACCACCCCGTGACCATCTCCTTAGTGGAAGGAATACTTATGTCAAAATTGAATTCATCGCTAATAATCACATTGAATGAATAGATAAGAATTACTTCAGAACCCTCCCCCCCCCTTTCTTGGTCCACTCCCATCATCCATCGGCTCAGTGGGAGAAATACATATGTCAACTACTAATAAATATGGAGATATAAATAATTCTTTGGCTAAAAAACAACCCCCCCCCCTAAAACTAAGTGTACCCTCCCCCCCCCAAAAAAACATACCATGAACATCTTCTTGGGGGAAAGAAAACGTATGCCAAATTTCATCAAGATCGGACTTGTAGTTTAGAAGTAGTTAGCGGACATACATACAAACATACATTGATTTTTATATATATAGATGATGACATTGGCAAGTCGCAGAGATAATTTCTTTCTTTTTTTTTAATAGCCCGCCTCTTACCCCCACACCAAAAAGCTCACAAACGGAGCCCCCTGGTAGTGGACACATCAGTTCTCAGCGTACAAAAAAAGGTCAGCACAACAAAACAAAGTTACGAATCGCGGAAACGCTGAGAACAAAAAAAAACAATACGAGACCGACAAAACACAAAATTTGACAAGAAGCTACGGCGAGTACCCAGCGGAAAAGAATCCTTTTAAGGGTCCCATCGTAGCTTTGCAGGAAGCTCATAATAATTTAAATTTATTTATTACTTATTGCTATAAAAAATGCATTTATCAATTGTTTTTATTTAAAAACCAATTATAGCTAAAGGAATAAGCTCGATTGGCGGTGAACGAAGTTTATATTAAAAATTCTCCTATTTTATTTTTGAAAATTAGTTTCAATTTTGCTTCGAAACGAGTGCGACATGTTATTTGCTTTAAATCAGTAGGAAGCTGGTTGAATAACTTAGGTCCGATGAAAGTAATGCGTCTTTGACCAAGGTTCGTGGATACTCTGGAGTATAATAAATGATTGGCTTGTCTGGTGCTGTGAGCTCGAATTCCTGTCGTAAATTCTAGATTATTATGAGCAATAGTATTATACAAAGCATTGTGGATGTACATTATTGTTTGGTAGTTAGTCAACCCAAGCAAAGGTAAAATGTTATGGGCATTATTATTGTATAACAAAATAGTAGGGTACATAAATGGTTTTTTATAAAGAATTTTAAGACATCTGTTTTGAAGCGTTTGTAGCTTTTTCAGATTCGAAATACTGGCACGGCCCCACACAGATACAAGGTAGTTCAGCAATGAGTGGATGTGCGCATAATAAAATTTTAGAAGTACATGCTGGGGAACAAAAGAGCATACTTTACGCATACCCCTACATAACGATGCAACTTTTCTCTCTATAGATGTTATATGCTCAATCCAAGAGAGTGTGGGGTCTAAGTGAAGTCCTAAATATTTGAAGCAGTTAGTTTCCTGAATTACAGACTGTCCCATTCTTGGGTCTGGATGCACGTCTATAGCTCTTCTAGATGAACGAAACAGCATATATTTAGTTTTTGATAGGTTCAGGGAAAGAAGGTTTTCGTTGAAATACGTCGTTAGTGTTTTTAAATCCGATTCAATGTCGCGTACAATATCCAGGCAGTTGTTGTTCGGGTAGAACAACGCGGTGTCATCCGCGAAAAGACAAGGAGTCCCTTTTAACCCGAGTCTACCTAGGTCATTGATATACAATAAAAATAACAGTGGCCCAATATTACTGCCTTGGGGCACTCCTATTTCTATTGGTCTATAAGAGCTACACGAGTCTCCAATAGATACGAATTGGTTCCTATGCGACAGATAGCTACGAATAATATGATTTGATAATCCTCTGATACCATAGCATTCTAACTTCTTAAGCAGGATTGAGTGATCCAGAGTATCGAATGCTTTTTTTAGGTCCAGAAAAAGGGCACCAACAATTCTTTTGCTATCAATTTGACTAATGATGGAGTCAATTAGTTCGGTCATTGCAATTAAAGTGCTGCAGCCCTGTCTGAACCCATACTGGTAGTTGTAAATTATGTTGTGTTTGTTCAAAAACTCGAGTAGTCGAGTGATGAGCAATTTCTCAAGAATTTTATTGAAAACGCACAATGTTGAAATTGGTCTATAGTTGGAAGGTTGGTTTGGATCACCAGCTTTGAAAATTGGAATTACTCGGGCTATTTTTAAACAGTCTGGGTACCTGCCGGTTTGAATTATTAAATTAAAAGCTTTGGTTAGGATATTTGCAAAAGTGGTACAGTTACTCTTAAGAACACTAGCGGGGATCTTATCAGGACCACAACTGTTATTTTTTTCGAGGTCTTTAATCAAAAGGATCACTTCGTTTATGGTTGCAGGACGCAAGAAGATTGTTTCTTGGACGTGTTGTATATTTGTAATAGGATTTGAGTTGGGACTCGTGGGAATATTGTCAGACAAATTTTTGCCAATACTAGAGAAATATTCGTTGAAAACATTACATACTTCTTTAGTCTCAGTGACTCTGATATCATTGGAAATTAGGCTGATGGGAACATCCGACTTTGAACGACCAAAAATGGTATTAATATTTTTCCAAAGTTTTGAATGAGTTGTGTTGGATAGAAGGTTTTCAAAGTAAGCCTTTTTGCACCGCTTTTTCATTACATTAACTTTTTTAGTTATGTGTTGCAGAAGAGCTTTGAGGTTTTCATCATTGGAATTATTTTTTACTCGTTTCAGATAAAGATTTAGATTTAGATTTTCGAAAAAATTAAATTTTTCTCTTCTAAAGTTTCATCAATGGTTTACAACTTCTTCTCAAACGTGATTTCAATACAACCAACGTACTTTGAGTTACGTTTTAAAGTACATAGACCCTTTTTAAACGCAAGTCTTTAGGCAAGAGGGTATTTAAATCAGGGAAATGTGCATCATGTTTTATGTCAAAAACATATGGCAAATTTCATCCAAACCGAAAAGGGTCATGCAGAATTGTTTGCAATTTCTGTGTGATTCCCCCCTGGAATTACTTAAAATTTGGTTCAGGGTCTTGAAAATGATTAACCAAAAATTGAAGGGAGACAAAAATATCTAAATAATCAAACTTTCAACTCTGCCGCAACGCCTTTTGGATAAACCCTACTACTACTACTACTAATTTAAACGAGTTTTTTTCAAAACCAGTTTTAACTGATTGGAAATGATTATCGAAAAAAATCATTTTTGATCATAATGAAACAGTGTGAGAGTGGGTCTACTTGGTCCCCCTTTTGTTTTATTCTCACAACATTCTAATAAATTAAAAATTTTGTTTACGCATTTCGCCATTTTGAAGTTTAATTCGAACTATAATGGCTTCGATAATAGAGTTTTTAACGTTTGGGGTCATTCGTCTATTTTTACGGCTAGAAAAATCTCTTTAGAAAAGTCACTATGTGTGAGTATGGGAATCGAACCAAGATAAACTGTCTACAAGGTCATCGATTTATCAAATACGCTATTCCCACCCCTAGGAACAGACTATTATTTTAGAAGCATTACAAACTTCACCAGAGTAGAAAAGCTTGACTAGCAACTATTTGGTGCTGTTTGGCATGCTTTTCCAATATTTATTTGCCAACGATAAGGATCCAGAGTACACAATGTAATAGAGAACAATGATACCTATTGTATGAGGTAAACAACATGTAACCCCATTTTTCCGGCTTAGATTCTTCTCTTTATTGCGTCAAGAAAAATTCTCGAAATGCGAAAATTTTTCTTCGTACTGTAAAGTGGTTATGATTATTAAACAGCAGCAATATTTTGTAAGATCGTCAACTATTTAAAAACTCTAAATTATCTCGATAAATATTGGCAAAACATGAAAATAAAAAAAAAACTGTTGCAGAATGGATATTAGACCGGCAACAATTTTAAGTTTTTCCGGAACACTGTTAAATCAAACGGTAATTGGCTTTACACACCATTTGTTAAATATGAGCTTTTCCGAAAACACTAGTTCACTCAAGTTTGTATGGGTGCCAGTATCATCTTGTGAACCCTAAAATCTGCAGATACATAGCTTAAGGTGTAAGCATCAACATTGCCTAAGACTGCAATTGATCCGATTTTGCAGTAAAAAGATATTCTCATATAAAGTTATGTGTTTCCTCTCTTTCTCGCACATGCTTAGAATAGACAATTTCAAAAAAAACCGGTTGGTCTTCAAAGTTAAATAACTTTGTTGAGGAACCTCCAAATAACATACATCCTTCAACAAATATATTTGTTATAAAATAAAATACGCGACCATAAGTTTTGATGTATGCAGAGTTACTGTGGAATTTTTTATTGGATTTAATGTTTTTATTTCCGAGTTTCCATAAATGTATTCCTATAGAAACTTGAAACCTCTTGTGGGTGAACTAAATCTATCGGATAAAACTCATATTTTGCATATAATTTGTACATTCAATTACCGTTTGAATTAGCAGTATTCCGAATAAAGTCAAAATTGTTGCCGGTCTAATAGATATACTAGATGAATAAAAAAAGTACATTTCAGGTATACTTCAACAAAAAACCATCCTATAAGACTCAATAGATGTGTACTTCAATTATTTAATCTAGTCAAATCAGTCTTGCTAATGGATAAAGGATTTTCCACCGAAGTGAACTAAAAATATCAGATTTTCCCAGAAGTCTCGCAAATTTAATTACCTCGTACTTAGTTAGCAGGCATTTTCGCAGGTCAAACAAACAGATATCAGCCATTAATTCTCATTAAAACTTATCGAACCCAGTAGATAACTACGATACGATTTGACCTCTCGTGTGTTTTCCAAAGCGAGCGGACTTGATTCATTATTTTGTGACAAGAAATTTCCATTTCAATCGTAGATTGAACATCAGCGTGTCAACACACGCGAAACCGCAAATAGATGGAATGACCCCCTAGCACTGTTTATATTTAATTATGAAAATTAAATCCATGCTTGGGTGGACACTCGTCTGTTTCTTGCTCACTAGCGGTGTCTAGAAATAAAGTCACAAGCTGGACATAGTTTTGTTTCAAGGTAGTCGAAAAATTACCTTAGCTAATGAAATTGAACCAAATATTTCCCAAAAATATTCAATTTTCTTACCACCACTGGTGGTCAGTGTATCCATAGAGCATATCATTTTGTCGTAACGTCGCATCGGTGCTTTCGGTGCATCCCAAATGTTGATTCTATCATGTAACCTTCGTCTTGGCAGTTTGCACCTAGTCACGTCCCGAAAGGCGTGTTAGTGAAATGAAAACGGTTTAATACACTTAATTGAATTTTCAATGTTGATAATGGAATGAGATGAGTAGTACTGGGAGGGAAAATGACGGTCATAAAAACATAGAGGGGTAATTCAACGGAAGGAAACGAAAGTAAGGTGTCCTCTAATTACATGCATCCTCAACTACTTACTGCAGGCATAAGTTGATCAGTGCTTCGAACTCTGGTCACCTTATTTTTATAGATAATCTTCTTCACACATCTCTCCACTTGCTGATTAAACTTCATAAACACAGCGTACGCGATATAGATTATGAACAGCACTAGCGCCTCCCACCAGTAGATTTCGTTATCACGAAAAAAATAGATCAACGTAAGCAAACTGACACTATAGAACGTGCAATCTCGAAACAGCGGCCACCAGGTCAGTGTTAGGATGGTTTTGGAGAACAACGCACACATACCGATCACAAACAAGATGTTGAACACGGCCGAACCGACAATTGTACCGATACCGACATCGTCGAACGAAACGAACACTCCGATCACACTGGTGAACAGTTCCGGGGCACTGCCGCCCGCCGCCATGAAGGTAGCTCCGGCTACGTCATCCGTGATGCCCAATTTCTCAATGATAACGTCCAAAGAAGGCACAAAGAACTCATCGCATACGATTGCAAGTGCGACAAACATGTATATTACGCCAAGTATGTGTAATGCAACAGCACCATTGCGACGTTGTTCAAGCGTGAATAAGTCCGTGGGAAACAGGGGATCCTTGTGCGGTGGTGGTTGTGATGAGTTGGTGCCTAGTTGGGGGAGCAAAAGAAAAGTATCGTTAGAATATTGTCAACAGATATCACCCAAAGAAATTAATTAAATCTAACAAAGGAGGAAAGTTTAGAGATTTGAGGTCTGTTGTTCATTAATAGAAACCAGTTTGTGGGACCGACGAAATTTTGCTTCGTACTCTATCTTTAGGTTCGAGAATATTTGTGATCCAAATAATGAGCAATTGGTTGGTTTTAATCAAGGGGCCCCCGAACTGGAAGGATTTATACTACCCATAAAGCATAAGAGTCCCATATTGAAAAACAGCAACCCGAGAAAAACGCTGTTCAAGATTTACATTTTCATTGAGCCTTATGGGTGGGACAAGTATGGTTTGGTATTTTTTTCGATATTTTTTAAACAAACCTGGTAATTTCATTTGTTCATTGTGATTCAGTTGTGTTACAGAATACAATCCAACAGATAACCCATTTTCGACAAAAATCCAGATGGGACTCTTGTGCTTTCATGGGCAGTGTAGGGGACCTTACGCTCGCACTTACTATTGTTGCGTTGCGTTGCGTTGCGTTGTGACGATGATTTTGGCGGATTGCACACTGACTTCATCATGTTTGACTGCTGATCATCTAATAAGAGTTGCTTAGGAAATGGAAAGTAGGAATTCATACCAATCCGACCCATATTAAAACCTCAACAGCATGATAGCCATCATTGCCGGCCGCCCCCATCTCCATCGTTCACGGGGAAGGATAAAGGATAAGGTAGACAGGAAGTGTTGATGCTCCACCTACTTAACGGAAGGACGACGATTCATCAGACTCTTCCATAGGTGTCGCGGAGTTGGTAGTTTGGAAGGGTATCACGTCTAGGATTCGCTCCAAGCAAGCGATGCGACCTGTAAAGCATATTTTATTAGGTAGTTGTTTAGTTAGTCATCGAGTGCACAACCACTCGAAAAAGAGATCTTGTTTAGTTTTTGGTTCTTTTTAAACTCTGGGCAGCCGGCTACCGAGAGTATACTATGTTCCCTAAACAAAAGCAATTTGAACTCCACTCGGCCGACCGTGGGAGTATTGCCTAGAAAACGCTAATCTTATCTGCGTAATGGGCCGGATCACTATTTATTGCAACAGTATTTGGACAGAATTTGCTACTTCTTCTCTACGATATATTTATTGGCTTGAAAACTACCGAGTGATAACACATTATACAAGCAAAAATAGCGCGAGATGTTATAAATCAAGGAAAGTATTTCTTATTTTCCATATCAGATTGTTTGTGGAATACAAGTATACGAGCGATAATAACGAACACTGAAGGGAAATATAAAGGATTGTTAACCTGATGCACGGGATTGTTAGCAATAACGGAGCTTGAAATTAGGTTCATAAAACCAGACGCGGCGAATTTTCAATACGTATTGACCCGTGATCATAGATACTAGTCAGATTATTCGTATTGGGGCTAATTTCCGATCAACTATTCATTTTTACGGCAATGTTTTCTCGACTAGATCTGTTCGCACCCTCTCATTCTGCTACTATCGGTAGAAGGCTGATAGCACCCAGTCGTCGCCGGTCTAAGGACCAAATGTCATCAATAGACTTAGACTCGCGTGGAGGCATGAGATAGGAAACTTGTGAGAATTTTGTTATCCCACCGTTTGACGACCCTTACGCTCGCACTATTGTTGTCAAAAAAAAACAAAACGAGAGATTTGACTCAATCAGGCCCTCTCCATCAACAAGGCACACAAATATTGGGATGTTATCACACATACCTAGAATCATTTCATGACGTCCTAAATTAAATGACGCGCTCGTGGTTTCTGGTGTTATGATGCATATACGCGGCGTACGAGCTGTGTTATGCCTAGTTCATAGAGTCATACAGGGAGCGCGTATTAAAGTCTGAAATGTATTGACGCACAAGATGTGCATCAAAACGTGTTTGCATTTGGTTGCAGATATTAGTCAACAAGAATCGATTCGATCGACTGTTTAATTCGAACGGCGGGTTTACTCCCGTCAAACCTCTGTTAGCTGCGCAGAGGACGGAAATCGACACTACCATGGGTAATTTGTATTCAAACAATTTAATTTCAACTGATACGGAGCCTGAATGAACCATAACTACACTATACTTAATTAACCTGAAGTGGCAACAAACGGTTTCGAAGCTGTTCAGAATTAATGACGAAGTCGAAGATGTCGGTAAAATCGTTGAAGCGATGGATCATTACTATCAGTCAGGAATCAGTGGCGACTGGCTCAAATGGCACGTTCCTCATGTTGATCGGAGATTTATGCCTTGCTATGATTTAACTTTTCGTCATTTCCCTGATGGGCAGGATTGGAGAAGTGGTAAGGTTTAGGGATAAGGAAAATAACGGCACAGAGAACATAGACAATACGGAAGTATTCTTCACTTCCAAGGGAAGTGAAGCACTTCTCGATGAGCAGATATATCAACGATACCGAGGGGATATTGAGGTAACAGAACGACAATACCCCCGAAGAGATACTGTCATACAAATTCGACTTAAAGCAATTTAAATTTATATACTATCGTCGTGACATTTGGAAGCCATAGTTATAACCCGCGAGAAATTTTAGAGAACGATCGTCGCTACGGCAAAAATATTGCTGAATTTTCTCTGTAAGTGTCTTGATTCTCAGAACTTCCCATCAACTGCCCACGAACCAGGATTATGGAACTCTAGCCTCGTCAAAAGATCAGTACTCTTAAATACCATACCTAGCCAAACTCACTGAAACTGCACACCTAGAAAAAACCGTGTAAATTTACGTCTCCTGACCCTGACATATACGAGCACCAAATATGGCTTAGTTTTACGTTTGATTTTAATTTTACATGACGTTGAATTTCGTAAATCGCGTAATTTTACTTTATATATAGCGTTTGTTCTGAATGGTGATAAGTGTATTTTTTTACATTTCCACGACATTCAATTAGCTAGAGATTACTGGGTAGGGAAACTTATGAAAATTAGAGCCATAGTACTCAAGTGAGAGCAAGGATGTGAAGTATACAGATCGGAAAACTAGAAGTGGCAGGGTCATTAGAACAGGCTTCATATCGTACGGGCTTAACTTTTGTCTTCTGCTGATGAGGTCCGAGCTTAGGCAGCATAACTATGAATCACTCGAGTTCCCAGCATGTCTCCTGGCATAGACAGACTTGTCCATCTTTACCTCGAGAACCGACAAAAGAAAAGCCACGCAACATCACCATCATCAGCAGAAAACAAAAGTTAAGCCCGTAAGACATTAAGCCTGTTCTAATGACCCTGCCACTTCTAGTTTTCCTATCTGTATACTTCACATCCTTGCTTTCACTTGAGTACTATGGCTCTAATTTTCAAAACTTTCTCTACCCAGTAATCTCTAGCTAATTGAATGTTGTTAAAATGCAAAAAAGAAAATGTAATTAACATAGTCGAAATAAAAAAAGAAAAAAAAGATAAGTGTAATTTTAAGTCAATGTCCAGTAGTAAACGGCTGGCACGATTAGTTGTCGAGGATGACAGACTAGGGTAAGCGTATCTACTCCCAGAAACTACCCACATAAGTCCTGGTTGGTTGAAATTACCTAGTACTATCAACGAATTGTTTGCAGTTGCCTGAGAAGAAATGCGTTTTATACAGCCTAGATGAAGCTGTATAATATTGCAGTCAAGACGTTTTTCTGGAGGAATGTAAACAGCACAGATAAAGTAGCACTTCATCGACGTTGTAATCTTTGTCCAAACAGCGTCGATGCATGATGAATTATCCACACCAAATTCACAGGCGACAAATGCGGAAGAAACAGCTATCGAAACTCCTCCACCGCGACCGTAAATGCTGTTGCTATTGCATAGATTCGCACGATAAACCGTGTAACCATCCCCGAAGAGCTGCACAGATGTAATACGATCACCAAGCCAAGTTTCTGACATAACGTAAATATCGTAGTCGCCGTCAGCTGCAGCCAAGTACACGTCCTCGATTTTAGTCCTTAGCCCACTGACGTTTTGATAGTACAACCGTAAACCGTCAACGCCAGTCAGATGTCCCGGTATATTGTCCGAACGTGATGTACTCGATGGCAAGCTAGACACCAAAAGGTTTTCAGGAAGTGGATTATCATATGCAGCAAAATAATCGCCTGAGAAGGGAGTTTGGAAGACTCCCTCACGACCTCCGAACGCAGGGCCGTCCCGGACTGAGCTGAGTTTTTGAGGCCGGAGTTTTTATTATCGCCTGGTTTCTGATTTTAGAGACACCAGGGGATAATAAAAACTCCGGCCTTGGAATTTATCTAGTGGAGAAATTGAATAAACAAATCTGTTGGGTGGCTACTGCGCCAGTGTGTAATTATCCCTTTAGAGGCACGGTAAGATCACGGTCGCGAATGTGATAATCATCACCATGATTTACCGCCGACGCTGGCAAAAAAATTCTACACAAATCCTCACCTAGAAACGATCACGCGATCATTCTTCCTCCTTCTGCTAGCATCAGCCGTGTGCGAATGCGTTCAATCGATGCCGTGTCGATCCTAATGTGATTTAACTACTTATTATGCAGCATTGGTCCAATGTTGAACCGTCATTGGTTCAACATTAGTCCGATGCTGGTCCTAGATTGATCCGTTGTCGGTCCAACATTGATCCGATGTTGATCTATGAATGTTGGTATGAAGTCTATACACTATCATGCATGGAGAATGCATTCTCGTATATTGGACTATTTCCCTCTTCCATCATATGACGCACGCGGCGTGCTCATGAAAGAACACCGTGATTTTGCAATGATTTATATTATTAATGATATTTTTTCCCATCGCGTACCATTTCCATTATCACTTTCGCAAAGTAAATGCACTTTGCCGTCATTTAAAAATTCAAACTATTTTAGAAACTTATAAAACTAATTATGCAAAAACGGCCTGGTCAATCAAATGATGCACCATTATAATCAAAATTATGAAAAACTTGACCTCACTATAACCAGAAATTAATTAAAATTATGTTTGGATCGTAGAAATAATGTAAGTGTACCTTGTAAAATCGTTTTTTGTGATCTTTGACGAAATAAATTAATAAATAAATTGATAATTATTGACACAATGTTACAGTGTAATCTAAATTTAAAAAAGTTTTTTTTTCTGAATCTTTTATAAAGGAATAGAATTTTAATAATACAGCAAAAATGTATTGAATATAATAGAAGCTACAATTAAGAATTGTTTCTATAAACAATTGCACTTTTTCGATTTCTTGAGGTTTCCCGTATGAAAATCAAATACCATTAAGAAATCCATTAACCAGCTATCGAACAATCCTAAAAGCGCGTGATATACTCTATTCAAAATAGACAAATTTATTGAGCAATCATGTATAAATCAATATTTCTAAAAAATATTCAAACTTAGAACCAGATATGGCACAGCTTGTCAAATAAAAAATTACTCCGCCGGAAAGAACTTTCTTTTTGCTAGCGCCCTCTGCTCAAAGTAAAGAAAAACTTGCTCGGCATTCGCATGCAGGCTAAAATTATACCGCTTTTGCAGCACATTTCCTTCAACAGTAGGCAGAGGAAAACTTTGACTGCGCATTCTGGTGATTGTTGGCCTGGGAAAAGAAGAAGCAAAATGAATTGGATGCGAGGGCGTGTTCGCCAGGCTGGCCTACTTAAAATTTATCGCAATTTTTTCTATTCTCTAGGCCTATTGCAAGTAGAATTGTCCCTTATAGGTAGTAGAGTATCCAATGTAAAAATATTCGCTCGCGGAAGGAACTACTGTGTCCAATTTTGTGCACTAATTGAATCAGCGATATCGATTATGGTTGGTTTTCCGTATTATCTACAGCATCACAAATGTGGTTGGAAATTTGATTTAAAATAATGTTGCTGGCTGTTAAAAGCACATATGCTGCATAAATAGAGCAACGGGACTATTTTGAACCTACTAGAGAGGGTACTGCGCTCGGCCTTCCATCGATGTTATGCTAGCTATTTCTTTAGATTCATTTTTGTGTTATTTCAGGAAGATTATTGTGAGGGTGACATAAATCTATAGATAAGGAAAAAATCTATTAAGCAGTTGAGTTTTTGCATTTCTCAATTAAAGGCTATGCCATCATTCTAAAAATTGACTTTGACAGAGACCAGGTAGGCAGAGTTTCATTTACCATTCGATTCAGTTCGTTGAGTACGGCAAATTTCTGTGTCTGTATGGTTGTATGTGTGCATGTATGTGAGGATTTTTAATGGTGAGATTTAAAAAGCTTCAAACGCCCGACCTGTAGTGTACTGGCATTGTGTAGGACTCACTTTCATGCCGAACCACTAAATACACTCCTAACAATTTCATTTTGTGTGTTAGTATGTATAAGCGTCTTTGTGTGTATGTGACCAAAAATATCACTCAATTATCTTATCTTATCGCTCCCATCGGCATCTGTTGAATTTATAACGGATACGACTTATGGTTCCAATTACAGGATGATGAGTACGATCCCAGCAAATTCCGTATTGAACAAATATACTGCGAAAAATGTAAAACCCTTAAAACATTTTTTAAACGTCAGAACAGCAGTTTGGTTGTGTAGTTCTAAGACTCTAAACACAACAATTGAAAGTCTCTTTGGCCTCATTGGCCACAATCGACCGTTCTGCAAGATCCTGCGAACGTATCTAAATTCAGAGTGACAGTGTTATCGGTTCCTCAAAGATGGCTCGATCGATTTGACCGAGCCTAGTCTCGAATTATAGGTGTTGCATCCTCGTAAATTGCTATTAAATTTTATCCCGATTCGACTTCCGGTTTCGGGGTTACGATTGTGCAGCACAATCACAAAGAAAATACCTATTCAAACCGATACTGCGATGATTGAAAAATGGTAAAAAATGCTAAAATGGGTGCCAAACAACTTGTATTTGCAGTTCTAGGTCACAATCTAAATCTTGTAGGCCATATTGAATACCATAAGTTCATGCAATCCCGAAGAAAAAGGTGATCTTTCAAAATTAAGAAACTCTCATCGGTTTCTCGGAAATTGTTGGGTCAATTTTCATAAACTCAGTCTCAAATGAAAGGTATATTATAAACTACTGTGAAATTTCGTACGGATCGGTTCTATGGTTCTGGAACTATACACTGAATCTTCCTGTCATATATAAAATACCCATATAAACCGGAACTATAATTATTTTGTTTTCAACCTGAAATTTCAGAAATTCTCATATTTAATATTTTAAAATGCATGAAACATCGAGATTTGATGTTATCTCGAAAACATTTTTGACAGAAATGGAATTCTTGCGACTTTTTAATCGAGACCCGGAGGACCGACTGTCGTCAACCATTTGATTAACTTCGTCGAGATCGCAAAATGTCTGTGTATGCATGTAGAAAGTGGAAAATGTGTTCAAAACATTCTGAGCGGGAAAAAAATGTAGAAAAACCGACAACTCAGGGCATGGGTTTGGGGCAAGCCTTCGACCCGGTGAAACAACCACGGAACCTGATTCCTTCCCGGCACTACTTCGTGGAGGCATTTTTAATATGTATAACACACACTCTAATCCCACTACTTAGTAGTTAGTTGCTTCAGTAGGGTTACAGCACCCCTGCTCGACACATTACCAGTTTTTAACCATCCACACAGCGGCAATTTCTGTATGGCAGTGGGAAAGCTAGCTGTGGATCGAGAAGTGATGCTCTTCCCCTACGAGGACAATCTAAGTGACAAACTCTAGATTGTTTAATTAACTTGTCCCATTCAACACTCATATTCGGCTCCCTTGTGCCATTCAGCCCCACAACTTCGTCAGCCCTTTGGTTCTCTACCATTTAGCATCCCGAATTCCTTTAGGCCCTTTGGCTCCCTTCTTGAACGATTTAGCATCACTTCCTCGTTGAGCTCCTGACATGTTAGCATACTCCTCGATGGACCTAGCCTACTCCGACGGAGAATTCCCCTGCGAGAGAAGTTCTCCCGAAGCAGATCCAACCAGCCAGGTGTCGAGGTCAGTTCCGCGATTCCAATGAAGCAGGGCGTCCGATTCGCTGGTACCCCGACGACCCACGACTGGTGGTGTTTCACCACCGTCTACTCTATCTAGACCCCAGTGGTGAGTGCCCTTGTCGGTCCAGCAATCCCGGCTGGAGTTTGGCGTCCGGTTGGCTGGCGCCCCGACGACATATGTCCGGTGCTCTATCGCAGTCTACTGAACTAGTTCCCGGCGGTGGAACTAGTCTACTCCGGCGGTAAGTTTACCAGCGTTCATTGCTCGCCCGAAAGCATTGCTCGCTGTTTATCACGCCATTTGCGCTGGTGCAGCAAGATAAGATTAGGGGGGTCATTTAGTTTTTGTGGCAATATGGTTTGATATTTTTATCAGTGAGATTATTGGAGCAAATAATGAACGCGACTATTGTGTTGGTTCTCCGATATTCTTTGTTTTGAAAAAAAATATGGGCATCAACATGAAACATATGCTTGGGGGCACGATAGATCAGCCATTTGGGGGCACTCTAGATCAATACTATTAATGTAAAGCGTCAAGAAATTAATTTCAATTGAAGCCATTTCCCAAAAGTCCCCTGCGCAAACCATCGAATCGTGACAGAAAACGACGTAAAGCTGCACTTCTCGCTGATTCAGTGATGCTGGAGTTTTTTCGAACTGAGCAAGCAGCTATAGCTTAAAAATCAACCGCATATCTGCAGTATTCATATTCTTCAAATAAAAGTAGAACTGCTGATTTTCTAGGCTTGCACATCGTTTTGTTTAACCTCGAATAAAGTGACCTATCGTACCCCTAGATTTAAAAAAACGTCGGAAAAAGTACTTTCGCCTTAACAAATCTAAAAAATATATATTGAACCAAGGATAAAATCATTATTGCTGAAACATTGCCAGATGTATAACCTTTCCAACGAGTGCTTGTTTGTCTAAATCGGTGCAAAATACCATTGCACGAGCTCGTCAAAGAAAACTGACCTACTTGACCCCACTCTACTCTAATGGCCCGTTCAAATAAACCAACCGAATTTTATTGTAAGAAAACAGAAAACGTTGTTTTTGTTCTTTATTTTTATACTTTTTACCACTAAAAATAACCGGTGAACAATTGTAAGTGGTCTCGATGAACTTTGATCAAATCTCAGTGCACCATTGGGTCATTAAGCCAAATGCTGATTTTGGTGTTATCCGATGCAGCTGATGTTCAAGATACGTTAACGATTTTTTTTCACTTTTTGTACGCAAATCGACAAACAAAAATTATATTACAAAATTTAATTTTCATTACCGCACCACCCATGTGGCTAAATTCACCGTCAAGAAAGAACGGTGTCAAACGAGGACGTGTTTACAGTTAGGGTATAAATTTAACGACACATTCGCTGATTTATTAGGGTAGTCCATGTAAAAATTAATAAGTAAGTTTAAGGGGTTATATAAATACAGTGAAGATCCGTTTTTATCAGCCACTTGGCGAATTTTAAGCTGATAAAACAGTGACATTGATCAAATCGGGACATATATTTTTCTGTCTTTTTAATAAACCGAAGCTCTTAAAATATTCTTCTTTAGTCCTTAGATATAACCTAGCAACCATTTCTGATTATTTACTTTAAGTTCCCCTTAGGGGGGTCTGACAGTGCAAAATTTAACAAAAAATTATATTTTTATTTTTGCATTTTTTGGATCTCTAAGATAAGAAATATATGCCCAGGTAAGGATTTACTAGAATTCAACTTGGTTCGTCTACTAGAGCCTATCAAACTACCAACTACCAATTTTTATATGAAGCTGATAAAATCGAGGGTAGGTAAAATCGGGGGCTGATAAAATCGGGTCTCCACTGCATACTGCGGATCAAGAAAGTTTAGTTTTCTAACCAAACCAAAGTATTATTAAACACACTTTTCATATTTTTTTTTCGGAATGATGATTTGGTTTAGCTCAATAGTATGTTTAGAAGAATTTTAGTACAGTATGAGTCACCTTCTATCTACTACATTTTAGTTCTATATTTCACGACATATATAGAGGGTACCAATACCAATTTTTAACCCTCTAGTTCCCACCACTGCCTCTAGAGGTCTCCATAAAAATCTAAATAAAACTACTAAAACATGATTGTATTAAACACTTTAACCGTTGTCTTCCGTTTTAATTCCACTATGATGATTGTATGTCGACATCCGCACTAGCATTTCTTCCCAACGCTTTCACCTTTCATACACATACATTGTTTGGATATTCGTAACTTTCTGTCAAAAGCAATTGAAGCTCAAAGTTGAAAATTCAAGGTGTGTTTTGTGTTTAGTGGTAATCTTCATTAAACAACATTATTTTCGGAAATTTCAAAACCTGAACAAATATTTTTGAGTAGCCTGTTACTAGCACTTCTTTGTAGATGTAATTTGGTTTAGTGGAATAATTCGGAAGTTTAGATTTTTTGGTAAAATACTTTGCCCGCCTTAAGGCAGTGTTGGGCACCTGAGCGAAAAAAAATTCAGTCTTTGGTGATTACTTATCGAACCGAGCATTATGCATTATGTGCAACCGAAAAGAAGTATGTTTTAAAAACTTTGGGTGAATGGTGCTGTTAGAATATGGATGTCCTTATCAGTGATGCCACAAGTACAGATTTATCTAGAAAGGAACAGATTTTTGAAGCGTTTTTGGTACAGATTCTGTACGGTACAGATTACAGATTTTTGTAAAAAAGTACAGATTGGTACAGATTTTTTTAGATGACAGAAGAGTAAAATAATTTAACCTTGCGATGCATCCCATAATGTGCACAAAGAGCGAAACACAAAAAAGAGCGGCACAAGAACACTGCGATGTGGAGATCACCCGCCCAAAGAGAAACTTGAAAACGAAAAAGAGAAAGAGCTGTGCACCAAGAGATGCAAAATTTCGCACATTGAGTCACCTTGAAGAGCCACTTTTTTGTGCCTCCCCTCACTGGCAAACAGGGAATGTGTTTTGGTTGTCTTCTCTGCTTCCGTGCGCATGGGACCATGATGCACACTAAAGAGCCTCTTTATTTCTACTCTTTCAGGTGTGCGGCCATGGAGTAGAATGCACACATGGGAGCAAAACACATAGGAGTGAAGAAGTTTATTGTGAAAGAGAAGAGTCAAAATTTCTGGTTTGATTTCCCTAAATGAAAAATATGTATAAGAAAAATGATTTTTTCTAAACAACCTTGTTATTGTTTCGGTACAGAATCCCGTACAGATTTTTCTATAGCAGAGTACAGATAGGAAAGATTTTTCAACTCCCGGTACAGATTTAATTGTGGCAACACTGGTCCTTATCATTTAATAATATTTAGGGAAGTGTGGGGCTAGTTGGCGGAATCTTTTTGTCTCCCTTTGTATTAGACATCCCGATCAGAACATCATAACAGAAAGCTATCAAATTTATATCTCATGTTGATATTTATTACTCTCTGTGTTATATTTACGATAAGTCGATCAGGAATGTAAGAAGACTTATATCAAGATTATTTCTTCTGGTGCTATCATTGGATCAATTTTTTTGACCCCTATCGCCCCACTCCTGAGTCGATTGCTACCGGACCAACGTATCTGAAGTTTTTATGGGATTTTTCGACAATTTACATGGAGATAACCCACTAGCTCGCAGAAGTTATTAAATTTTTAGCGAAGTGATGTCTGAGTCTGTTTTTCATGGGGGCCATGGGGCCTAATAGTGCATGGTTAAGTATCAATACCCGATTCGCACGAACTGTACATTTTTGTGAAGTAATGGTTAGGTCTGGCTCAATATCATGTTCGGAAGAATTATAGTACATAGTACGAGTTATGATTTGGGTAGCATATTTTAGTTCCACATGTTACCGCATAGATGGAGCCAACACTAAATTTTTAACGGAGAGAGATAAAAATTAAGCGTCTCGTACAAAGTTGTAGAACAGGCTTTTTGCAGTAATTCTTCCAAAAATTTCAATATTCAATCTCTCTTCTATGAAAAGTTTATGTTGGCGCCCTCTATGTGGTCACAGGTGGAACTAAAATTTTCTAACCAAAATATAACTCGAATCATGTAGTACAATTCTTCTAAACATACTATTCAGCTAAATCTAACCATTATTTCACAAAAATGTATAATTCGTGGGAATCGAGTACTGATGCACAACCATGTACTGCTAGGCCCCATGCAAAACTGCCTCAGACATCACTTCGTTAAGAGTTTAATAACATCTTTTAACAAAGTCGGATTGACTAACAATCTTCCGCAAAGTTGTAGGCAATTAAAGTATGTTTCATATTTTCACTTACGGTAATAATACAATGCATATAGTGCCACTAGCAGTGAAAATGCGAGCTAGTGAGTTTTCTTCATGTAAATTGTCGAAAAATACCATACAAATTTCACGCTCGTTGGTCCGGTAGCAAGACTTGTCCGATTTGCTTCAAATTTGGTGCAAGTACTCCTGGTCGGATTAGGAATCGACTTAGGGGTGGGCATTCATTATTTTTCTGGCCAGTATAATGCCCATGTTGTTGATAAACAACCACGTTTCTAAACGACTATATCTTTTGGTTTGCACAACACAACGATAAGGTTGTCAACTGGAGCTAATATCTTTCATTTGAGCACTAACAGTGATAAATATTATCGGTAGAACAGAAGTTATTACAATTAATCTGATTGGGTTCCGCTGAAGAAGTGCTGCCAGGTATAGTTTCTGTTAATGGCGAAAATGAAATTTTGAAATATTTTCGTAGCCTTGTAATATTATTGAAAACTGATAGAACTTTCTAATTTAGACTGCCGTTCAAGTTGAAGGATTTGAACTAGATCGGAAGGCAAATATTGAGCAGCTTTTAGCGCTGCGAAAGAAGCTCCTATCTCTATTAAACCAGGTTTTTTGTGTTTCATGACGCCAACAGTTCTAAGGAAAAATAGTTTTGGAAACCTATATGCGGTAGAAAAAAGTTGGTCAATGGGGAGTGGGCGTAGCTTATTGGTAAATCGATTGCCTTGCACGCAGCGCACCTGGGTTCGAGTCCCGACCCCGCACATAGGGTTAGAAATTTTTCCTAAGAGATTTTTCTAACCCGAAGAGGCGAATGACCTTAAGGTTAAAACCTCTATAATTGAAATAAAAAAAAAGTTGGTCAAGAAATGATTGACAAGATTCTGATAAGAGACCCCCCAATTCTTGGGTAGCTCAAGCAAAAAGGATGTTCGACTGTGTATAGAAGGCGCTAGCAGTACTTCTCGCTAAAGTGGCTGGGAACCCGTCATCTACGTAACCTTTGGTAGTCCTTTGCCGTTGACAGACATGAGTGGGGGAGTTTGCAACGACTACAGGCGTAGTGATCACCTGATAATCCGGTACGACATTGGTCAACTAAATAATACTACAAGGACACGAACAAAGATCTGAGAGCGAGTAAAGGCGCTTAAATCTAGGCTCATTAGCTAGGACTGCACGAAATACTTCTGTCCCATCCGAAGAACCTATGACCAAAGGAGTGACATTAAACCTCTTCTTAGCCAAGTCACTTTCAACGTATTATCAAATCCCCATCAAATGTATACGTTCGTTATCGTTGTCCACGTTTCTTCTTTATTCAAGGTTTGAAATAATTCGTTGATTAAATTCTTCAATAAATGAATAATGTAATTGTCACGGTATCTTACCTCCGAACAACGTGAGTATCTATATAGAATCTATTTATTTTGGTTTTCATTGTACCTTCTTGTATGAGTCAGCTCATGAATCTTTGCAAAAATTATCTCAGTCTTACAAAATATATGCAAATATCATTGATATGTTTCTTGGCCGCGTCCCGCTTTCATCTCGAAAACATCTGGTCACCTTAAGTTAGTCTTTTCTCGATATCGATACTAAACAGCGTTTATGTGTTGGAATCGTTCCTCTTGTATTCACATAATAAATTCGAAAACAAATAGATGGAATTGCAATCGTTCATTCGGTACCATTCAAATTCCAGTGTACTGTAACATAATGTAACATCAGCTATCCCGAACAATCCCATTAGCAGCATCATGCTGGCAACAACATTGCAGCCGTCCCTAGATAAGTGGGGAAAGATAAGAACAGATTTTCATCAGCCCCTTTGTTCCCATCATTGTTTTTATTTCTTCTTTAATGACGCTGACTGGCCCTCAGCCTTGGGTGTTTTCATCATATTATGCTGCAGCTCCACTCATGGTTGTGGTTTTCTTTTGTGCTAGGATAATGTTCCGATGTTAAGCATTTTAACGATATAAGAAAAAGACTAGCAAGTCTGCAGAAGTAAGTTGACCGCCCACTCCTCATTGAAATAAAAACAGAAACAAAAATTTAGATAATGGCACTCGTCAAGTTTAATTCAAGGCAATAAGTAATGTACGTCAGAACGAGAGCTGTTACATTTCAGGGCAGTGTCCATCCATGAAAAAATATCCTAACAATTTTAACCTTTTCTGTTTCCCGTAATCGGTCTCATATATTAAAATATCTCTAGGGAATTTTGATTTTGCAAAATCAATTGTAAAATTATGAAGATCTTGCACCATCGCTCTTTAAAATACAATATCAATTCTATTACACAATGCAGGCACCATTCAGGTCAAAAGTACAATTCCCATCCGTTGGGCCTGCTGAAGGTCGCCATGTCACACGAACACGTTCCTCCCTAAACATTTCCTTGCTTCGGACAGATTGCTGATCGAATTTATTTCACTGGGCATCTGTCTAGCAAACTCTCAATTCTGACCCCAGTGCCCTCGGAGACAAGCGAGACCGTTTTCCGAAACAAATTTAGATGTTTGTTGTTCATACCGGAACATCTCAGCGGCATCTGCAAACAATAATTAACAGAGAAAAAAAACATTTCCGATAATAGTTTCTAGGTCAACGGTGCTCGGACGCAGCATCTCCCATTTTCATCACAGTGTTCGTTCGGTTATACATACCTATGTACAGAGTAACCGAGTACAATGCCGATGCAGCTTTGTGGCTATAATTTATTGCATTGCCTTCGAAACATGACAAACTTTGCTTGCGAATCGGCAGCACCATCCAGTATGTTCCCACTGGTTCCTCCAGCAGTTGGGACGCCAAAGCTAGAATTTAAAACAACGATCCAATGCAATGTTCAACATTGTTATACACCCACCCATGTATGTGGTCATGCTGAATTGTTCGGAGTGTCTATATTGTGCATATATGCAATGATGCTTATCACGCTAGGAAAATAGTTCATAGCTTCGCTCGAAGAGTTGAAACCCTTCCAGTTCAGTTACGGGATCCTTCTGCTCCGATCAGGGTCGACACTGTACCTAATTCAACGGGTGATTTTAAAACGCATGTCCGATATATCGATACTTTTTGCACGTTGACTCCGTCGCTAACGATATCGTTAATGTGTTGATTTCAGTTGAACACTTACTCTTTACAACTACATTCAGCTAGATCCTCCAATGAGTAGGCATATCTTTTTTATTACAGCCTGGCGAGTGAACTTTCTCGACGACAGTCCGCAGAAAGGCTGTTACGACTTATGGGGCATGTAATCAGCGCTGTAACATGTGAAACTAAAAATAGAAAACAGCACCAACTAACCCCAGGCTCGCGTAAAATGAGATCACATTCACGGGAAAAATCGTTCGTGAATTAATGAAACATAAATCACGATTTCGTCAACTGAACAATTTACGAAAATCAATAACAGAGTTCCTGAAATTGTCAATAATAAACCATCTGTAACAAATCTCGAAAAATAAGAGTCGAAATAAGCAAATCCAAGCAGCGGTGTAGCCCAGGTGGTTTTGGGTAACCCCCTACAAACTAAAAGTAATCTGATTGAAGAAACAAAGTTTTTGATGCTGATTGATTTAATTTAATAATGCGGTAGTAATTGTCTGATCAGCACATAGAGAATAAATTAGAATCTATTATTTTAAGTGTCATGAGCATTTTGGGAATGGTATCCTGATTTGTAACTGTTTTATTATGCGTGATCCCATAGTTGTCGAGTCACATCAATATCAAATACCTTCATGAAAACACTCCAATAGAAACTCAAAAGTTTTTTTTCGAAAATTGCTTCACGATGATTTAGTAGGAACCCTAAATCCCTGCCATATTTTTATTTGTTCTGCTCCCAAGCTTCATTGGGAAAATTCGATCAAAAATGTCCATATTCACCTAAAAGATGCTATTTTTCAAAATTTCACAAAACTTTGGATTTTTTCTTATATTATGAAATCAATATTCAAAAGCCGCACCCCCTTAATGATGTCCGATTGAGCTAAAAAAACTTGCATCGATGTAATAAGCATTTTATGTAAGACTTTATGCGAAAATTTAAGATGACCATTTTCATTGATATCTGCCCTGTAGAACCACCCTAGTTCTCCAAACACACTTTGGTTTTAAACTGTGGAGCCACGTACCACATTTTTCAAAAATTTCTTCGCTAGGGGTTTCCTGGGACCCCAAACTTTTGCCATTTTTTGTTCTTTTCCCAAAAAAATATTTTATTTCGTAGTATAATACTCAGATTTTCAAACATGTTGAGCTCATCTTTAGAGGAATGCACCGAAATATGGATTACGGTCAATTTCTCGAATGGGAAGCGAAGTTGGAATAGGTTGAATGTCTAGGAAACATAGAACTGCTCACCATATGATATCGGATAACTTTCAACATTTGGTGAACATGGTTTTGTTTTAGGAAAGCGCAGAGTTGAAACGACAACATAATATTTTTAATAACGAGAATAACTCTTTTTGAAAGTAGAAGGGAATTATATTTTATTATACTATATTATATTTTTAACGTGATAGTCAATCAAATATTTATGAATAAAAAATATTAGTTTTCGGCATATTTAACTGTCAAAATACTTATTGACCGTTTACAAAAACGCGTGAAATACAGTTTTTTACAATTATTTGTGATCACAGTACTCGCTCTACGCCAACAAACTATCTATACTAGTGGTAGTTTGTCCTGGGGTTTGAATACACGCTTACAAACAGAGCCGTTCACAACTACGTTCACATTTTGATTTCTAAAATGGTGAACGTCTGTGGAATGTAATTTGCCCCTTAACGATTTAGACTACATGCACGCACAGGTCGGAAAAAACAGAACCGACGCGACAAACAATAGATGGGGGCCAAAACATGCTTAAGTAAACTATACAAGAATCCAATCAGAAGACCGTATCAAAACGATATCAAAACTATAATTTTGTTCTTTCATCCTGATCGGGAAGTGACTCATTAATTAAACATTGACTTAATTAAACATTGCACAAAACATTTTTGCAAAGATATTGTCTGATTACTACACTGAGAATTTTCATAAATTGTACCTTGTTCAACGTGGAAAATTCTTAGGAACAAAATAAAAATAGAATCGTTACCGGTAAAATTGAGAAACATCAAATTATCTGACATATAGTCTCGATTCAACATTTTTATCATAAAATCGCACATATCAACTCCATTAAACAACAATACTCTTATTTAATTTACAATTTATAGTGAAAAATGCGCCTAGAAATCACACGAGAAAAGTTTTATACCTGGAAAAATAGGTGAAGTTGAGGTATTAGGACATTTAATGAAAAAAATGTGGTTTGTAGAGTTAATGTCAAAAAATTTGATGTTTTTGAATTTTAACGCAAACGAATCTATTTTTGTTGTATTTCTAAGAATTTTCCACGTTCAACAAGGTACAATTTATTAAAATTTAATGAAGAATAATAGAGATATATGCACGAGAAACTGATAAAATTCAATATAAATGACAAAAGGCCCTATAACCCCAACTTCTCGTATTCGGACAAAGGTATGTAAAATATGTATAGTTTGCACAACTGATAAAATTCAATATAAATGACAAAAGGCCCTATAACCCCAACTTCTCGTATTCGGACAAAGGTCTAAAAGGTTCCGTTCGATTTCAGAGATTTTTTCACATTAGAAAAACTACAAAATATGTATGGTTTGCACAACGGAGCAGAAAAATTAAAAAATAGGGGATTTTGGGGTCAAAATGACCCAGTACCCCACTTTTCCGTGTTTTTATAGAAACGGGAATATCTCCATTCTAATACTAAGGTTATTTCCTTTAAAAAGAGGTATAAATTGTAATTTTCTGATTATTACTTCAAAAGTTAAAGTTAAAGCATTTAATATATTTTTCCTCCACATTTTCCCATAGCTCCAATTTCCAAAATTTCAAGCGAAGTGGGCGGGGGTCTAGAATTGTCCAAATGATGTGAAATTTGGCATCTGAGGTCTTTGGTCACAATATGAGAGGGGGGCTTTGAGAACTCAAAAAAAAATTTTTTTTTTTTGCGATGCTCTAATGCATATACACACAGAAGGTTGCGCTTCCCTAGTCTGGCACGACAGATTTATGGACCTAACGCGCAACATTTTTATGAATGACGTCATCATCGACTATTTAAAGAACAGATTTGGTCGAACAAGCTCAGTTGCCTGTTGAATGGCAGGCAGAGCAGAGCACTGCGCTGCGTGCTTTCACAACCAATGTAGCAGACTGATAAGAACCATGGTTTTTCTTGTGTCGTGCTCGTTTCAAGCACACATTTCGTGTACAATCTCGAAAGCACTAATTCATATCATCACTAGCGTTGACTCACTTTAGTGTGTATCTTCCATTCGTGTACAGATACGATGTACTGATACAGCTGTTTGATTCGAGCACTGTAACCCGTTCGCTTGGGTATATTGTTTGAGGTGAATGTGTAGGTATATCCAAGTCACATGTGTGTTTGATAGATATCTTACATTGCGCAAAGCGAAAACTTTTTTTCTTTGTATTGTCATCTGCATGACAGGCTAAGGAGACGAAAACTTTCTTAGCAACAAATTCACGCAAATCGATGGAAAGCGCTACGAAGGTTTAATATTTACGTTCCATCAATTTATTGATTTCACGTGATTCATTTCCACTCAACCTATCCCACTTTGATTCTCCTAATACATAGGTACTTCAAAGCCTATTTATGATTGAATAAAATGTTACTAAAAAAACCGTTGCAAAAAACGCATCTAAGTTCATATATAAAATTATTTTCGATTCTTGTTTATGTTTTGCTTCGTTCGGTTTGGTTCAATATGTACCATTCCATGTTAATGCGAAGTGAACTGTAGAAAAAATATTTTTGATTAATTAATTTAGTTATTAATCCAAAAGTTATAAGAAATGAAATATTTCATTTTGTTTATTTATTAATTTTTTTCATGTTATGCATTTTATTTTTCCATTTTTTATTAATAATGACTATTAGTAAGTCAAACTTTTTCTATTTAATGTTGTACCGACATTCAATTAGCAAGCAACTGGAAAGTGTGAAATGCTTAATATTAAGAGCCATAGTACTCAAGGGAGAGCAAGGAGATAAGGGAAGAAGGTTTAGAATTATATGAGCAAGCTTAAAGTTTTCCGGCGACTTAACCTTTTATCTACTACCGCAGGAGTCAGGTTATTTTGGCTTTTATTAAATGCGAATCATCTGAGTCTGCGGCATGTCCGGACTAGTGTAAAGTGTCTTCCGACCAGGGTTGTTAACGTTGAATTCAACTTTACCGCCGATAACGATGAATTTAGCGCCATTATCGGCGATGATTTTTACGTTAATTTCATCGTCATCGTCAACGCACTTCGTTGAATTCAACATTAGCGTTATCGGAAATTTTTGCGTTGAATTTTGTTGAAAGTATTTTTTCCATCGGAGAAATTGTATAATTTATTCACATGAAGTTTAAATTTATATTTAAAAATGTTTCTGTAAGAAGGTATATTTTTAATTTTATTTAAAGTACAGATTCTGAGGTTAGTTGTAGGAGCATTCTTTACGTAGGCATAGACCCAATGAAACAAATCCAAATCGCGCGATCTTGGTGGCCAGTAGATGTCTCCTTTGTGCAAGTCCACATGCAATGGCAATCGATCATGGAACCTTCATGTCCCATGTATCATCAGCTGAATAGCAGGTGGCGTCATAGTATTGAGAATATACATCGGCCAGAGCCGTGTTAAAACTGCTCAATACATTCAATGAAAATGACTACGTATCATTTCGCGGAAACGATTAATTTCAGAAAACCATTTTTAACCCTCAAAAAGGCAGGCTAAAATTGTGACTTCAAGAAGCATCGCTGCTAAGATCCAATGAAATCGAAAGCTTCTTTTTTATCGCGTTATCAGTGAGAGAATCCAAAGCCCGAAAACGCTCGCTCATTTGTATTTCAAATTACAAGTTCATTGAAAGAAGAGAACTGTAACTAGCCGGGCCTCTGAGACCGCTTACCTTTTTGAGGGTTAACCAAATGTTTCTAAAATGAAACTTATTTTAATGGCAATTGAAATGGTAACAAAACAATTGAAGGGTTAAAATATTTGAGCGAATTTCTCTTAGCTACATCCGCATAATATAATTCGCCTTTATTTTTTTAACCTTCCGGCAGTCGCGCTAATTCACTGAGTGTACGCTGCTCTGAAAATCTAGCGAAATCGTCTTAGGGCACCAGCGGCTGCTCGTTTAGTGGGCCATAAGCGCGACTTCTGGGGGGTTAAGAGATTTTTTTCCAATCCTCGCATTTCTTGTGCAGGATACAAATAATTATTCTTTGTTGTATTGTATCCTTTTGTACGAATTGTGATAGCGTAGCAAAAACGACCGCACTAATCATTGGTTTCATTTCTTTCAAAGTGAAACATTTCGCGAATCTATAAATATAAACGGCACAGCTTATTTCAAGACCAGTCGTGTATGAAAGATAATAGAATATAAAATTCTGTGGCCCATAATTTGCCTTAGCGATTGTCGTTATCTGTAAATTGAGGTTATGAATTGAATATGGGTGAATTGAGCACTATTTTTAATTTTTTTGAGGTTTTAAATTGAATATGGTTGAATTGATACTATGTTTAATTCTTTTAACGACCTTCAATTATCAAGGGACTGGAAAGTAAAGTATATTTTTCAAGCAGAGCAAGGAGGTGAAGGAAGAAGGTTTAGAAAAGCGTCCTTGCTCTCCCTTGAGTACTATGGCTCTTAATTTTGAAAAATATACTCCACTTTCCAGTCCCTTGCTAATTGAATGTCGTTAAAAAACATAAAAAAGTCACTAATAAAAAAAGAAAAAGAGATTCTGTATTTCGCCACATAAAAACGTTATTCATGGTAAATTTCCCATAATTCAAAAATTCTCACGAAGAGGCTATCTTGGGAAGAGCTGTCAATATGCAGCATAATTTGAAATTCAAAGTTTTGTTCATTTCTAATATAGTTAATTATTAAACTTATTAAATATTTGCCACTACCAAAATTCTCAACAATCTGTTTAAATGCGACGAAGATACTGCTTCCGGAGTGTACACAAGCTAAATTGATTGCTGTTAAAATTATTTCGTCGTGCAAGCCTCGCCCATATTCATTTCGTTACTGATATGGCGTCTTTAATTAGATTTCTTTAGAAATATTTGAGTTGTACTTATGTTCGGATCCTTTTGGTAGTCTGGTTGTCCAATGAAAATCAAATATCAATTATTTTATATCTAACATAAGTGTGGCCCGGCGTGTGTATGCGTTAAGGCGGTTCACCTTTTCGACTTTAATATAAGTAGAAAAATGTTCAAACTAAAATAGGGTATAGTTGGCGTAGCATTTTAGTCAGTACGAAACATCATTTATTCAAAGACAATATGTATTATACATATATAAAAAATACATATACTAGATAGCATAAGCACCACTCTATACGTGCTCAAAACAGAAATCAACGCAAAATTTTCGTTAACGTTAACGTTACATTTATCGAAGAGCGTTGACGATGAACGATGAAATTAACGCCAAAATCAACGCCGTTGAATTCAACGGAAAAATTATCGATTCAACGATATTGCGTTGAATCGATAATGTTGAATCCATCGCATTAACAACCCTGCTTCCGACAGCATGAACAAAGGCCAAAATATCCTGACTCCTGCGGTAGAAGACAATAGGATTATTTTGGAGGCGAACCACCGCGACCAGTATTTAGATCTGTTGTGTTAAGTAGTCGGAAAACTTTAAGCTTGCTCATATGACCCTAACCACGCTATTCTAAACTTTCTTCCCTTATCTCCTTGCTCTCCCTTGAGTACTACTATGGCTCTTCATATTAAATATTTCATACTTTCCAGTCCCTTGCTAATTGAATGTCGTTACAACATAAAAAAGTTATGCATTTTATTCATTTTATTCAGTTCATATATTTTGTTTATTTTTTCATTTCAATAATCTGACTAATTTTTGCGGTCATTAATTTCATCTAGAATATTACTTAGATACAATTTAATTTATTCTACTAATTTTATAACCTTTTGAATATTCTGGGTGCGAAAAAAAGTTTGAATTTTTGTAAAGGTATTTAGCCATTTTTTTATGAAATACTTGTTCTACGTCTAGCGTAGTACAATGCCCAACTTGCCAAATCCACTTGAGAACATAAAAAATATTGCAAGTGGCCGAAGCAAAAGGAACGTTCGAGCATGTCAGGATCCCTATCGCTTCTTGCATCATAGAAGCCCACCCACCCAGTCTATCATCTAATGATTTATTAGAAAGATGCTTAGGAGCTCACACCAAAACAACAATGAGTCTCTGAATAGTGGAATCTGGGCCTTAGCGCGAAAACACCTGCGCAAACTCTGGCTTACAGGCGGTCAATATTGCAACTTATTTGACAGTCGGTATCTTCAACCAAAGATTTTCATCGATATTATAAGCTATGGAAATGATGGGAATTACCTTGGGGACTGAAGCTGAAAGATGTGCTACTCAACTCGACGGTGAACGTATAACTCGTCCTATACACAAAGAGGGTGTGGTTAGAAAACAGGCCGGAATTCAACAGAGGGAGCAAAATGTGGACAACCAAGAACATTTTTGTAATGAGGAAGGTGAGCTCTACGGCCCTGGTATATCAGATTAACTAGTAAGTTACTACACTGCCCATAAAGGCATAAGAGTCCCATATGGATTTTTGTCGAAAATGAGTTATCTGTTGGATTGTATTCTGTATCACCACTGAATCACAATGCACAAATAAGATTATCAGGTTCGTTCAGAAAATATCGAAAAAAAATACCAAATCCTGGTTGGTTTTCTCGGCTTGCTGTTTTTCAATATGGGACTCTTATGCTTTTATGGGCAGTACAATCGAGTTGTACACCGTACTTCGTCTTTAAACCCGTTTTCCCGAAATTTTTAAGCGGTCAAGTAAGACTTTTAGAAGTACTGGTCCGATTTCAGAAAACATACTGCTATGTTTTCTTGAGAGAGATTTGCAAAATGTTAATTTGTTCCATTTTTATAGCCTATTGGGCCGAAAAATAACGTAAATATTGGAAATTATCACAAATCGTTGCATAACTTTTACAAATTATAAAATTTAAAAATCCCTCTCAGGAAAACATAGCCAACGTGACCATGATTATAAAAAAATTTAGTTTTCTGATTACAGATTACCCTATTTTCCACAACTTTATTTAAGCGGGACCCTTTCAGTTTCAACATCAATGTCATCAATGAAGTTTCAGGGTCGCGAGAGATTTTTCCTCTCGTCTTCAAAGGTAAATTGAAAAGTTAAAACACGTATCTTCAAAATAGAAAAAGAAGATTTAAAATCCATTGAATGGATGCTTTACAATATATTCCCAAAAAGGAGCTCGATTTTAGGCCTCGCGAGTAGAAGGCCCCCTTAAGCATACGGTCGACACAAAAAGACGATTAGTTAGTGTACTAATGAACTCATTGCAGTATGCTGTTAGAGATTTTTATCATTCTTATGTAATTGTAAAGGATTTCCACGCCACTCCCATTTGAAGATTTCGTGACAATCAGACAAATCTTTCGCTATTTCATTAAGAACCGGCCGAGCGGAAAGGCCGTTACCTTTTCGCGTAGAAAGAGTGCCTGTGGCCAATCTAGAGTGGAGCTCTCCAGCGAATTTCCCAATCCAGATGAGCTAACTCATTCACGACGTGGTGCTGCTCACGGTGGAACAGCTAGAGGATATCCGACAAAAACAAAAAGAGAATACTAGAGAGAAAATGAGCAATGAGTGTAAAAAATTACTAGATATGTGTTTGTCCTTACAGCCATGCCCGATGGTGTGGGTGCACTTTGCATGATGATCGGTGGGAAATTACGAAGGAGCGTGGAAAAATCTCAAACCTCTTAGCGCGTGCTTCATTTTGTAATTTCAGTTTTTGATATTCCTGATAGTTGTTTGATGGAAATGGGGTCTCTCATGTATTCGAGCATAAAATCCGGTTCCATTTTATCCAGGATAGCTAGATATGTTTGTTCATAGACCATTTAAATTTGAACGGATAGAAGCAAAAGAAAAACAGTGCCGCCCACTACTCCCACTTGTTTAAACATTATAGCTAGCAAAGTGTCACAACCGACATGGTCGTCCTGGCAATATATCCTCAAAGTCAAAGTTTTTTCGAGTGACAGATATTCGATATATTCATACTGTAAACCTCTATCAGTCCTACATCTTGGATCATAATCAATATTCATTAGGACATTTGAAAAAAAAAATCTGCTCCATTTCATATGGTGTTTTGTTTCAATATGTGAAACTATTGTGTCACAATCCTGAATTTCATTTCAAGTATATTGCAATAGTGGTATGTAGCTAAAGTACATTGACCGTCGGGTGGTCAATCGAGACCGCGCGAGCCTTAGGCAGACATTCTGTATCCTCTTGAGCCTCAATTGCTTGGCTGCTTGTCTTGCGTGGCCTTGATTTTACCCTTACTCGTCATCTTGAAACACTCTCGCTCTCGCTGGATAGCCTAGCCTTTTCGACACTCTGTTAGTGTACAAGCTTTTGCTTCCTTTCTTAGTTATATAATCAAATTGTTTTAAACAGTACACAACGGTAATATGGTAACTTCAACTGTAGCAAGCAACTTTCGTCCTAAATGAAAGCAAGGTTCAGGAGTGAGAAGGAGAGAAAATTCATTTCCCACCCGCATTGGATGCTACAACGAGCACAAGTTCTATTCCAAATTTCCCACAACAATTTGCCACCCGTCTGTACGGTGCGAACTGACGTTTTGATGAATGATTGAAGTGCTCACACTTTCGCTCAACTTCACTTTCACATGCAAACGAATGATCCCTAGGCATAGACCTATAGCACTTATTACAAGCTATACGCAGGTAGGCTGCTTCAAGCATAATCCCAGGGTTCAGAACCTTTCAATCAAACCGCTGTATCAAAAGCAGGAAAATATCGATTAGCAACTAGATGATAAAGAAAGATTTCGTATTACTCGAGTGAATTCCAATCTCTGGGTCGGTAGGTCGCATTTTGTTCTCGCTATGGAGTAGAGCAGATGAAAGAGCAATTAAATTTGATTCAATCAAGTAGAAATCAAGTAATAGAATGTGCTGCTCACAATCGTTAAAAGTTGCGGCATTCGATATCATCACGCTGTGTCGAGCCTAGAGGCATGCAAAGGGAAAGAATGAATTTATTGCCACTTTATGCAATTGTTTTTTCTTCTTTGAAAAAGCTGCGACGTTGATTTTTTAATCACTAGAAAAATTTGGCTTTCGTGTCGAGAGAAGCCCACTACCAAATTCTCTCGAAATAATGTATAGGTCAATAGGTTTAAGTAAATTACCATTTATAGACAGTAGAGATGATCCGTTAGAGTTTTGGTCATAGTATAAAGCATCCAATGAATCGTGAGCGTTAACTAGGTTCGATGGCAGCCAAAAGGAGGCGATCAAAAGCCCCATCAATGCGAACGGGAGCATCCGGCCAGTGCTAGAGCTGACTTTTGCCCCTCGCCTAGAGGCACTGCTGGTGCTCCGGCCGCCGCCAATAGCTTCTGCCCTGGCGGCGGCGGTGGTCATGTTGCTGCTTCTAGTAATGGTGGTAAAGGTGCTGCGCCAGCAGGACTCCCTCATGGTGGCTGGTTGCGATGGCTTCATCACGCGTCCTTTTTTTTAAAAGTCACCTTTTAAAAAAAGGAGCGGTTTCTCCTATCAAGGATAACGTCTGGATGACATTTTTTTCGCTCTCTTGCGTCTTTCGGGGTGCTGCTCGTTCGAGCTAGCTGACTTTCTCCTTAACTTTTTCTTCCCGTGTAGGTTCTAACAAGGGTTCAGCTATTAAACCAAACTTTCTTTTTTTTCTGGTATTTTATATCCACTTGCACTCGTTAAATGCTATAGGTACTGCTTTTTATATCCACTTTAGCCCGTCAGAGCTGTAACTCAACAGCTATCTTTCACAAACATTTCTAATTATAGCACACTAAATTTCCACCCAGCCACATTGTATGCTGCAAATCTGCTTCTTTTTCCACATATCCAGCCACATAATTTTGTTATTATTAAAAAACCGTTCTAGTGTAGTTATGTACAGGGATAACCGAGGTATTGTTATCGCAATGGACGCGCACGAACTGCCGAGCCATACAGTAGAGCAGCAGCGAAAGCTCCCGCACTAGCAGTTACAAACTTCGACCAGAACAGCACGCAAACAAGCGCATGGCTTTCCTCCGTAGCAGCACGCGAGCTACAGAAAAATTGTCGATAAAACTTGTTCAAGATCACAAAACCTTCTCTACGGTACCAGTAGGATTCGGGCTCACCGTACAATTAACCTGAAGCTTTTTGTTCCCTCTCTTCTCAATGTTCGGCATCTCTCCGGAGTTGAACTCATCGTGCGCAAAGGGAAAACACATAGGAAGCTTTTTTTTCTTTCTTCCATACGTACGTTCGAATGATTCGACCCTAAACGAGCAACCAGAACCAGCCTCCATCGCTTCTCTTTGCCAAAGCTAACCCCCCACCCAATCTTTCCAGTGCGAGTAGGTGAAATTTACGCGTAAAGCTCCGAACAACCGCAAAACCATCCGGCTTCTGGAGCAATTCCAGCACGCGTTGCCCATATGCGACTGAAAGCCTAAAAATATGATCTCATTTCAGAACTTTGTCGCTTTCAATTACGTATTCATTTGGTTTTTAGTTTAGGCATATCCTTTTACTACGATCTCTTCAATCAATTGATAACGAACACTGGATGCTAGTGTGCTATTACTTTGATGTTAGAAAATAATACAATACCGTACGTGATCAATAGAGCTGGAAACTAAATAAAAATGATAGCGCTGGCTAGAATATTTCTGACAAAATATCAGAAAGAACCCCAAAACAGTAAAAGTGTTGTAGTTCACTTTTCGTTTGAAAAGACGCTGATTAAAGGCAATGTAGTCTGAATAAATAATTGGCTGAATATTGAAATTGCAAACCTTTTGATTCCCCTAAAATATAACACTAGTTGTGCGAAAATAGGATCATGCATTTGAAGTGAACATAGAAATTGAGGTTTCGGAAATGAAATCATTAACATATCCTTACATAACTACATACGTTTAAATTGCTGTTAAAAATTGTTCTATCATCCAAGTCTATTCTGGAAGCCACGCGCGTTCATGGGATACCTGCATGTATCTCGGGTTGGATAAACGCAATGCTTAATAACCGCATACGGTAGTTGAGTATTTGCGGTTGTCCTCAAGCTGGCGTTCTGTCACCTTTGTTATAGAACTTGGTAGCCGACGGCTTATTGAAGAAACTCAATGAGCTTGGATTTCAAACCTACGTATTGGCTGACGATTACCAAATACTAATTACTGGACTTTGCATCGGAACAATCTTTGACTTAATGCAACATGCATTAAGAGCTGTCGAACAGTGGTGTCGACAAGCTAAATTATCAGTCAACCCAAGCAAAACTTCAATGGTTCTTTTCACGAAGAAACGAATAACAACCGGGGTTCGGCCCTTGCAGTTCTTTGATTCTGAGCTACTGTGTGCAGATCAAGTCAAATACGTTGGAGTTATATTGGATTCCAAACTGAATTGGTCTGCTCACATTGAGGTCAGAGCCAAGAAAGTGTGCATGGCCTTCGGGCAGTGCAGACGAACTTTTGGAAAGACCTGGGGTCTCAAACCTAAAAACATCTAGTTGATTTACACAACAATTGTACGTCCAATACTGTCATACGGATGGCTTGTGTGGTGGCACAGGGGAGAGGTCATGACAGTCCAGTCAAAGCAAACCATCTGCAAAGAATGGCGCTCTTGGCGTTGACTGGTGCTTTCACCACAACTCCGGCTGCTGCTCTTGAGGCACTTCTAAATATCAAACCATTACACATACACCTCAAACAAGAAGCACTATCATGTGCATACAGACCGTAGGTTACTGAGCTTTGAAACAGTAACCATGTTGATCTTGCTACCAGTCATACACGATTGTGGTCAAAAATGGTTACATGGGGTGAAGATATTCTTGCTGCCAGCGATATTATAATCACATGTAGTTTTTCTTACAGGACATTCCATGTGAAGATTTTCTCTCGAGAGGAGTGGTTGTCTGGCTATATGGAAAGACAACAACAAACGCAAGTGGTCTGTTACACTGACGGTTTTCTGATGGTGCTGGTGTCTATTGTCGTGAAATGAGATTGGAACAATCTCACTCACTAGGTAGATACTGTACTGTATTCCAAGCAGAAATCTTTGCGGTTATGTGCGGGGTACATTTAGCGCTTCAACTGAGTTTGTCCGGCAAAGTTATAAACTTCTGCTCCGATAGTCAGGCTGCAATCAAGCTCAGACAAATCACGGTCCAAGCTAGTGATCGCGTGCCGAACCCAAGAGAACTAAGCATTGTCAACACTATCTTCCTTGTCTGGGTGCCCGGCCATTTCCGGATATTACTGGAAATGACTGGCTGACAAATTGGCCAGGGCAGGTCCAGCGATTGACTTGGTCCTGAGCCCGCCCTGCCAATTTCGACAAGTTGGATAAGGGAAAAATGCGGTCCTGGGCTTCGTCCGAGCACCACAATTATTGGGGAAATCTACAAACGTGTCACCAAACAAAGGCGTTTCTAGAAGTCATAGTTCCAAGCAAACTTATCGAATATATTGCAATTGCAAACCCTTTGATTTCCCAAAAAAATAAAACTAGTTGTGCCAAAATAGGATCATGCATTTGAAGTGAACATAGAAATTGAGGTTTCGGAAATGAAATCATTAACATATCCTTACATAACTACATACGTTTAAATTGCTGTTAAAAATCGTTCTATCATCCAATGATCAAACATATCATTCAATATATAAGAAGCTTAGGAAAAATATAACATATCAATAATTAAAACATAACTTGTTGATTAGTCACTGTGCTGCGTTCTGGTCGGCGTAACACAATTATTTTTCTGGCAAAATAAAATGTTTTTTTTTAATTTGTTTTTGCGTTCGCTGCAGTATTTTTCGTTATTTCAGTGTTGCGTGAAATTTGACGTAGTTTACTTAACATTCCGTAGTCGCGCTGGTGCACTGAGTGCACGCTGCTCTGAAAAGCTGGCGAATCGTATTTGGGCACCTGCGGCTGCTCGTTCAGTGGGCCATATGCACGACTTCCGGAGGGTTAATGTGTAAGGTGTTTGCTAGTCACGTTGGTCCAGCGTGGTCAATATGACAACCGGTCTTATAAGTGTTCTATAGAACAGTAGCGTAATAGTGGGGGAGCGGGTTTAGGTACAAACTGACAAAACTGGCATCTGATTAGATCGCGAAACGGACATCGGTACCGATAGAAATTCCACCACATTCACTGACGACGAACATGGACTAGAGTGTGCGAGAAGCATCCCCTTAGCGACCATCTCAGGCGATTCCGCATTGGCCAACGGAACCCTGCTACTGCAAGGAAAAGGACAACCAGCCATCTAAAGTGAAAGACGAAAGCCTTCAATAAAGTCCTCTTTCTTGAGGCATTTCGGCCGGACAGTGGGATCAAGAGCGTTGATGCGCCTGAATGATTGTGACGGCTTGTGATGTTACAATGCCGCGAAAACTGTAGTCACGACGGCGTCCAGCTGGGTAAATGAATCGCTCGGTACGCTACACGCTGCATGTCTTTGAGCCAGAAGGTGGGCTCATAAAGTAAGATCAGAGAGTGAGAGGAAAGCGCAAAGCGACGTTTCGAGAAACTAGGGCCGCTTTAAAACGTACGGGAGATCAAGCTTAGCAAACCAGTTTTACATAAGGAGCTGTGCTGAGAAGTAGATGCCAATCCCTGGGAACGCGTACCGAGTCGTTAAGGCGAAGATGGGGGCCCATCGAAATGGGCCCTGATAAGCTAAAGATAATCATTGAGGGTTTCTTCCTGAGGCTCGATGCAAATACCTGGTCAACGACACCGATGAAAGCTGCGAGACATGTTCAGAGTGGTGCTGCACAAGTGTTTAGATGATGGCAATCTCCCGAAATGCGAAAGGTACAGAAGCTGGTGCTGCTGCCAAAGTCAGGGAAGTCACCGGGCCATCCAGCCTCGTATAGGCCAATGCCGCAGCGCTGCACAGACGAATGAGTCAGATCCTGAAGAGCTACTTCCAGAGTAGAGTACAGCTGTACGAAACGAATGAAGGGCAGAAGTCAATGCGAATCACAGCGGGCGTTTCTCAGGGTTCCATTCTCGGTCCAACTCTTTGGAACGGGATGTGCAATGGGGTCTTAACACTGCGACTGCCCAGAAAAGTGAAAATCGTGCGTTTCGCGGACTAACGGTGATGAGTTAAACACTTGGAGAAGTGGAGGTGTCGGTGACGGAGACAATAGACGCGATCAAGAGCTGCATGAACGAGGTCAAGCTGCAAATAGCTCACCGCGAGACGGATGTATTGTTGGTCAGTAACTGTAAAGTGGCTTAGCGGGTACAGATCATCGTTAAAGGGCACACGATTGCATCGAAGCGTGCACTGAAGCAATTGGGAGTGATAATCGACGACCGGTTGAGCTTTAACCACCACCTTAATTACACCTGCGAAAAGTCGGTCTGTTATCTAGTGTTTCGTCATCGATACTGCGATATGGGGTCGTACGAGTTGCGATTGCGTGCAAAAGAGACAGGCAGTATGCGTTATCGTCAAGATGATTCCCATCTGCGTCATCTTGGCGGAGGATATCAAGTGCTACAATCAATGAGACTCCAGAAACATGGGGAAGATGATGAGAAACGATTCGATGGTGACGTGGCAGCAGTAATGGGACAATACGGAGTAAGGAAAGCAGACCTACCGGCTCATCCCAAAGTACGGAGAGATGACCTTCCACCTGAAACAGCTCCTGTCGGTCCACGACTACTTCAGGAAATATCTTCATCGGTTTTGGTACGCAACGTACCCGGAGTGTGAAAACGTTGAGGAGACTTCGGAGCATGTATCTTCGAATGTCCGAGGTTTGAAGCGACGTGCAGGGAGCTGCTAAATCTTTTATAATTTTTTTTTAAATATGTTATTTTTGACAATACGCTTGTGTATGATACGCTACATTTTTAAAAAATAATTTTAATGTATCTAGTTTTGATTTTTAGTAATTTAGGGATTTTTGCCTTTCTCAATAGAAAGGTATTGCTCTGAAAATCGACTTTTTAACGGAGGCCCGGAGGGCCGAGTGACATATATCATTCGATTCAGCTCGTCGAGTTCGGCAAATGTATGTGTGTATGTATGTGTGTGTATGTGCGTCTGTGTGTGTACGCGAACACAATCTCACTCACTTTTCTAAGAGATGGCTGAACCGATTTTCACAAACTTAGTGGATCCGACTTCCGGTTCCGGAATTACAGGGTGATGAGTACGATCACGTAGAAAATGTCGATTTTAATAAATTCTGCAATGAATGTATAATGGTGAAAAATTTTCCAAAATATGACCACAACTGCTTCGATTTGTAGTACTAGGTCACTAACAGTCATTCAAAGTCTTTTTGGTCACATTGGCCACCATCATCGGTTCCGGAAGCCCCGGCGGAAGTATCCAAATTCAGAATAACAGTCACATCGGTTTCTCAGAGATGGCTAAACCGAATCAACCAAACTTAGTCTCAAATGAAAGATGTTGCGTCCCCGTAAATGGCTATTAAATTTTATCCCGAACCGACTTCCGGTTCCGGAGTTACGGGTTGTGGCATGCGAAAGTGCACGGGAAAAGCGGCCATCTTTCAAAACTAGCAAATTCATATCAGTTTCTCGGAAATGGTTGGGCCGATTTTCACAAAATTAGTCCCAAATAATAGCTATATTATCCCCACAGATGTTTATAAAATTTCGCACGGATCGCTTATATGGTTCCGTAAATATAGACTGAACCGTCCGGTCACATATGAAATTCCCATATAAGCCGGAGCTCAAAATTTTTTTCAAAGGGGGGGATCCCATGAAATTTCAGAAATCGAATTCGTATTTTTGATGCCAAACATCTTTAAAATGCATGAAACGTCGAGATTTTATGTTATCACTAAAAAATTTTATTTATCAAAATCGACTTTTTGGGACTTTGCCGATTTCGCACCTTTTTTCAGTTTAATATTACCGTGGCTTTTTTTTCTTGTACAAAATTTTAGAACTCAAATTTCTTTTCTTGTATATAGATGTCATGTCATGTATAATAATAAAATGTAATATATGCATTTGAAAGCTTTTAATGAATATAAAGAACGCAAACATTCTCGTGTTCATGACTGAGAAAGGCACAATTGCACCGCTAGGTGGATTAAAACAGGTTTTTTTTTAATTTCATTTAAATTCAGAGTTTTGGTATGCTAAAACTTGTTATTCAAGACTAAAGTGTGTTGTGTAGTATGTAAACAACCTCAGTCCATTTTTTCGAGAAATTGTTTTTGAAAATATGTTAGAAAACAGGGTTGTCTCCATAATACAGAACGCTTCATTCAATATGTACTAATAATCTGGGAGTTGTCAAAAATGGGCAACAAATTTGGTTACAAGTGGCTTTTTGAATCATGAAAACTCTAAAACATTGCAATCAAATTAAGCATATGTTTCATCAAGCGTGTAGTTTTATTTTGAATGCTGCAAAATAATGAATAAATTTGAATTCATTCGACAAAATAAAGCATGTATATTGCGAATTATAGGTACATTAACTATTATAAGCAATGTCTTACCACATTGGTAGCTGGATTATATGCCTGCAAGTTTGTAATGTAGAAAACAGCAAAACATTGAATTGAATTCACTATGATCATTCCAGGATAGAAACTATAATAATGACTAGTAGGATTGAAACAATCTGTTATGAATTATGAATCGGACAACGAAGCATAATTCGGAGCAAAAATTAGCTCATTTGGCTCGTTCACCGCTCTGACCTGAAGGTACAGAGATAAAATGCTAGGCTCATTAAGCAAGTCATTTCTGCAAGCCCCTATCAGAAAGTTTTATTCGGGTTAGTGTAATCGTTGCAAGTGCTCCAAAATTGCCCTGAATGTTACGGATCGGCAATGGTGTCTTTAGAAAAAGAGTCTATTGTGGTTTGCTAATTAATCGAAAATAGGATAATGAACAAAGTTGTCTAATATACGAACAAGATTATAAAAATAACAACTATGATAATTGATTGATAATTTTAGAATATTACTGAATACTAAACTGTTTGCATTAGGTACTTTATGGCAATTGATATCGAATAATGCATTCCAAAGGTGAAAATGGAGCGAAAACACACCAACATTTTGTTTCACTACTATAGTTAAGATATTTGACTTCTTGAACCGATGCCTTTCAATACAATATCAATTTAATTCGGCATTTTTAGTTTTTACTGCATTTCTTCATTCATATCTTCAAAAACCTATTTGTGTTCAATATAACTATACGTATTTACATTCCCTTTACTATCTGTTATAGGATCTTCCGCTGACCCTCGTAATTGGACCACACAATCTATGCCCATGTGACTTCTTCGCAGCAGAAAGCTTTCGTTTGTCCTTGCCGAAAACACCTTTAAAAAGCGCCTCCGAGGAGAGAACGTTTTCATTATCGTTTTCACCGTGTCCCATTTCATACGCTCACTCGCTATCAGTGCTATAATGCTAGCAATAGTAGCAGCACCAGAAAGCAGAAACAGCAGGTTGTCCAACGAATTAATGGCTCTCCCTTCGTTCCGAGGCGCATGCTCCTGATCGTTGTCCTCACAACCACCGATAACAACAACATGCGACCGAGCCTTTGCCGAAATGCAGAAAAAGCTTGCGCATTCCTTTGGAAAAAAAAAATCCACGATAGCCCACATCCTGTTTGAGATTTGATGAGAATAGGATAGATCGTGGATTTTCCGTCCAGCTAAAAACAGCAGCAAAGCACAAGTAGAACACCAGCCAAAAGAGCAGCTGCTCGTTCTCTTCAATATGTAGCACTGTTATAGACTAAACAAAATAACAGTGAGTATTTTAAAGGCGGATATGGGCTTTAATCGAACCTTCTCGGGGAATTCACGATTTCAAAGAGACAGAAAAAGGTGAACAATGACGATTTCTTTTGAGAAATCGTGTGAGCGGAACGAGGCGACCGATAAGAACAGATTGTACTTTGCTGGGTGGTACTATTTGGGCTGCATAAGGGAATAATTACAATGCCGCCTGTACAGTTTTTCTTCTTGTTTTTCAGCAGTTATATTTTCATTCAATACATTTATTTGACGCAGTGTAGTGGAATATCGTTAAAGGCTACCTCACCTCGAAGTGCGATGTGTTGCTATAAACGGCAAGTTCACATATACCTCTTTATGATTGATGGTAAACAAAATAAAAAGTTACTGTTCATTACAAGTAGCAGTGAGAAAACAGCATTTCCATGGGCTGCCTTTTTAAGCCTGGTATCATTGCGTTATACTAATAGTAAGCTTTTGTTTGCTTTTAATAGTTTGGTCATTTAGGCTTCATGGGCGAAAAATCGAACTTACTTTTAAAATGATATAATTCAGAAACCATTGAAGTTTTCCAACATAAACATAAACATAATAATTTGGGTAATTAATTCCCCTAGAAACAATTAGGCAGAATTGATCGATCAAAAAATAGTAACAGACTTCGTGTCTTTGGCAAATTTGTTAAAACTATCCCTTAAAACAACTTTGTTGGAGGGATGAATACTACATGCAGGGAACATATCGAGCTAGAAAACGATATTTACTAAAAGTTCTTAAACCCAGTTGTTTTTAAATAACTTTTTATTCTGAGCTTCACAAACTAAAGCCTAGGATATAATGTGAATTTTATTGTTTATAAACAGTAAAAGAGATTTATCATAAATAGGAATGTCATAATAACTTATTTTACCCCTAGAACGGTTTTGTGGGGTACATTTGTACCCCAGCGCTATTTCCAATCCCAGTTATTTAGTTACGGTTTATTTTAACTGCAAGCAATCTTTATCAATAAATCAATTTGATTAATAAACTTCCATTAAAGCAAGTGAACCTATTTGTTGCATTTGACCAACTTAACAGGTCCCGCTTAAAGTTAGTCTGGGGTTCAAATGTACCCCATAAAACCGTTTAAGTTAGTGTTTTGTCATGTGTACATAATTCGGAAAATTTATTATATCTTTTTTTAAAATCAAAATATCGATAAATAGTAAGCGAGAAAATTGTGTAAAATTGTGTGCGCTCCAACATTGCTGAACAATAAAATCTATTATTTGATATAATAAAGCTACTGTAACTAATTAACTAGAAAATACGCTTGAATTTTTGCTTTTGTGGATGAAAGAGGCAAAACACATTCGTGAATATGATTTGTATATAATATGCACCACGCATCACTCGATTCGTCCTTTTCTGCTACATAGGCACTGGAACAGACTTCATATGTACGTACAATGCATAGGATCTACCTGTCCCTTCGACGCCTTTCTGTTTTATCTCCCTTGCTGTATATTGCGGAATTTTTACTGTTTGTAGTGGCGCATGGTGTTTTAAAAAGAATTGAGATAAATACACTTTTTGACCGGTTTTTGAATAATTTACTACTTGTTAAAAATATTTAATATTCTTCTAAACGCAGTGCAGATTATCAAAATCGGTTATAAAATACCGAAGTTACGGCAATATTAAGGAACAAAAAGAATTTTGACGAATTTTCTATAAAAAATGAAATATTACATGATAAAAAACGAATATTTATGAGCAGGCTACTTTACGAATGATTCTAAAATAAACCATCCCATTTAATTATAAATTCAATGAAAAATAGGCATATTAGAGTGATTTTAGTTCTGGCGTACGAATGTACCCCACAAAACAATTTACGTATAGAAAAGTCACGGGTTAAAAATTTTCTTTCACAAATATCTTAAAATAGCATTCATGTCTTCAAAAAAGTGGTGTGTAACATCATTTTCGAAAACTTTGCTGAATACATTAAATCTCGAACTAAATTTGTTTGAGGAGTAAATTCTCTATAATTACTTCGAGGAGGAAAAATAATTTTGTCAGTTGATGTGCTATTTTACGTTATAAAACTCTTCTAATTGCCGGTTTCGAAATTATCTTGACTTAATAAAACTGACTTCGAACATTTGTTTTACCTATTCATATAATTGTTAATACTACCAAAAATCCATTAAAAGGGAAAACGCAATTTTTTCAAAATCGAATACACCATTCTTCAAAATTTAATTCTACTTTTGGAAAGTGTTATTACTGTACTAAAGTAAATCTTTAGACTAGACATAGAGAGTGCGGCAGTGTGGGGGTAGAGATAGCGTAGTTGGTAAATCGATTGCCTTGTACGAAGCTCACCTGGGTTCAATTCCCAACCCCGCACTAGGATTAGGGATTTTTCTAAAGCGATTTCTCTAACCCCACAAAGAGGCGAATGACCCTAAGGTTAAAACCTCTACAATCAAAATAAAAAAAAATAAAAAAGGAGTGCGACATCTCACCCGACGCGACATCGCTCCCGAAATTACCCTACAAGAAATGTTCTGATATCATCCTTTTCCGTTTTCTCCAAATAAAATTCGGGTTATTTAAACGGATGATTACTTTATTGAACAATAAATAGGCAACAAAGGGTAATCCCCAAACTACATGCAATAGTATTCAAGAGATATGTTTGGTATCTTCAGTAAAGTTGTTTGCAAAAGTAAAAAATACAAGAAAATGATGAAAATATCTCACTTGTAGGTGGATAAATCGGAGAAAATGTAATATCAACAGAAATTACCCGAAGTTGCTATTGGCCTAAGTTTAACCGTTTTGGCGTTAATAAACAAATTGCATGTTTTACATTTCTTACAAAAGAAAAGTATATGGTTCGCTCAAAGTCTCGTAAATCTTTTCCGAGGCCACACACTCGCGCAATCATCAAAATTCTTTCCTGAAAAGTTGAAAAATATTGATTTACAATTGCATATAATATGAGTAAACATAAAAAACATTTAGGCTGGATCAAAATTTATTAAAACACCTTTGTGAACTTTCGAATTTATAAACGTTGGAAATCAGTGCTTCATTATTGATACGTACAATGGATCGACAGCCAAGATCTTGAGATATTAAGTGTCGACACTGAAACATCGCTTGAAACCAGCGGCGGATCAAGGAGGAAGATCCGGGGAGGTCCCGACACTGCAGAAAATATTCAACTTATTAAGAAATTTTAAACTAGTTTCAATTTTAAAGTGTGATTGCATAACCTTTCTATATGAGAAAGGCAAAACTTTTTTCTTGAGAACCTCGACAAAATACAATTTTGACATTTTTACCAACATTTATAAAGTCGAAAACTATTGATTTTCAGCTTGCAATAAATTACTTTTAAAGAAAACTTGTTTCTCCATTTTAGCATATTGAAGGACCCCTTGTGCATTGGAAATGTCCAACATTATTGATTTTCAACTACCATAACTACCATAGTTAAATTTTGATTCCCCAAATTTTAAAAAATATACCATTTTGACACATTGGGAGATCCCCATGTGCATTGAAAATGTCCAATGCCATTTATTTCCAACTGCCATAACCAAATGCCTATTAATGAAGAAGTCATTTCGCGGTTTATCAAAAAACACCGATTTTTTGCGCAGTTTTTCAAAATTACATGGATTTGTTGGAAAGGTAGCTCAAAATAACACGGATTTTTATTTTGCACGGTCTCTTAAAACAACACGGATTTTTCTGCACGGTTTTTAAGAATGGCATGGATTTTTTGCACGATTTTTTCACGGAATACTCTTATCATTAAACCGGTCTACCCTAATAGGTATTTTATCTATGACTTATCTAGTAAAAATATAAGTAACATAATACTTTGCGAAACCGTGCAAAAAGTCGCACCAAAAAGTATGTTGAAAACATAATCCAGTGTATATGCATTAGAAAATGTTTCGTTTTTAAATAAATTATCCAATCTAATACTGAAGATATTTCCTTTAAACAGGTATTAACTAGAATTTTTTGAGAGATAGTTTCAAAAGGTATAACATTTAATGTATTTTCCCTCGTATATTCCCCGTATATTCCTCGTTGTGACGATAATTTTAGTGAATTGCACACTGACTTCATCTGATTATCTAATCAGAGTTCCTTAGGAAGCAGCCGGCTACCGAGAGTATCCTATGTTTCCTAAACAAAAGCAATTTGAACTCCACACAGCCGTCCATGGGAGTATTTCCTAGAAAAACTACCCTGAAAACCATTCGATGAAGAAAATAACAAAACAAATTTTGGTTTCCCTAATTAGTTGATTTAAACAGAAAAATGAAAAACGAAGTTAAATTTTCCCTTAATTTTGCGAGATTCTCAAATAATAGTTATTGAAAATTATTATTGATTTTGATTCAAGACGCACATCATACGAGAAGACAGCAAAATAGCCAAGATGCACATCTTACTAAAATACATCAAGGTAGCGACAGCAACTATGTTCATACACGCTGGGCATAACGGTTATGCTAGTAGGTAGTTGTCTCAACTTGGAAAGCTTGTTTAAGCAAACAACTGAAATTCAACTGACCTCATTTTGGTTTTACCACAGAGAACAGACATCCATGATCGAACAAAAATATTTAAAAAACGTGTGTAAACATTTGAATTAAGATACGATGAACACACCAACCTATCCCAACTATCCGTCAAATCCATTCCGGAACCGGTTCGAAATCCTGAATGGATTCAGTATGGCATCTTGCTCAAAGAAAACAACCGATTCCAACTCTATCGGATGATGCATTTGAGCTGGAATTCATGCTGGAAGTCCGAATCGGTTCCAGACTAGTTTGACTGGGTAGATGAATAACCGCTGTCAATTCTGTCGAACTCAGCCACAAAAAAACATGACGACAGTAGCGCACCTGGTTTGAATATCCCAACTACCTTCGAAACCGTTAGAGATTTTACACAAGTTGAATGCTGAAGATGGACGTCTGTTCTCTGTGGTTTTACCTACTTTTTCTTTAAAAACATTTCAATACAGGAAAGATTTTGAATGACTTTTTTTTCAATACATGTGTACTAAAAGTTGAAAATATTGTCGAAGATTGTCCAAATCATTCCATTTCGGATTAAGTCCATTATATAGTCAAATTTCAATTATTAATAAATTTTGTAATATGCAATATGATAATTATTTTTCATCTTTTGAGATTCCAAACTGCTGGCTAACTAAATAGAAAAGAAATTAAAATTATACCTTTCATCTGAAATTGAAATCATCAATCAATTACCAATAATTCTCAAATTCCTTTGGCTATTTCGTCTCATTTAAGAGTGCAGTTCATAAAAAGATAACATTATGAGAAACATAACTCTAAATTATATTTACGTGTTAATTACTGGCATACGGAGTATTCCCACAATCAAATTCCCTACCTTCATCCTTCGGTCGGTGAAACAAAACGTTTGAAATATCCTATGTTGTATTTTACGATGAAGCAGTTTAATTCAACAATGAGATTAGTTGAATCCCAGTCGTTTGTGTCTTGGCTGAAATGGTAGTATAACGGCATATGCAATTGTGTCTGGACTAAAATTCTGAGACAGGCTCCGATCCGTCAGCCTGTGGTAGTGAACGAACTGACAGCGGTTGGGGATAGAACCCGATCCAGTCCCGAGTTTAAGCAAAAACGGCAAATGGTGGCCTGTACCCCGGTTGGCACCGCGGGGAGGTTAGGGATAGGAGTTCTATATCAGCGGTGAATGGCGACATAGATTGGCCTCATGTTGCACGATAATACAGCTTTGCCAACCCCCGTTTATTGTCGTTGTTTGTGATTAAAAATATTAAATAGATTAGAATTGTTTAAAAGTATATCGTTTTTCCCTATAGTGGCGATGGCAAAAAATGGACGGGGATAACTGTCCAAATGGTGTGGTATCCGACATTGGTATAATTTTACACCTTAAATGCTAACAAAAATGTTCAGTGAATACTAGCGAAAATTGTCATAACGAGTCACAGTTTCAACAATCGTGATGAAATGATCATATTACTAAATATTGCCGATCGGTTAATTATAAGTCATATTATTTTGAAAAGGCTATATGGCATAATTTATTCCGACGGAAACTTCGCCCATGATTGGTAACTCCAGGAAACGAATCGATTGCCAGCCACATGCTTTAATAGTCCTGCCACCTTTCCGTTTCTCATGGATGCATCATGGGCAACAAATCGATGTTTTGGTCAAAAATTTAGTACGTACAAACCGTTTCCGGAACTTTTCCCACAACAAGCGCATTTTATTTTACTGTGAACAAATTTGATTCACGACATAACCAAATCATCTCCTGAACGAAAGAAGATGGAAGAACATAATCTTCTAAAGAAATCAATTTATCTTGGAAAATTTTGAATTTTAAGCATGACATTATTTATATTTCTGTTTATATAAATGTTTAGTAATTTTTGCATAAGAAAAAGTATACGCATTTGTAAGAGTTAAATGTTGGCAGAAAAATGAAAAATTAACTTCAAGGATGTTATACAAAAAAAAATCTAATTCCTTTAAAACCCTAAACAAAACAAGGAAAATCGTTGTAAAAAATTCTTTGAAGATGAAGTTCTAATGCGCTCAACAAAGTAACTCAGAAATGAGCTCAGCCAATGTCTTTGGAAGGTTCTGTTCTCCTATCTTTTATTGTTCAAAAAATGTATTTTATATTTCATGCATCGGTACACAGTGGCGGATCTTCGAACAAAAGTCAGACTAAACCAAAAATGTTGCCCAATCTGGATGAAAGTCACAGGTTAAGGTAGCTTTGGGGTGCTGAGCTTATATCTAATGTCAAAAGTTATAAAAGATGAGATAATTTTTCCCATACAGTTTTATCGAACGTTTCTTATTAGCATAATACCATTTTTATGATAAATCTTTTTTTCGGAGTAGCTATATCAATAACAACATAATAATTGGTTAAAACTACTTTCAATCTCTGCAAAAAGTGTTAGTTTACGTTTTATTCAGTTGTTATTTTGCACTAATTACCATGCTCCTCCATATTAGCAAACTTTTGAAAATATCGATTTTAAACCCCTTCGGGCAAAAAGGGACAAGACGGGACCTTGAAATTCGAAAAGTAGAGATAATTTCCCGTAGAATGTATAATAAGTGATTGTTCCAAACTGTTTCACCTGATTGTACAGAATACATTTGTGAAAAAAGAATTTCCTATCAACCCACTTAAGATATATTTGTAATAATAAAACATAGTTAGATTCAAATTTGGCAAACATGTTGAAATGATCAACAAAGTTCTTCAAATTCCCTTTAAATGAAACTAGTTGTGCTCAAATCGGATTAATATTAAAAGAGCAACATGTTTTTGAAGTGTAGATAGATATTTTGATTTCGAAAATGAATTTCATTAGAATTGTTTGACACAGTGATGTTTAAATTGCTATTAAAAATCTAATTCTCATTCGATGGTCATAAAATTTAGAGAATATGTTATTCAATACATACGAAAAATAGGAAACCTAGGAAAAATAAAAATATCATAATTTGAAACATAGGTTTTGTCCGGTCTCCGGTCACCGTGCGGTAGTACCACTCTAATTTTGTTCAGGGGAACTGGTGCTAAAATGAACACGGTAAGTAAAGTCATTATTTTCTAACTAATAACACGGTGCCACAAAATAAAAAAAATGTATTTTAAAGGGGTCTGGTAAAGATTGTAGAATTCGTCAAATACAACACAAAACCACGTTTGATCAATTTAATATACCCTCAAAATCTTGATTTATAGCAAAAAACACTTTCCGGATTCTCATATTTGTATTTTGGAAAGGTGAAGAAATTTATTTTCCAACGGTATGTTTTGTTATCTACTAAAAGTACTATGCGGTTTTGGGACAGCAATATTAAATTACCCATTATTTTACGAATTTTTCATCAAAAATATGAAAATTTCCCTACATTTTTATTAGGAAGCGACCTTGTTTAGATAGGGAGAATATTAAATTCCGCATCCAACGACCTATTTATTATCAAAATCGGTTGCAAAATAGCAGAATTATTTTTTTTCCAAGTTAGAAACTTGCTCGCATGAACTTTGAGCTTGAAATTGAAAAAATTAACTGTAGATATAATTATAGCATCTTATAGTGCGAAACAATACCTCACTAACCCCTTAAGAGTTCATGCGAGCAAGTTTCTAATTTGGAAAAAAATTAATAACTCCGCCATTTTTCAACCGATTATTGATAGGTCGTTGGATGCGAAAAAATGGTATTAAAACAAAGACTTAGAAAGAATGACGTAATTCTCATATCTTTCGTGGAAAAATTGCAAAATTATGATTGTTTTCATATTGTTGACCAAAAACCGCAGAGTATCTTTGACAAAAGAACATAACATAGCATACCATTGGAAAGATAATTTCTTCTTCTTTCCAGAACACTCGAAATTTGAAATCGGTTGAAAAATTACCGCGCAGAATTTTTTTTTAATGCTGAATGTCGCGAAAAATAGTACTTTTGCCTTAAATCAAGATTTTGAGGGTATACAACACTTTTCAAACGTTGTCTTGTATTGCATTTGGCGAGATCTACAACCTATATTAGGTCACTTGAAAAGTACAAAATCACTGTAGCACCGTGTAAGTGATTGAGATACTACAATCACCTTATATGTTTCTTGTTAGGCATGTTTTGTGCATATTTGGAGAAAATACTTCGACATAATCACATTTTTTCAAATATTATTCTTGATTTCAGAACATGTCCAAAAATAGAACATGTTAATGGCTTGTGGGTAAAATGAACACTTTCCAGTGACCTGCGAAATGTCCTGTATTTTTGCAATGCTTAGCGTTGGAAAGCAATTTCCGAGCAAAATTGATGTCCCAGCGGATCATGAACATTGCATACACAAAGGACATTTTGCCGGCAAAAAAAAACTTGTCACGGGAAAATTGAATTTTAATGACGTAGGGGAGACTGAGGAGACTGGATCCCCGGGGACACTTGATCCCATCATCGTAACTCAAAGACGGATCAGAATACATTAATCGAATATACTAAAAAGTGGCGTAGTTTTGTCTAAAAATAAATTTCTTTAATGCCAAAAAATGAAATTGGACATGCGTAACCGAATTTTTACCGATTTAAAACAGAAAATCTCAGGAGAACTGAAGAAGATTTAATTTGCAAACTTTTATACAATTGATAAAATCACCCGCTACATACTATACTTTTGCATACAAAATACAGGAGAATGTCAATTATATGAAAACGTTATAATTGAGCTGATTTTTGTTCAACTATATTTTAATTAAAGTTTACTGAAATAGATGCTATGGGTTCACTTGATCCCTTCAAATTCGTGGAGATTTGATCCCCTTAGCCTTGCTTCATACACACAACTGAACATAACCAAATTCACACCAGAAGAATTGAAGTCATTGTTGCCAGACGATAACAAAAATAATTTGTTAAAAATGAACGCTTCATCATACAGAAACTTAACTGTAATTGTTTACTACAGTATACGTAGCAACCATGCATCCCACATTGGACGTTGCTTAACCATAACAACAGACAGCTTTCAAATAATTGCACGGATATTTGGGGAATTCGTAAAACACTAGGTAAGAGATGCGTAATATACAGTAACAAAATTAACAATATCTAATCACAACATTCTAGTAAATACCGCAATCCATTTATAACATTGAATAGGGTGAGGTACCTATTTTTACTCTATTAGCGAAGACTGCATATCAAGAAGACTGGCAACTCTGTCCAGAATCTGGAGACAGTAACAGCAACGCCACTTGCGGGTAAAGGTGGTACTTCCCATAGTGATGCACACACACACATATACACTTTTACCTTCCTCCAATAGAGGCGCTGTAACCTCTGTCGCTTCTCGTTTGTATGGGAGAAGGAAAGAGATATCAGTCTTCTTAATATCTAGTCTTAGCTATTAGGGAGGGTACCGCATTATTTCATTATTAATAAATCTTATTATTACAGCATTTTTGCTTTGTTATTAGGAGCCAATATAGCAAAAATGTCTTGAGAATGGTGAAATTTATATGTTTGAGCGCAGCAAAAACTCTAATCGGGTACCCCGATTATCACAATACCATTTTAGCCAATGCTTTGAGCAAATAATGCAGACTCTGCTCTAACCAAAGGCTTCAGATGATTAGGGTGATAATAGAAACATGGCAAAAATAGGTTTATTACCCTACATGCTCTTTTAAACACGCTTCCAAAGAGGAATCAAGTGTCCCCAAATTAAGGATCGAGTCTCCACTAATCTAAGAATATTCCATTTTTTTGTTGTTTTCCAGAAATGCCCATAGTTCATGTCCAGTGTAATATTTACATGCAATATTTTTATAATTAGCAGTCATCCCTTGAAACTATATAAAACGACAAAAAAATACTTAGTTTTTTATACTCTCAAGGAGTTGGATTGAGAAATAAAAAAGGGAATCAAGTCTCCTCAGTCTCCCCTAATATTAAACAATTTACAATGCTGTGGCATCGAAAAACATCTACAAACTTGGAGTTATCCATGGGTGATTTAGCTTTTAGGATCTGTTGGAGTACAGTGAAGATATAGCAATTTGAGGTTAGCGTTGTGACTAATTTTGAGGCTTGGTACTTGGAGTGGCAAAATGGTTCATATTCCCCCCTACAACCAGTTCATTTTACCCCCTAAGACATTTTATTTTTAAACAGCCATTCCGATTGAGCCATTTTGTCCTGATTACTAATTATTGCGGTTAAATATCTGCAAGAGGTTCAATTACTATGATGTAATACCATTTTCAGAATAAAATTAAAATTTCACCTCAAAAGACCTTCTACATGCAGAATTGGTTTACATCATATTTACTTCACATTCGACAGCTTATTATCAATAGAAATGGTTTCAATATCCTTTGAATATGTAACAGGTCAGGTTTCTGTGAAGTTTGTTCTAAATTTAACAAACATTGACTTGATTTGGCTACCTGTTCATTTTACCCTCACTGTTCATTTTACCCACAGTTCCCCTACACCAAAATGAAGTACACTTATTGTGAAAAAAATGTTCCAAAGTCACTGAATATCCAGTGCTTACGGTATTCATGTTCTGGATTTTCGACCAAAAAATAGATTTATTGCCCATAGTGGGATGGATGCATGACTCCAATTGTGGTCCGTAAATCGTAATTTTAATGCACTACAAGTATATGTGTTGTAGTATATGTATATCGCATGCGCTCTGTTCCTTACTAGCTGCTATCAGGAGGGCTTGCCAACGACCGGGTTGGGTACAAAACGACGCATTCCGTACTCTATGACTTGAGCTGTTATCGTAGTAAAAAACAAACATTTTTGGACAATTGCCAATTATATTTATATAATTATAGAATAGTTTCAAAACGACTACGAATTATTTTTCAATAGATTATTGGAATATAAACCAGGCTGTGGATCATATTTTACAGCCACTTAATTCGCGTTTGCCGAAATTAAGGTATGAAGCAGACGTTAATCCATATTCCTTGAGTAGAGAGTAAGTGCCATTAACAGGGATACAACAATCTGGCGTTCATCGGTGCTTTCACCTTTTACATCACATCGTGACCTACTGGCAATATTTTATTTGAATCAGAACACGTCCCGGCAATTGCTCTGAGCGTGACCAATGACCCCGCGTAGCCCTGCAAGGTATAGGTGTGTTCACAAATCTGTTGCTAGGAGCGCGAGCTATAAACTTTTGCTACCAATTCAGTTACAGATAGTATAGAACCGATGGTATCTTCTAACAAACTATGGACTATTGGCCATAACTAGCAACAGCGAGCAGAGAATTGACTTGCATAACATTCCCATCAATTGTTTTCATTCACAGAGTTCCGACAGCCAAATATCAGCAAAACCATTCCCGTTGTTATCAGCTTAATGTTTTCGGCAGCACTAAATGCATAGCTCGTTATTCGCATACATTAAATTGTACATAACGGTATGTCACCAGTAGCAAATGTCTGATAGTGTGCATAGTACTAGCTAGGTACATCAGAAGACTGTTTCTGGTAATGTGATTGTGGAACTTACCGAAAAGCATAAAATGATCAGCAGTATGATTGTTGTACTGCTACAAATAATAATTCAAAAAGTGATGTTACATTGTTTAAACATTCTAATCATTTCAAATCAAATCAAACAAATTGCTTATCATGAGCATCCGTTCGAAACCACCCTTCATAGATTTGAGCATCAGAAAAACTTTTCTCGTTCGCTACTCAAAGCATTGTCCAAAATGGGTAAGCATAAAAATAAATAAGCAGAAAAAACCAATCGGAGTGTCTGTCTGTGAGAACCATTTTCATTTTCGTGAACGTCTGCAGTTTTTTCGTTTACTCCACCAGTCAGACAAATAAAATATCTTAACTGCGCTATAATAAAGATTAATATTTTTGTCGAAATTGCCATCAGAAATCCCAACCACACCAGCTGATGTAAGGAACTCAAACTCAGGAATAGTATTCGTCGGTGTTTCGCTTTTTACCCAACAACCATAAAAATGATCTGAACGTAAATTTTTTATTCGTAATATGCCAATGAATTTGAGTAACTAACGGTGCCGCCAGGCTTAAGTGAAGATATAACAATATGTCTATACTCTATCAGATTTTTTCTCGAATTGATTGATGTCTCAGGGATATTTTGAGCGATTCGTTAATTTTTGAGCTATTTGAATGAATTTGTTACAATACTTTCAGCAAGTTTTCGTTAAATTTATTGTCTAAAATGCACATGCATTTTTGACATAACGATTCGATAATATCGCGATTTAGTCTTAACCCCCTTCTCCACTTTTTTATGAATGGCATTAACGGATGGCTTGACAATTCCTGCGTGTTGCGTTGTGTTGTGACCATGATTTTGGCAGATTGCTCACTGACTTTATCATGTTTTACTACTGATAATCTAATAAGAGTTACTTTCAGTAAGAGTTAATACCAATCCGACTTCTATTTAATCCTCAACAATACAGGGTAATCTTGGGAGAGATGCCTCACTCTCTATTTCTCGTATATAGAATCATTTTTGTACGGTAATATGATATTGCGATTTTGTTTTTCGAAGAATTACAATACTGGAGATGTAAAATAATCCTTATTATTAACTCACAAAATTTTTATTATTGATTATGTGCCTCTAGTTGCATCGCAAAGTACCGAAAATTTTCAGAATCATATTTATCATATTATTTCTTATCTTCGGTATACACCATACAAACACCTTTTAAAACTATATATTTCTTACTAATAACTTATATCTATGCTTGGAAATGCTAAAATCAAGTACTGAAGAAGCTTCGTTAAATCTGCGGCAATATCTTTCCAGTGGATTATTTTGCCCATATAAAGAACGGTGTCTAGAGATCCACAGCAGAGTAGGGTTACGAAGAACACGGGGAGGCGCATACAAGATAACACCCGAGAGAAGATTTGGACTGTCGCTATTACCTGACAGCAAGTCGAAAACAAAAACTCTTTGCAGGAAGATACGGCGAGTCGCCAGAGTCTGCAGACCGAGTAGCATACATCTATCGGCATAAGGAGGTAATACAAGTGGAACATTCCATGGAAGTTTCCTGAGAGCGAATCGCACAAAACATCTTTGTATACGTTCTAGTCGGTCACTTTGAACGGCATGGTATGGTACCCAATCTTGCACAGCATACTCCAGAACACTTCTAATCAAAGCACAGTAAAGTGCGTTTAGTGCGTAGAAATCATCGAAGTCCGCCGTGTTCCACTTTAGTCAGCCAGATGGGAAATCCTAAACGCTTTAATTTCAGGATTGCGATGTTGCGCTGTACTTTGTCGAAAGCTTATGAAAAATAGATATAACTTGCGTCCACTTGATGACACTTCTTGACGGCGGAAAACAACTTAGAAGTGTAAGATATCAGGAAGTTGTTGATCGTTTCGTAACAAACCCGTGTTGATACTCCGAGATAATGTTGGATGCAGCTGCATACGTGACGTTATAGACCAGCTTTTCGAGAACTTTGGAGAGACTGTTTAATAATGAGATACCTCTGTAATTTTCGACGATGTGGATATTTCCAGCCTTATGGATGGGAACGATTGCATCTGCTTTGCAGGCGACAGGAAAATTGAATTCAACGAAAGAGCGATGGAAAATGATGCACACTACAGCTTTCTATAAATTGGGGCGAGAGATGATCGGGGCCCGGCCCTTTCGACGAATCAATGAGAGGCAGAGCCTTCAAGACGTCAGCTCGACTTACAACGGGACGAGAAAGATTTATGTTGTACGATGGCAATGTTTCCAAATACTCTTCCGAAGGTACGGTATAGTGTTTCTAAAAACTCCGCGAAAGAAATCATCAAACAAATTTACGGCATCAGCTGGAGATTGCGCACTTGCCTTTTTCAAGAAATGCGTCAGTGGGAGTACTACCGGATCGTTTTCTGCTACTAACGTATTTCCAAAATGTTACAGGGTGATCACGAAGGCTATTTTGCACATGATTGAAATACTCACGAAAAGCAGAATTCCGGGCAGTTTCGTATTGCAGTTCTGTCAGTCGAAAAGTAACTTTGTTTTCGTCTGATTTAAGGCGAAAATAACGCTTGCGTTCCACCATGGCGAATCTCAGCGTTCCACCAGTCGACAGTGGCAATCAGTGCGAAGATTTCGTCAAAGCTGCCAACGGTTAAAGTCAAAATCAAAGTCGTCAATCGAGTGAAATGAATCGTTTTCAGTGTTGGTACGTACATCTAGCCGCAGGACAAACGGTTTGTGATGAGGATCGACTTTGAGAATAGCAGGCGGAGGTTCAAGCAGCTCTGCGATATCCGTGTTATTTACGAATGCAATATCGAGGATCCCCCCGTTCACATTCGTCAGTGAGCAGATCTGGTACAGACCGCCTGCAACCATAGACTCCGTCACAGCTATTTCTTGTTCCGATGAGGCATTAATAGGTAGGTAACATTTTGGATCGTTGTCGAGTGACCAATGAAGGCGTGGAAGATTGTAGTCTACAAAACGAGAACAGTGTCGGTGTTGCCACCATTGTCTAGAACTGTTTGAACGGTATTAGCGGCGCGTGATACAAATCTGGATCACTATTTGGCCTTAGATAAACACAGCTTATATATACAGATTGATTCGAGAGGGCGATACGCTCGGCGATTTGCCCCAAGCGTTCAATTCCTGGCAAGCCTAGCTGCGAACCTGCGAGGTTGTTCTTTACCGGTATTAGGACGCCACCGCCTCGGCGCAGATGACTGGTTGTTGAGTTGCGGTCGCAGCGGTATATTGCATAGTTCGACGAGAGTTTAGCTTTTAATATGTCTTCGCGTAGCTTTCCGTTAGGACAATGACGCCATAATCACTAGAAAAAAGCGCTAGATGGAATTCTTGTGTTTTCGTTCTCATTTCTCTCACGTTCTGGTAGTAAACGGAAAGAAACTGCTCGGAATGTGCAACAACTTCGGGAACAGGCAATACAGGAAATAAAACAGGTGATGCAACTAGTTGTGAGGGGAGCGAAGAACAGTGGAGGTCATCGATGCTAAGCCGGGCGCATTCAGTTTCCAAAAAAGACCAACTGGCCATGTAGACGCCGTCATAGCCTTATCTTTGAGATCCGTAGGCATGCCAACTTTTGTTGGAGACAAAATTCAGCGCTCTAGGGTCTCTGTACTTATACTAAATATTAAAATTTGTTTTTTCTTTAATTGTTCGATTTTTTTTGGTAAATCATGTATTAGGTGAATAGTTGGAACCTTTTAGAAGGCATTCTGATCATGTACACGATCATTTATAATTTCAGAGGAAAATGCCGTCGTGTCATGAACAAACGGTCACGATTTCGTGAACTGAACGATTTACGAAAACCGTGACCAAGTTCCTGAAATTATGAATAATAAACCTCATGAAACTATTTGTGTTTTCTAAAAACCAGTTCACCCCGAATATATGGACAAAAAAGGGAAAAACGAAACCACCTGCAAAATAAAATTTATTTCATTTCCGCACTTTTTTTATTTTTTGTGAGTAATAGACATCCTGAAGTATTGAGAAATGCAACTGTTAACTCAAAATTGTTATTGATATCGAAAATATCACGCTCGATTTTAAATTGCCTCTTAGTGAGTAAAAACAAGAGAAAATTGAACGCTAAACTAACAAAATAGTTATATTCAAGATATGCTATTTTTTACACGCTATAATTTGTTTCAGGTAGATTAAAGTTAATTGAATGTAACTGTAAGGAGTACTCGAAGAAATAAATATTCATCACTTTTTTGTATGATAAAATATTTGGTCACTTTTTAAATGTAACGTAACAGTCCAAAATCCCAAAGTCTTTTTGTGCGTAGTTTACTACGTCAACAAAACATAAACATGAAATTTTCTTCAAGCATTTTCGACCTATTTTCTAAAAAAATAAAACAATGGCGGTATATTTAGGTATCTCATTGTGCACAGCCAAAACAATTTGTAACGTAACAGTCTTTTTTCATAGATTATTTAGTTTTTGTATTATGTTGATTTAATAACCCAAAAACGTACTTTTCATGCTCAAAATAAGTTAAAGTAGTTTGCAAATAAGTTTATTGCTACGTTTATTTTTTTCTGTTCAAAAGCGACTTTTGTATGAAAATGTAATTTTTGTGAACTATTTCGCAAGCACGGATATTGGATCGTAACTAATATGTTAGGAATCACGAACCAGTTCACGAATACATGAATAATATTTTATGATTTCGTGAACTAATTCACGAAAACGAATCGTAAGTTGCGAGTATTATACTAGGTATCGTGAACCGGTTAACGAATACATGAAAAATATTTCATGATTTCGTGAACTATTTCACGAGCACGGATATTGGATCGTAACTAATATATTACTATTAGGGATCATGAATTAGTTCACGAGGATTGAATGGATTCATGAATAAAATTCCGAATTTCGTGAAATAATCAACGAAAAAATATCTAGAATATTTTGATTTTGTGAATTAATGTTCCTATATCTATGAATAAAATCATGAGTCAACCATTGGTTTTATGAATAATGTTCATAAAGTTGTGAACTAGTACGCGTACTGAGAATCGAATTAGAAATAACTTGGCGGAAACCGTGAATGAAGTTCATAAAACAAAAACCAATATTTTCACTAACGAAAACGTTATGCGGGTGTTACTGAAGGGAAATTGAACATAATTATAAAAGCCATGACTTTTGTTCATGGTCCTGTTTTCGTAACGTAAAAACGTGATTGTTCCAGAATTTATGACACTTTATTCACGATTTTGGGAACAATTTTTACGGTGCATTAAATGAACATTTGTATCAGTTACAAGGTCTTAATAAGGTATATCCACAAACTAACCGACCTAACACCGTGACATAAAGGATCATTAGTCTATTTATCTATATATTTTAACGGGCTATATGGGTCGAAGTATTTATTACATTGCATTATTCTTTAAAGTTTCAGGCACTAACTTTCGTGAACGCATTAACTTGTATTGATGTCAATTTGGTTATAAAACTAAAATTTCAACGAATTAATGCTTTTTTCACAAAATGAAACATTCATCAATAAACCTAAATGATATAAATCAGCGGTTCTCAACCTTTTTCGTGCCATGGACTTCTTAGAAATCACCCTGGATTGCAGCGGACTCCCACGGATAAACATCGATTTTGTATACTATCAATATGTTATTTTCAGTTTGTTAGGAAACAAGACTTGAAATTTCAATATGCACTCGGAAAATATATTTTCCTTCGCGGACCCCCCGCAACGACTTCACGACCCTCACCCGACGCGGCATCTCTCCCGAAATTATACCAATTAGATTACTTTATTCTATTAGCAAATTTGAGAAAATTGTTCTAACCAGTATGATGTCACATATCATTGAGAATTTTATTTTTCTTTCTGGGTAGATACAGGCAAATATCTCAGAGGGCCGGTTCACTGAAGTTGCTCTACTGGAGATTTAAAAAGCTTTGACAGTATTTGGCACAAAAAATTAGGGCACAAAAGATTTTTACCTCTGATCTTACAAATTTACCCGTTAGCTGTAAAAAGTCACTTCGACTTCCATCTCAGGAGTAGGGTTCGTCGCGGTGCGGATGTGGGCGGTAAATGGATTGTCCGCACCGCAACCGCAAAAATATAATAAAACCGCACCGCTTACCGCAACCGCACTTTATTTACCGCACCGCACCTCGCGGTAATGCGGTAAATGCGGTAAATTTTTTGTATTTTTAAAAATAGTGTTGAGAAATTGTACATTTGTGTAACCATATATAATAAAATGTTATTCTTATTCACACGAAATTTAACTTTAAAAGACTCCTCAGAATGTAATGTTTATGAAAAAAAAATCAACTTTTGCATTTTCTCTTAATAAAATTCCGTACATTTTAGGGCAAACATTATACATTCAAAAACGCTCTACTGCAGTAATAGGAAAACTTTTATTTTAGCAACCCTTCAGTTAATTGAAAAATGTGGAATAAAAATGTAATAAGAAATGAAGTTGCATATTTTTTTCTTTAAATTTTCATATTTTTAATGTTTTTGACATATGAAAATGAAATGGATGATTTTCGCATTTATGTAGTAATCCACCTTTCATTCTTAAAGGAATTTCAGCAAAAAAAATTAAAGTAGAAATACCAGTACTTCTATATAGTAGCGCATATACTCCAATACAGTCAAATAAAAATATATTGTATTTCATCAATAAGAACGACACCATATTTGACGAAAAAAAAATTGCTCTGTACATTACATCTAATCAGGAGACCGGTCTCAACCGGTACATAATTATTGAACATTAGAAAAACTGCAAAAAATGTATGATTTGTAGCATACAGCAGAAATGATTTTTAAAAATAGGGGGTTTTACGGACAAAATATCCCAAAACTCTAACTTCCGCATTCTTCAAGACACAGATGTAAAACTAAGATTGCTCCCTTTAAAAATGTATGAAGTTTTATTTTCTAAAGGCTAGTTCGAAAGTTCTAGCATTTAATGCATTTTCCTCTAATATTTTCCCAAAGAGCCAATGGCAAAAACTTCAATTGAAGTGAACGGGAGTTAAACTATGTGGTATTTGGCAAAAAAGCTACAAAATAGTCCTAACTGAAAAATATTAGGACTTAATTTGGTAGAAAATTATAGTAAATTTGAATGGAAGTACGCGAAAAAAAAGTTATGTAGCATACTTTTTGAGAAAGAGTCCAATAAAATTGACTGCAGAAAAATTCACATTGAATTTACACAGCAATCAAAGAAGATAGAAATACGATGTTGATGAACGAATGATAGAATAATCATCCTAGTTTGGACCCCTCCTTATTTTGGACGCTTTCATACATTTGTATCCTTTACTGCCAACTACTCCAAATTCGTTTGGGTTGATGAAGATAATTATATTCTTTGGGTTGTGTTTAAGACCCAGCATAATTAGTTCATCTCTAATTCCTTTAAATTAGTCAAAATTCACAGTTGAAAAATTGATATCGAAAACGATTCATAATTCCACGATTTCAAACAGAAAGCGGGAGCACTTTTAAATTGGATTTAAGAGTAAAAATTTATTATTTTTAAATGATCTATTAATTATGTCTCTATTTGGATCTTGCATTTTATGTATTTGAAATGGTTAGTTTGTGAAATTTTACTTAGAAGTATAAAATAACTAGTCCAAAAAATGTCGTAAAAATAATAGCGTCAAAATATTTCGGACACAGCTAGATTTTCTTTTGTTATTGCAGTCTTTTTATCAATTTTGAATAATCAAAATTATCAATTTTTTTTGCGGTGCGGTTGCGGTAAAACCGCGCGGTAAATGTTCTTTCCCGCACCGCATCCGCGAGAAAAAGCGTCTCACCGCACCGCAGATTTTGCGGTGCGGGTGCGGTAAAAACCGCGCGGTTGCGGTAATTACGAACCCTACTCAGGAGGATGCAGTGGTGCATCAACTTGATACCGAAAATAAAGTGTTTTTCTTTTCGCCCACCGGCCAACCCCTCCTTTTGACGCTGGTTACTAGTTTTAAGAGCTGAAAAATAAGTAATTTTCATGAACTGACAATTTGTTAATCGGGATACTCATCACAAAAACGAGCTGCTATAGTTTTACGAAACAGGGTCTACCAAGCTGGCGGTAATTTTCAGCCGCTAATATGTTATGTACTGCGATGTCAAGTAAAGTCAAGTAAATCAGGAATTCCAATAGGGATGAAGTGCCCTACTGAACACATTAAGAGCTATAATCGCTAGAAGTGTTTATTGCCCCATATTCTTTGTGATAGCCTATATTAATCGAATCTATCCGGCTACACTTTTTTTACTTCTAAAAGCACCAAACCAATTTCTATCCACCCACTTTCTATTGTGACTTGTTTTCCGTAAAAATCACGGATATGCATGTGGACACTGGCTTTGAATAGCCAGCAATTGGATTATCTGAGCGCTTTCATCTGGCGGCAAAATTGTTCGAAGCCGATCAAACAGCTATATAAAACTAGATTGTGTTCATGACCAGAGACCGTGTGATTTTTTATGGAAGGTCAAATGATTGATAGCTGTTAACGATAGACGACGAGAATTGGGTTTGGCTCATACTAGTGTGGTTGTTTTTTTTTTGTTTGGAAGACTCGACATAAAGAGGATTAGGCAGATTTTCCGGCAACACGCGCGTGGTTTTTTCTGGTTAATGGAATTCGTACTATTACTGTACAGGACTAAACTTTCAAGGTCAATTGGTATTCGATTCGATTGCAGGATCAATCGATGCTAGCGAAACATTTTCTCGAGAGAAAAAACGAATTTCCCTCGAAAACCAATCCCCAGGAACTGAAACACCGAAGTTTTTTTTCCCCAGAAAGAACTGATTTCCTCGAAAGCACTAATTCCTAAAAAAAAACAATATTCCAGAATGTACCCTTTCACAGGAAAGCATTACCCAGAATGAACCAATGCTCAGAAGTTCATTTCCCAAATATAACCATTTTCCATCAATTTTTGATACTGGGGTACAAATGTTTACGTTAGTGTTTTGTCATGTGTACATAATTCGGAAAATGTATTATATCTTTTTTAAAAGCAAAATATCGATACACAGTGAGCGAGGAATATGTGTAAAATTGTATAAGCTTCAACATTGCTGAACAGTAGAATCTGTTATTGAAGGGGTTACACCACCGTAGAGTTTAAAAAAATCGAAATTTTTATTCACCTAAAATGTGCTTTGAAGTCTTGAAAATGATATACCAAAAAAACGCAGGCGACAATGATTGCTAAATGTTCAAATTTTCAATTCTGCCGCAGCGCCTCTTATGTATATTCCGAGCGCATTAACTTTAACTTCAACAGAATTTTCAAAACCACATTTGTTAATCTGGCCGGAAACGTAATTCAAACAAATGATTTTTGATCGCTTTGAAATCTTTACAGGCTTTTTTCATTGGGTAATTTTTTTTTAATCGGCAGTTTTGTGACGGTTTTTATAATATTTTCAGCGTTTATTTACTAAAATGAGCCCCATTTCGCGAAAAATCCAAACATCGAAAAAAAAATCCTACGTACGTCTCTTGTTATTGTTATGAGAAATCGAAAAAACTTTAGTTTTAAACTCTAGGTTGAAAATTACGGGAGCTAGGTTTCCGGCCGTGAACACTTTCCAAAAAGAGGCGTCTACGGAAAAAGGCTTTTTTTTATGCTCCACTACTAGAACTATAAAGCATATTTGACAAGATCTCGATTCACTTCTTTATTGCATCTGGAAAAAAATCCTGAAAAATGCATATTTTTCCGTGTTCTCAGTGGTATAACCCCTTAACACAGAGAACAGACGTCAATCTTCAGCATTCAACTTGTGTAAAATCTCTAACGGTTTCGAAGGTAGTTGGGATATTCAAACCAGGTGCGCTACTGTCGTCATGTTTTTTTTGTGGCTGAGTTCGACAGAATTGACAGCGGTTATTCATCTACCCAGTCAAACTAGTCTGGAACCGATTCGGACTTTCAGCATGAATTCCAGCTCAAATGCATCATCCGATAGAGTCGGAATCGGTTGTTTTCTTTGAGCAAGATTCCATACTGCATCCATTCAGGATTTCGAACCGGTTCCGGAATGTATTTGACGGATAGTTGGGATAGGTTGGTGTGGCGGCGCTAGTGTTCATCGTATATTAATTCAAATGTTTACACACGGTTTTTAAATATTTTTGTTCGATCATGGATGTCTGTTCTCTGTGCCCTTAATATAGTGACGCTACTATAGCAAAATAACTGAAAATGCGCTTGGATCGTTATCGTAATTTTTGCTTTTACAGATGTAAGACGCAAGCAAAACACATTCATGAATACGATTTGTAAATAACATGCATCGCGCACCATTAGTTATCTTCTGTACTGTCTTTAGTTTTTATACATGTACAATGCACCGGCTTTACCTGTCACTTCGACGTCTTCCTGTTTTATCTTCGTTTATCTCCACTTTATTTTTACTGTTTGTATTGGCATTTGGTATTCACAAAAGTATCGAAATAAATACACCTTTTGGCCGGTTTTTGGATAATTTTCTACCGTTTCAAAGATAATTCAATAATATTCACAACTCCGTATAGATGGTCAAACTTGGTTGAAAACTATCAGAGTTATATCAATATTAAGACAAAAAGTGAATTTTGACGGAAACGGCAGCCCCCAGCAATCAAGTCTGTTATCCTTTCGAATACCCGGTTTACGCGAACATAGGGAGTAGTTCCTTCATGAGCATAAGTTTGCGTGCCAAATAAGTCTTGCACGCAAACTTGTGGTCTTTTCGTCTATTCGTCTTTTCATGTATTTGAAATATTTCATTCGTAAACGTACAATCCACCCCATTGCTCGGTTGGCTCAAGTATTTTAATAACTTATGTAAAATGGTACTTGCACTACACAGGTCCGTAGTAACAATAGAGGTTTTATGACGCTTTTGAAGCCCTTCTAAAAACTAATAACGCACTTGTAGTGTGCTATAAACTAGTGTGACCATATCAGACGAGTTAAAAACCAGGACAGCCAAAAGGGTACTGCTTCCCCCCGTTATCTCTCCATCGGCATTGCCTTTTCGGCATGTTTTCGCTAGTTAAAAAGTTCTGGGGTCCGGCAGGCAGAGCTTCGACAGTAAACAAAAGTTCTGGGAGTCTGGGAGGAAGAGCTCTGCCAGAAAGTCTTTCATCGAAATTCGATCACCAAGAGCTTTTTCGGATTTATACAAAGGCAGTTCTTGCTACACCACCATCAGCAAACGTTTCATGCTGAGATGGTCTGTGCTGGACCGGCGAGGAGTTTTCAGTACTAAAAACACGACAATTACGTAAATCGGAAACATCAGCGATCTCAAGTAGCTACCCTGCGCTATGCCTGGCTATCTCCAATTACAACCATTATCTCTCGATTTCAGAGCTGCAAAACCTACTGCTGTTACCAAAAATTTCTCCGTTTAATCGATTGTTATATGAAAACTGGCGGATAGCATGATGTAAATAATTTTAGCTTTATATAGGCTCACTCTAATTCTGACCTCGAAAATTTGAAATTCAAAATGGCGGATCCAATATGGCGACTGTGCTTGGTTAAATTTCGTGTTGTTTATATTGGCCCAAAACGTTTTACAAAGGTGTTTTCGGGATCATTGATTCTGATTCTAACGTCATAAATGTAAAATTCAAAATGGCGGATCCAATATAGCGACTGTGCTTGAATAAATTTCATGTTATTTTTCATATTGGCCTAAAGCGTCTTAGAGGCCGTACATGAATGACCTAGCTTTTTTGGCTATTTTCGACCCCTACCTCCAACCTCGTAGCATTTAATCACAAAATTCTAACCTCCCCCTTGTAAATGAAGTAGCATTTCCCACCCCCTCCTACTCCGCGGCAGTGGGATGAAAAAAAAACATGTTTTACAATTCTTTTGAAGCATCTCCTTACAAAATGTTTGACGGCTTTTGTTAACATTTTCATAATAACAGCAAATTGCGTACAAAATAAACCCATTTCATGACAAATATAGTGTTGATAGTTTTGTTTTAAACAATATATGTCATGGAGCATGCAGTTCTCTCAGTTCACAATCCTATAACTGCGAATGATTCTGAGAAGAATTCGTTTATCTAAATTACTATATTGGTTTGGTTGAATCCGAAGAAAAAATTAAATCCAGCTACCAAACTAATTCTACTAGTTAGCAAGAATGTAGTATACTAAATCTTTTCGTTTTCTTGCGAGCTTGAAGAAACATTAAATTATTATTAAATTCTCTAATCAATGGGTTTTGATGCTCGTCAAAAAAATTCAAACGTAATGCAACGTAACACAGCTTCTGACCCTACCCTTCCCCTCGTCACACTTCGTCACGAATTTGGTATACCCCCTGCTCCCCAAAATGCATTTATGCATGGCCCCTTACAAAACGCTAACGGCAACCCCACACTGGGGTACAAATGTATCCCACGCCAACATTGACACCTGCTTCCACGAAGGCTATAAGAAAACTGCCTATACCACTTTTTCCTACTCTTACTAGGAACTATAAATTGAATTATGCTTAGGGTCCCAGGTCGGTAAATGCGTCTTCATACGGCTCCCAAGAAGGTGTGGGGTACATTTGTATCACAGTGCAACGTTCTAGGGTAAATAGCATTCATATTGCGGCCATAACAATGACGTCGTTCCTGATTGACGGTTCTGGTTACAATGAAAATGCCGCCTTTAAAGCCAAACATACAGAACATTCCTAGTTTATTTATGACATCTCGGAAAGAGCGGTTGGTGTTCCGCTTGAAACCATTAGCCACCCTCTTTGTCGTCGTTATGACTTTCGGACTTCTCCCCAATCCAGACCTTTTGGCTATCAACAAACATTTCTGAAACATTTTGTTATGTTGGTAACAGTTGATATGGACGATTTTAACGATTGAATAGAGGCACTTCTGAACACAAACATAGTGCTCAGCATTTCTAAATACACGCTTGAAAGAAAAGCATCAAGTTTTATTCGACCAAATTTTGATCATAACACTCTTTACGGTACACAAATATTTCATGTAACTGTTTTACATGTTTCCTATTCCATTTCAGTACTTCACACCCATCACTCAAAAGAACGCTTAAACTCGAACATTTACTCAATCATAGACATACTCTTTCCGAATAGTACATTGAGAACTAGTGAAAACAATACCCGCATTTATATTAGACATTATTAGTTTAATTGACTTGTTTGCGAACTACTCGGTCTAGCCCCGACGATGGACCGACGGAGAATTCCCCGGTGTCACATCACTATGGATTGTGACGCACCTCTTATTACACCTCATTGATCGACCGGTCGAACAACCGCAGCTCCGACCCTGTACTACTTAGCTGTCATACATCCGCCGACCGAGAAGTGACACGTAGGTAAGAAAAAGTGCAAGTCAGAGAGTTGAATTAACGTGATAGCTGAAGTAGCGTGCAGGAAGAATTAATTTATTATCCTACAGAATTATTGATTATTCTACTTATATCTAGAGTAAAATACCTAGGGCATATCTTACTCACGAAACATTTATTTAACAAAGAACACAGAAGGTAAAATAATCTTGTGAAAATCTACATATAAAACCTAACCTAAATCATGCATTTACAGTTAATAGTACGGATAGTTGCGTCTAGTACGGGCAAATAAGTATCACAAGGAAACTAAACGTGAGTAGTATAAGCATTGTTTGTTAAACCACACCTATGTCATACACACAAATCCCATGAAACCATGAAGGTAATTAATTATAATGAACTTATACCTTTATTCCCAAAGGGATTTTATAACCTCCCTCTACGTTTCGGTACAAATATACGAGAGTTACAAAACCGGAAATCATCTCCTTTATTGTCCGTTTACTTGCGCAACATTTTATAAAATCCGTTTATCAATCGGGGGCTCTAGTCGGTATGTCAAAGAAAGGTGACGGTCAGGGAACTTCCCCAGCAAACGATGCTCTACCGCCGGGAGTGAGCTGCGACATATGTAAGAATCCGGATAACAGTCGGATGGTAGCGTGTGATTCGTGTGGGCAGTGGTTTCATTTCGCGTGTGTTAGTGTGGATTCAAATGTTCAGGATGAGGAGTGGAGTTGCAAGAAATGCCTTGAGGCGGCGATTCAACTTCCAGCCGGTGCATCTACACCTAATACCGACACTGGAGTGATACCAAAGCCCGGAACCAGGCTAACAGAATCTAATCTGGAGGAGTACGTGCAGAAACAGTTGGCGGTGATACAGGTGGGCTTTGAACGTTTGTTGAAGGCGAAAGATGATCGGCATCTGAAGGAGCTCAGAGATCAACGGAAGAAATATGAACAGGTGTTGAAAGACACGGAGCGACGTGTGCTAGAGCGTGTGGAAAGGCAAAACTTAATTAGCTCAAGTGGGGGTGGATTAACGGCGAGTTCAACTGTAAATCAACCGGCACAGGTGGTGTCCAGTGGATCGACTGGTAATCAAAACCCGAAATTGTTAGGTAGCAGATCAACAGCGAGTTCTACGAGTTATCATCCACAGCAGGTGGCAGGAGGATCAACGACAGGTGCGATCGGAAGTCAGCCGTTGCCATGGACGTTGGGAACCGGACCGACAGCAAGTTCGACGGAAAATCCACTGCCACAAATTAATGCACAAGAGGTGAGTCAGGGCAATGAGGCTCTAGCACATGAGTTGATGTTGCTGGAGGAGCAGCAGGCATTAGAGAAGAAACATATGGAGGAGCGAAGCCGCTTTTTACAACGGCATGCGATGTTCGGCGGAGGAGCAGCCGGTGGAATCGGACTGAATCCTCAGGCGACAGCATTCCAACCGATTGGTAGCGGGTTTTTCGGTGTTTCTTCGCTAAGTCAAGGTCAGATTTCAGCGCGTCAAGCTATCAACAAGGAGCTTCCCATATTTTCCGGCAACCCAGAAGAATGGCCGCTTTTTCTAGCAAGCTACGAGAACTCGACCAGGATTTGCGGATATAGCGACGAAGAAAACATGCTTCGACTTCAACGAAGCCTCAAGGGAAAGGCAATGGAAACGGTACGTTGTCGTCTGTTGCATCCTGCCAACTTACCGGGGGTTATAGCGACGCTAAGAACCCTGTTTGGGAGACCGGAAGTCATCGTCCATTCGCTGGTGAATAAGATCCGGGAAATGCCATCGCCGAAAGCTGAAAAACTGTGCACGCTGATCGATTTCGGAGTTGCAGTTCAAAACGTCTGCGCGACCATCACAGCTTCAGGTCTCGACGAGTATATGTGCAACGTGGCGCTACTCCAAGAACTGACGGAGAGATTGCCGCCTTCTATTAGACTGAACTGGGCGTACCATCGGCAGGGACTGAACAGAGTCACTCTTTCGGAATTCGGAGACTGGCTTGGGAAGTTAGTTGAAGCAGCGAGCATAGTCACGATGCCAACTCTCAACATCTCGAAACCAGAGAGACGTGGAAGGAAAGACGACAACTACATCAACGTTCACTCGGAAAGCAACTCTAGTTGCGAAGTTCTCTCGTTAGATCGCCCGATTACTGCATCAAAGGGCTGTCTCGTATGTTTGAACGAATGCAGCGGTCTGGACACGTGTGGCAAGTTTCTCGCCTTGGGCGTCGGGTCCCGTTGGACAGTTGTGAAAGAGCAAAGGTTGTGCAGAAAGTGTCTACGGAGGCATTACGGTGCCTGCCACGTGAAAACACCCTGTGGAAGAAACGGTTGCTCGTTCATGCACAACACATTGTTGCACGACGACAAGCGATATAACAAACGTTTGACTCCCGAACCAGCGCAGCAGTCTAACGAGAGTTCAACAACACAGAGCTGCAACACGCATTCGAAGAGGGCGGGAAAGGTTTTATTTCGGTACGTGCCTGTAACGATCTACGGTAAGGGAAAGCAAGTGACAACCTATGCTTTCCTCGACGATGGGTCGTCGGCGACTTTGATGGAGCACGGCCTACTGAGAGAATTAGATCTTAAAGGAACGCCCTATCCATTGTGCTTGAATTGGACGGGTGGCCACCAGCGGGAAGAAGATGAGTCAGTCTTACTGACGTTGAAGATCTCCGGTGTAAATGACACTCGTGAAGTGTTCGACCTTCCAGAGGTTTATACGGTTAGGGATCTTTCTCTTCCGAAACAGTCGGTCTCAGTCTCGCAGTTGGCAACTAAGTACAGCTATCTCAAAGGTTTGCCATTGAAATCATACGATGATGTCTCTCCACGGATCCTTATAGGGATGAACAATTGCCGCCTGGGTCACGCCCTGAGAAGTGTCGAAGGTGGTGAGAACGAACCGGTGGTGTCTAAAACCCGCCTTGGATGGATGATATACGGACCTTGCACCATGGAATCTGGTACGACGAACTCCGGCTATAGCAGTTATTACAGTTTCCACATCTGTCCCTGTGTTAGGGAAGAAGAAAGGGATCTGAATGCGGCACTTAAGGAATACTACTCAATTGAGTCGTTGGGAATCTCTGGTTCACAAAAATCACTACATTCAAAAGATGAGGAGCGCGCGATTAAAATTCTGTCAACCGAAACACGACTGGTAGGGAATCGCTACGAGACCGGCCTATTGTGGCGCTATGATCAAGTACAGCTACCCGACAACAAGGGAATGGCTGCAAAGCGCCTAGCTTGTCTACAGAAGCGAATGAGACGGGAACCCGAATTAGCTGCGGCGATGCGATCGAAAATGCTTGAGTACGAGGAGAAGGGTTACATTCGGCGACTGTCGGCAATGGAGAAGGCGGAGAAACATTCTAACGACTGGTATCTACCAATCTTCCCAGTAACCAACCCGAACAAACCAGGGAAGCTACGAATCGTATTCGACGCGGCCGCCAAGGTCAACGGCGTCTCACTGAACTCGTTCCTCCTAACGGGACCCGATCAATTGGTGTCACTGCTTACAGTTCTGTATAAGTTTCGCGAGTTTCGCGTCGCCGTAGTGGGAGACATTCGGGAAATGTTCTTCCAAGTACAGATGAAGAAGCTAGACCAACGAAGCCAGATGATTTTGTGGAGCAACGGTAATCCGGAGGATGAACCCGAAGTGTATGCGGTAGCAGTTATGACGTTCGGTGCGGCATGCTCTCCTAGCTGTGCGCACTATGTCAAGAACCGAAACGCTGAAAGATTCGAAGAGCAGTATCCACGAGCGGTAGAGTGCATAAAGTATGAGCATTATGTCGACGACATGTTGATGAGTGTTGAGACTGAGGAGGAAGCTGTAAAACTAGCCAGCGAGGTACGATCTATCCACTCTCAGGGAGGATTCGAGATACGCAATTGGTTATCAAATTCCCGTTCGGTCATCGATAATCTGCACGAGGTCAGTACCACGGAAAAGAACATGAGCTTTTGCGCGGAGATGACGACGGAAAAGGTGCTCGGTATGTGGTGGGACACCACAACAGACACGTTCACGTTCAAATTATCACCGAAGCACGACGAGCAGCTACTTTCCGGAATCAGGATGCCAACAAAACGAGAAGTTCTGAGAACATTGATGGCTATATACGATCCGATGGGATTCATTGGTAATTTCCTCATCTACTTGAAGATCCTGATGCAGGAAATCTGGCGTTCCGGATGTGGTTGGGATGATGAAATCAACGGAAAGCTGGCCGAAAAGTGGCAGACGTGGATCGAAGCGTTGCCGAACGTCCATCAAGTTAAGATTCCTCGCTGCTACCGAATTATAACATCTGCCAAACCAGCCAACAATGTGGAATTGCATATTTTCTGCGATGCCAGCGAGAGTGGGATGGCTGCTGTGGCCTACTTCAGGTTCGAGGAAGAAGGAAAGGTGGAATGTGCGATGATTGGATCTAAAACACGCGTAGCCCCTCTGAAGTTTCTCTCTATCCCTCGACTTGAGCTGCAAGCTGCCGTTATTGGAGCTCGTCTAGCCGACTGTATCGTCAAATCACATCGTATTAAGATCATGCGCCGTGTTTTCTGGACAGACTCCCGTGATGTAATATGCTGGTTACGATCTGACCATCGGCGCTATAGCCAGTTCGTTGCCTTCAGGGTCAGTGAGCTGCTGGATACAACTCAAGTGGATGAGTGGAGATGGTTGCCAACTAAGATGAACGTAGCGGACGAAGGTACGAAGTGGCAAAGGCTGCCAGACTTACGCCCTAGTAGCCGCTGGTTTCGCGCACAGGATTTTCTTTGGGAATCGGAAGCCGAATGGCCTGGTCACAATCGAGATCAAGGATCAACTGTAGAAGAAATTCGACCCAGTGTCCTACATCATACAGTTACCGAGCCGCTAGTGAGTTTCGAGCGCTTCTCCAAATGGAAACGTCTGCTGAGATCGATGGCATATGCCCATCGTTTCATCACGAATCTTCATAAGCGCATCGAAGGGGCCACCGCCGAGCTGGGACCACTAACGCAGGAAGAGCTGAAACTGGCGGAAAGCACAATTTACCGGATTGTTCAACAGCAGGCGTACCCTGACGAAATGCGCTTGATCCGTAGCAATAGCTCAGATGCCAGTCCGTGGAAACGTACCTTGCCAAAAAGCAGCTCGTTGTACAAGCTGAGTCCAGCTATCGATGAACTCGGTGTTCTACGGATGCGAGGGCGTATAAACGCATGCGAATGGGTTGACGAGGCGACCAAAAACCCCATCCTGCTTCCAAGACGGAATCCCGTGACTGATCTGGTGCTCGCTGAGTACCACGCTTCTTGCCGTCATCAGAATCATCACACAGCGCTGAACCAGGTACGATTGAAATTCAGCATCCCTCGTCTTCGTTCAGAGTTCGATCGTGTACGCAGAAACTGTCAGCGTTGTAAAGTCCGACAATCAAAGCCACAACCTCCAGCGATGGGAAACCTCCCGCTTGCCCGTATGGCAGCATTTCAAAGACCGTTCTCGTACACCGGGATTGACTATTTCGGGCCAATGTCGGTAACAGTTGGCAGAAGGGTCGAGAAAAGATGGGGAGTACTACTTACCTGCATGACAACCCGAGGTGTGCACATTGAAGTAGCACATTCGTTAACCACGGATTCTTGTATTCTGGCACTGCGCAATTTCATTGCGAGGAGGGGTTCCCCGCTGGAGATTATAAGCGATCGAGGAACTAACTTCATAGGAGCGTCGCGAGAGCTGCGCGAGGCCATGCAGAAAATCGACATGACGAAACTTATGGTTGAATTCGTCAGTCCTAACACAAAGTGGACGTTCAATCCACCGGCCGCTCCACATTTTGGTGGCTGCTGGGAGCGTTTGATCCAGTCGATTAAAAAGATCATGAACGATTTCGACGTCCCACGCCTGCCATCCGACGAGATTCTGCGATCCATGCTATTGGAGATCGAGATGATCCTGAACTCAAGACCGCTCACTGACATACCGCTAGAAAACGACGCGGAACTTCCGTTAACGCCGAACCACTTCCTATTAGGATCGGCAGACGGGACTAAGCCCCCGATTATCTTCGATAACGAACCGGCAGCCCTCAAGCGGTCATGGACGATGGCCCAGCTGTACGCCGACAGGTTTTGGAAAAGATGGGTGGCCGAGTACCTGCCCACGTTGACACGCAAGACAAAATGGTTTCAACCGGTGAGGCCCATCCAGAAGGTTGATCTGGTGCTAATCGTGGACTGCAATCTTCCACGGAATTGTTGGCCACGAGGACGTGTGGTCGAAGTGGTTCAAGCCAAAGACGGACAGGTTCGTCGAGTCACCGTGCAGACTGCGACTGGGCTTCTGGAGAGGCCAGCGACCAAGATTGCGGTGCTGGATGTCGGTGCTAACGGCGGTAAGCCACATGGACAGTGGCGTACCGGGGGGGAGTGTCACATCACTATGGATTGTGACGCACCTCTTATTACACCTCATTGATCGACCGGTCGAACAACCGCAGCTCCGACCCTGTACTACTTAGCTGTCATACATCCGCCGACCGAGAAGTGACACGTAGGTAAGAAAAAGTGCAAGTCAGAGAGTTGAATTAACGTGATAGCTGAAGTAGCGTGCAGGAAGAATTAATTTATTATCCTACAGAATTATTGATTATTCTACTTATATCTAGAGTAAAATACCTAGGGCATATCTTACTCACGAAACATTTATTTAACAAAGAACACAGAAGGTAAAATAATCTTGTGAAAATCTACATATAAAACCTAACCTAAATCATGCATTTACAGTTAATAGTACGGATAGTTGCGTCTAGTACGGGCAAATAAGTATCACAAGGAAACTAAACGTGAGTAGTATAAGCATTGTTTGTTAAACCACACCTATGTCATACACACAAATCCCATGAAACCATGAAGGTAATTAATTATAATGAACTTATACCTTTATTCCCAAAGGGATTTTATAACCTCCCTCTACGTTTCGGTACAAATATACGAGAGTTACAAAACCGGAAATCATCTCCTTTATTGTCCGTTTACTTGCGCAACACCCGGCGTGAGAATTCCGAAACCGACCCAACCAACCAAGTGTCGAAGTGTCAGCTCGGCAATTCCGGCAGAGCAGGGCGTCCAGTTCGCTGGTGCCCCGACGACCCGCGACTGGTGGTGTCTCGTCGCGGTCTACTCTTGTCTAGTCCCTGGCGAATCTAGCTTACGCCGACGGAGAGTTTCCCGGCGAAGGAAGTTCAACACGATACCGATTCTTCTTTGTTTTAGTACCACAACTTCTTGATCCCTTTGGCTCCCCGGCCGGTGCCACTTAGCCCCACAACTCCTTTAGACCCTTTGGTTCCCCTATCGTTCCATTTCGCTCAACTTCCCCGATGAGTCATTCAGCTTCCGAATTTGTAAAAATCTTGTTCACGAACTACTCGGGCTAGTCCCCGACGATGGATCTAGCCTAAAATTGTTATGTGCTAGTCGTGTGTACTCGTTTGAGTATTTGTGACAGCTGGGTTTCGTCGATGTTCAATTTGTGCATTCATTTTGATTCATTCGAAAAGGTCGAAATGGATAAATTAAGGTACGATAATTAATCGTACCTTAATTTATCCATTCCTACCATCCCGAATAAATCGAACGCACGTGAAGCACCCATTTCAGCATAGCATGAAAAAATTCTATCAGAATGCATTTGTCGTTAATGGAAAATAAGTATCATTTGCTGGCATTTAGACGAGTAATTCCAACCAAGTAGTTACATGAGTACTTGTCTGCTACTGTATCAGCCTGTTCTCGTTGTACTTTTAGTAGTTTGCTTTTCCACTACTCATGTGTACCACAAATAATATCGATCAATTTATACGCTTCTACTTAATTTCTATTCTTTTTCTATTCGACATGCTGTTTCCTTTTATTACTATATCTCAAATTAGATTCATACTAACACTCACTATCACAATAAATTGCATATCCTCTCATATACACTCAAAATCTCTCCCATTCCAAACGTATAAACGCTCGTGTCCTTCACGATAGCACAAATTTGATCACAAATGCGAACATGCAATTGCAATCATTCACACATACTTACGTCCGCGATCTCGCCAACATTAATACACCCCGATAATTATGTAAACATTTTGGCACCTATAAATTTACAAACGCGGTCTCAAACACTCGCCCGATCATGAATAGATCGCGTCCGGCAGTCCGCAGCTAAGTGATAATTGAGTTTGCAGTGGCCGGTTAAAGCCCTGGTAAGCATGCCGCAGGGGAGTTTCGAAAAATGTAGATTCTTCGATTTAGGCTTGAGATTCGGCACGCAATCACTAGTTTGGACCGTGATTTGTCAGAGCTAAGGGCCTTGATTTCAGCCTGACTATCGGAGCAGGAGTTTATAATTTTGCCGGACAAGCACTGTTGAAGGACCGATTGCACTCCGTACATAATCACGAAGATTTCTGCTTGGAATACAGTATAGTACCTATCTAGCAAGTGAGATTGTTCCAATCTCATTTCACGACAGTAGACACCAGCACGTCCCTCCATCAAAGAATCGTCCGTGTAATAAACTACTTGCGTTTGTTGTTATCTAGTCAAACTAGTATAGTCAAACAACCATTCATCTCAAGAGGGAATCTTCACAATCTTCACATGGCGTAATGTGAGTGTAATATCACTGTGAGCAAGAATATCTTCACCCTATGTAATCATTTGTGACCACAGTCGTGTCTGACCGGTAGAAAGATCAACATACCCAGTAAAGTTCAGCCGGAAATGAACTGGAATTCTGTCTGGTTCCAGTTCGTATTCCGGCTCCAGTGCAACAACCGATTCTAACTAGAATCGGTTGTGTCACTGAAGCCGGAATACGAACTGGAACCAGCCAGAATTCCGGTTCATTTCCGGCTGAGCTTAACTGGGTAGTTACTATTCCAAACCAAGTAACCTGCAGTCTGATAGTGTATGTGTAATGGATTGATATTTAGAGCCTCAAGGGCAACAGTTGAAATTAAGATGAAAGCACTAGTCAACGCCATGAGCACAATTAATTGCAGATGGTTTTGCTTTGACTGGACCCTCATAACCTCTCCACTCTGCCACCACACAGAGCAACCACATGACAGTATTGGACGTAAACTCTAGTGATATCGGGGGACTCTGTTCTGAACCGCTCGACGAAAATTAATGTGGTTTTTGTTTGAGGCGAAACTGAGTCAGTTCCTAACCCCAACTGCTGTCAAAATGTATGAACTGACAGCGGTTGGGGTTAGAACCTGACTCAGTTTTAGGTTCAAGCGAAATCGCCATAAGTAATGATTCACAGTTTGACATAATAGATTACTTGACACAACGATCGATTAACCTTCCAATTCTAACCCCGCCCATCCATCCATGGAGAAGACTCCAATGAAGTACATGTCGTCCGCATGGACCTGCTCAGCCATTACCCAAACTATCCACCTGACCGTACCAGGACTAACCTAACTATAACTGCTCCACCTGGTCTCGAAGCAAAAAAAAGATTGCACTCTCGTCATGATCGTCCTTCTGCAATACGGAGTTATTTAGTGTAGGAATTAATAAATTAACTAAATACTCGTCTGTACAACGAGCTTGCGAGCCTGGATGAAGGTTGTACCAGTTTGAAGTCAACAGCATCGCAATTAACCGCTAGCAAAACTGAACAAATTCACGGAATCGCATTCCGATACGGCCATGATTCAGGATCAAATGTTGATTCCATTAGACTGGTCCAAACCGATTTTGTATGAAATGAATGTCATATTAGAGACGTATTTCCCTTTGGGGACCAAACGAACCAAAACAGCTGGGTCCGAAGTGCATAAGTAACGTGAAACCACCAGTTGAACAGCGTTATCAGTGATGATCAAGTTTGAACCGGACAGATAAAGGCATAACTTTTCGGATACAGTAGTTTGCACACAGAGATCACACAAATCTATGGACTTTGTTCCGCTTGCAACAGGTTTCTCGACATTTGGCCTGGGGTCTTCCCGACGTCGTTTAACACTTAGTCGTGGCCAACCTGGTGTAGGAGCAAGTTGAACGTCCGTTCAGCTCAATTCTACACGGAGGGCAAATAAATAGTGCCTTTCCTGATATCAGTGCTTCTTTTAAATTATTTAACATTTATTCAAATAACTCAGTCGAAAGAATTCAATAACACAATGGAAATCGACACTTACCTAATATGTACCAAACAGCTCTCGGCCACTATAATAAGGGAGAAAAATAGTTCAGGTTTACAAACATGATGAGTTTGCTCGGTTAACAAACATGATGACACTCGCTATCATTGCATATGAACTGAGAGAATTTTTTCGAATAAAAGATCACGCGGCATAATGAATATATTTCTATTAATGACGTTTCTATTGCATGGGTCCGTTATAAATTACGTCACATAAAAGAAAAAAAACCCGTCATCTATTGTAATGTTTATTTGTATCGGTAATATTAAGCTTAAGCTAATTGAAAAAAATAATTACTCATGCGCATCAATGTGTACATCTCAACATAAAAAAACAGGTGGCTTATTCTATTCTGAAGCATCATTCCTCGGGTATGGTAGTACATAGCCTTCAGGCAACTCGTGATAACCGCCGCTGACAATTTTTGAAACATTTGGCACCAACGCGCATGTTGTTTTGTGAGACCTTTTGTGTGCCTGGAGGTTTGAAACGCAGCTGAATCTCAAACCGCATCCCGAGCACATATAACGCTTGATACCAGTGTGCAGTGAAAGATGCGTATGGTAAGATTCACGATGACCGAAACCTTTCGAACAATACTGACAAACGAAGGGTTTCTCTCCAGTATGTGTTCGTTCGTGAACTTTCACTTGCCCGTAAGTTCGGTAGCTCTTGCCGCAATACTGGCAAGAGTGAGGGTATTCATCAGTATGTATAGTATAATGATGTTTAAGCGATGATGCGCTATGTAAGCTTTTCTCGCAAATTTCGCATTTGTAAATTGGATCTTGGCCACAATTGGCTCGCTCGTGGTCGCTTACTGCGTTTCGGGAACTGAAATTTTTTCCACATTTTGGGCATACATAACTGTATCTCTGGTACGTTTTTTCCACATGAAAATTTTTCATGTGAGTTGCTTGTGATTCCGGTTCACGAAATCTTTTATCGCAAATATGACATTCCATACGATGAGGATGCTCTACATACGCGTGCTCCAAAGCTTCTTCTTCGGAGTTATAGAAAGTTACACAGCAGGGGCATTTATGGTTTAAGGTTCCATTCGGTCCATGAAGTGGGATGTGTTTCTCCAGAGCTCTCTCATTGGCGTACAATCGATCGCAGTATCGGCACTTGTACTTTCTATCCTTTGTCCATACTCGACTGTACTGCAACGTTTCCAGCAAGCTTCGAAGCACGATCGAATGTGATCGTTCCAAATGACGACCGATAAGATACTCAGTGGTGTACTGCGACGGACAGTGCACGCAACGGTAGCAATCGATCGTGATCTGCTTTACGCTTTCGTCGAAAATTTCACGCTGAGCCTTCAATAACCGCTTCTCCTGGGCGATGTCCACAATAATCCTAGAAAAAAACGAAACTATTAGCCGAATGCTTCGACGGGATTCTAATTGTATGACATCTAAAATCTCTAAACATGGTGGAATCCGGAGCTATTAAGACCGTGAGGGTAACTCAGACACCCCCTCCCCCCCACCCTCATCCGATTTCTTTGAAAAAACGTAAAACTTTCTGACTATCGGACATATTCGTGGAAGCGCCCTTCTGAAAGATTAATTTTGACAGATGAAACTCATTCTGCAGTCTTTTTTAGAAAGGAAATACAATGTGTTTAATATTTTTACCAAACAATCCTAACAAAAATCGTTATAATGGTAAAATCGTGATTAAAGTAACCAATAAAAGTGAAAATTTCTTGGAATGATTTTTGTTTGGGTGAAAACACAGATATTTTCATTTTTTGCGCGAAATGAGCGTATTAGTCCCTATTCGGACCGTCAATTTCATCAACCACCGTTCAGCAGCTTGCGTCGGCGCACACGATCGCCACGCCGCAGTCAAGAAAATATATGATCGACAGCTGTGATTATTTAGATTTAGATTAACACAATTAATTAGAGTTTCTACAATAAAGATTTCATAGTAGTTGGTAAATCGTCTTGTACGCAGCTCACCTGTGCTCGATTCTCAACCCGGCACATAGGGTTAGAGATTTTTCAAAAAGAGATTTCTCTAACCCGAAAAGAAGCGAATGACCCTAAAGTTAAAACCTATATAATCAAAAAAAACCATTGTAAAACAATAAAGTAAACTGATGATCTGAATTGCGACGTACGGATGTCCAAATGAGCACCACATTGAAAAAGGATGGCAAAAAAGTGAAGAAATTGAAATCAAATGGGAATTTTCGAACGCTAACAAAAATTTATCGAGAGAAATATCAGTGAAATTGAACCGAAACGGGTGAAAATCGGTCTCGGAAAATTGCTATAGCGGAATAGCGCGAATTGCGGTCGCGGTCGGCTCTACGCGCAGAAAGGGCCGGTGAAAAAGTTGGGAATTATTTCTACGAAGCAGCCATATTGGCCTGGCTGTATGAAAGGAAAAAAAAGCCAAGAAAAAAATAAAGACATAAGAGCTTAGTAAAAAAAAATATAAAGAAATATCTGATTAAAATAAGGAATTAAGGAATAAGCGAATTGAATAAGGAAAAATGTCACAGGGGGAAAAAGGAATCACAATAACGAGATCACAGTCCACAAACACAAAAGGGAAATCGGAAGGCTCAGATGTAGGGAGGACGACTGCATGAACAGCAGGAAAAAACAAATCAGTGAGTGTTTCTAATGCACCAAAAGCAAACAGCAGTACGTTATAACACAACGCATTTCGTCCCGGACAAACACAGCTGATTCAGTCCAAATATGCATATTTGGAGCCTGGAGACTTCGAGAAAGAGTGACCGAGCCATCCTGTAGCGATGGGCAAATTGCTTTTCGAAGCAGGCTTCGGAAACTGCAAGGAAATCAGCAGGTTGGGAAACTACGAGGTGGAATTCGTCACCGGAAAGGACCACGTGGGCTTACAAGAGATCGATTTGGCGTCCAGGAATAATTAAACATTTACCAGCGGACCATAATTGCGGATATTCCTATACTAAAGGCGAGTGTATGAAGAAGAAGAGAGAGAGAGAGAGAGAGAGAGAGAGAGAGAGAGAGAGAGAGAGAGAGAGAGAGGGAGAGAGAGAGAGAGATGCGAACAAACAGCTGGTGGATACCTGGAATATCAAAGTAACATTCCAGGGCAGAGAATTGTCAAGGGTAGTGACGGTATACAGATGGCACTTCAAACCGGAGCTCTATATTTCCCAATCAGTGCAGCTCTTGCGAGAGGTTTGGCCATACAGGCAGGTTTTGCAAAAGCCAAAAAGCATGTGAAAATTGCGGAGAAAAAACATAATGAAGAAGAAAATTGCCAAAAACAGCCCCGCTGTTGCAAGTACAAGAATGACCATGCTGCCTCAAATAGGGAGTACCCGGATCGAAAGAGAAGAAGGGAGATCATGCTTGAAATGGCTAAAAACCGAGTACCATACGTGGAAGCTGAAAGATGTTTTCCTATAACGTCCAACCGATTTGCTACACTAGAAGATGAGAGTGTCTTCATTCCGCTACCGTCGGACGGGAATACACAACGACTGTATGTTTGAACCATTCCAAAGAGAGGAGGACAATGGAAAAAGGAACCTGGAAGAGTAAGAACGGAAGTAAAAATAAAAAGCTTTGACGACCATAGCGCTCGCGATAGCCTCGCCAACTTGTACCTTGACGAACCAACAGATAAAGCTCGAGGTCTGTCGGTAAACCCGCACAAAGCGACAGAAACTGAAATGTTTATCGCCCAGCTAAAAATGCACCTACTTCAACTCCTACGTTCCAGATCATGGCTCAGCCAATTGCACGATAAAATACTTGAAGGGCTGAATGCTTCCCGGACGGAGTTGGACACTGACCAACTGATCATAGATCTGCACTGATCTCAGTACAATCATAAGGGCTTGAAAAATACGAACAACGAAACGCCCACCAAAATAAAAAAAAACAGCTCTATCAATGGGGAATAAACGCTTAATAATACTACAACACAATATCCAGATCATTCAGTCAACCAAAACTCGGGAGAAACTCTACACTAGCCTAACACAAAACAATGTGAGCGTTGCGCTATTACAAGAAATCTAGCTGAAGAAGGACAAGCCATTCCACACGAAAATCTACAATCTTGTTTCAACCCGGAGAATTGGTGGCTATGGAGGAGTTGGCATTCTGACACGAAGTGATCTCGACTTACAAAAACTAGTACTCCCTGGTTTTGGACTCGTGGAGGCTGTAGGAATGTCCATGACAAGTGGGATGGGTTCGGTGAATCTACAGTCCATACACCTACCGCCCGACTCCAACCTGGACAGCGTAATACGGAATGGCATAACTGATTGTTTCCATTACATCGATCAAATGACAGGAGAGTGCATGGTAAGCGCGGAAATGAATGCACATCATCGATCATGGAATCCATACTTCCCGGAATGCAGTAAGGGGAAACTAGTCCATAGCCTGATAAAGGACAGTTCGATGATAATCCTAAACGACGGCTCAACGACAACAACCCGAGCAAAGTCGAACATCAAAATTACAACAAGTAGAATTCATATTTTGATAACAGCATCAAATTGAAAACTTATTTTGCTATCAGTTTTGGATTTTTTAGATATAACATCAACTTTTGATCTCAATTTGCTATCCTTGTTTCTTAGAAGAATTTTCTATGTTTATGTTTCTTAGGAAAAATATCAAAGTGAATACACATTTTGTTATCAAAAAAAAATCAGCATCTCAATGAGCTTTCAATTTACTCTCAATGATAGCAGAATTAGTTTTCTGTTTGATGTCACAGGACAATTTTGCTGCTCTCCATTTTGATCTTTTAACCGTTAAAACGACCAAAACGACAACAACCTGAGTAATCATTTGCCGAACATCACAACATCAAGTTTATTTTTCAATTTGTTGTCAGACTCTGCTCGGGTAATCTTCCCTCCGCGAGGAAGAGAATCGGCTGTAGATATTTCCTTATCCACAACAGGGAAGAGAAACCAACTGGGTAGTACTAGATGAAGAACTCGAGAGTATACACCGAGCAATAAGGATCGAGGTCGGAAACGACAAACCGATATCCGAAGGAATCACCAAGAGAGTCAACAAGAGTAAGCTAATCGGATACCTAAACGACATGAGACCACAATTCATCCACTCCCCAACAAATATGGTTGAAATATTCGAGGAGGCGGTAGAACAAGCCTCGTTTGTAGTTAAGAAGAAGGCTATCTCAAATGTTGGTGGAATGATGAGATAAACGAACTGTATTCTGTCAAAAGAGTCGCACTGCGAAGCTACAACATTAACTAAACATAGACAAACTACCTGCAGCTGCAAAATGTAAGAGCTAAGTTCAAAAAAAGCGGTACGGCAGACGAAGCGGAAATACGTTCTGGAACTAGCTGAAAGCATTGATGAGTCCACTCCTTCAAGGCAACTGTGGAACATTATCAAGGGGCTAGACACTGTCCTAACCAATGACACTAAATCGAGGAAAGATATAAATCACGAGCAAGGAACCGGGTTTATGAACTACTACTTCCACAACATACTCAAATCGGTGCGCAAACCTGTCTCAATCACTGCAGAGTCTCTGGAGGACTACGAAATAACATTAAAAGACGAGGAATTACTCCATGTCCTTCGCTCCAGAAAAAAATCATTCGGCTTCCGGAACCAACCAGATCCCGTGCGCCCTACTAAAAAAGCTTTACCTTGAAATGCAAGCAAAAATATGTGAAATGTTAAGTCGCGCTTTCGTAGAGGAAGAGATTCCCTACCCAAAACTACTAAGCTCCAGAAGATCGCACTTCTGAATGTTGAACTAAAACTCATCAACTCAGTTGTAAAAACAGGATTTCAGAAATTGCGGAAATCAAAAACATGATACCGCACCTTTCATTTGGTTTTCGACCGCACGTATCGGCAACGACTTGCATCAACTATGTGGTTAACACGATATAGGAATCGAAGGAGAAAGCACTGGAATGCATAGTCACGTTTCTCGACGTACAAATGGCATACGACTCGGTGAATACTAGTGTGCTCCTCTCAAATTTGGCAAAACTTGGAATACCTCACAAACTAATCCCTTGGCTGCACGAGTAAATACTCATCGCTAGCTGGGATACACAACGGACCGTCTTTTGGGACACCGGAAGCATATAGAAGCAGTATGCGAGAGTGCGGGGAAGAAACTTGGCCTACTCAAACTACTCTTCCGGAACGTAGGTAATTCCGAAACGATGGTAAAAATTGGAAATGCGATGATAAGAAACCGACTAGAATACGGAGCAACGATATATGGAAATGCTGCCCAACAAATGTACAGAAGGTTCAACGAATACAGAACTGCTACATCGGAGTCTGTTTGAACTACCTGCGGAGCACGCCAATACATGTCACGATGGCAGAAGCGGGACAAATGCCCATGTCCTTCAGGATAGAGTCACTGACAAAACGAGAACTGATTAGGAGCACATCTTTCAGATCACCTCTACTGAAATTTATTAGCGACATTCTAGTGAGAGAGACTCCAAACGAGATGGCGGACAAATATTCAAAGAAATCCAGGACATCGGCATAATTAAAATTCAAATCCAGTGGGTACCAAGCCACACGAGATTCAAAGGCAATGAGATCGTGGATCAAGCAGCAGTCGCAAAAACACTGCAAAAACAATCAGACTTCTACGGAATCATAATGGGAGGTGCTCTGGTTCTAAGCAGAACAGAAACGTGGAACGACTGGACAAATCAATACAAATTGGATTCGAGAATTAAAGGAAAATGGCATTACAATATTATGAAAGAACCAGGAGTAAAATATACTCCAAAGATCATTTACTGAATGCAAAACAAATAAAAATACTAAGGCAAATCAGATCCGGCCATACCTTAACAAATGAAAAAAGAGCACAGTGGAAACTAGAACCGGATAACTTATGTGACACATGCGGTGAAGTGTACTATATGTGTGTCCGAGATTCAACATCACTCGAAGCAAGTACCCTGCACTGGAGTACATGAAACCTCTTACGGAGATATTTTTGGAAGAATGCGAACACAGCATGAAACAAATAGTAGACTTTATGAGCAAAACAACACCGGAATTTAAAAAGAAAACAGACTACTGTGGCAAGATGGATCAACTGTGGTCTTAGCCATACTTTATTGACAACAGCAAAAGAAAAAGAAAGAGGATGGAAAGCGTAGTTTTGTAAATCGTCGCCTAGCGCTGCCATAGAGTGGTGCAAATTAATTTTTATGGCTCTAAAATGTAGCTGAGGTTTCAAACTAACAACTTTTGGCTGATAAATTCTTTCATATCTACCCACCCAACATAGCGATTTACCTAGGTACATCCGAACAGCCCCGGGTTCCTCTATACATGAAAATATCAAGCGCGAACACACTTCGAAACATGAAAAATATATGAAAATAGACTCACGCATCTTTTGGTAGTTTTTTCGGTATGAAAGGTCTTCTCGGTCTGCCCCTCCGCCTATTCACTACTACAACCGGTGGTTTTTCGGTGAAAACCTTTTTTACTTTCACCTTCTCGTTATGTTTCGCCGTGGCTTCCATATCATCAGAATCGTCGTAAAGACTGGCCGCAAGTTCTCTGTCAAATTCTTTTTTTGCGAAGAGCAACTTCTGTTCCTTCGTTGGTTCGTTAGCTTCCTCTGTCTTGACCTCTTCTTCGTAAACATGGGTCGTGTATTCATCATCATAGTATTCATCATGGGAGTCTTTTTTGTCATAACTCTCGAAATCAACTGTTTCCGACAGAATCTCCTCGCAGACAATAGTTTCTCCAGCCGAATTCTCCTCGATTCCTTCTACTATGAAATTTTCTTCGTCATCTTCGACTTTCACTTCAACAATTTCAATCATCTCGGTAGCTTCCTGAAACGGTATCGCAAACATTAGCAAATGATTAATATGACAAAAGGGTGATCTTACCAGCAGGTTGTTGCACGGAGTATCAACTTTAGTATCCATAGGATAACTTATGCCACCAGGTTCAACTTTCAACGTCACTAGTTTGGAATAGTTGTGCTGAAATGAACTTTTATTCGTTTTTGCCTCATCAGTGCCTTGCAGCTCCGTAGAAATTGGTTTCTCTTCTTCTGACACCTCATCTGCCGACCTGCTACTATTATCCGGCAAATCTTCAAACGGAACTTTTGGTTTCGGTGCTTTCCTTCCGACACGTTTTTTCGGTGACACATGATCAACTTCAATGGTTTCTAGTTTTGGTTTTCGTTCACGCGTTGGACCGGACCGCTGTACAACCTTCTGGTTGTACACCTGCCGATCGGTGAGATTCGGCATAGCTAAAAGAGGTGCAAAGTGTATAGCGTTTTTGTTTTTGCATTGATGCTACACCGATATAGTAAATGAAAGAGTATATTCATTACACTACAGCTTAAGTAACTGATACCGGCATTAGACGGGTGTAGTGTCTGGAATTATGGCATATAATCAAGTCTTACTTTTTATGTTCGGTCGAGCAACGATTTTATTGTTTTGGCAATATTGCGGAAGGCCACAAGTATCCGGTCTTGCTCTGCGGTGTTTGAGTAAATTCCCTGCAATACAAAAACGTTTATCGCCCAGTCATGGTAAACAAATTGAATAGTACAAATTGCATATTGCTTACCGATACAAGAAAAACGACTTTCACAGTGACTGCAATAGTATGGCTTGATTCCACTGTGGGTCGTTGAATGGGTGATTAAACTTTCTCTGTGAGCAAATGCTTTATCACATTGCTGCAGGGAGAAAATAATGTTATTTTATTATTACCAAATTTGTTACAAAGTGCTATCAACATACATTACACTTGTAAGGTTTTTCACCAGTATGCATCCTTTCGTGAACTTTTAGTTGACCTTTGTTGAGGAAACTTACTCCACAGTAATTGCAGAGATGACTCTTTTCGCCGTTATGTTTAATCATGTGAGCATTCAAAGAAGCTTGGGTCAAATAACGTGATTGGCAGATGTTACATTCATGTTTCTTGTCTTCGCCACACTTGGACGCGATGTGAACTCTGAAAATGTAGGTTGACAAAAAGGTGCGTTATTATTCGTACATTATTTTCTCACTTCAAATATCCTTAAATGATTTTTTGCATTCAGAATGTTTCTCTAACTATTCTCGGAACATCGACGGTTCAGAATACTTTTCTCCATAGAAACGTAAACTAGCCTCCAGTCACCCCGAATCACCATGATGCAATTTATACAATAATTATTGTGGTTAAATGAAACTTGAACATATCTCGTTTGTGAAATGTCCAATTGAAATTTACAGTAAATCAGCGACAGATACCAATTGGTGCTCTTTCCAGTCAAAAAGCACACTTAATCTGCATTACGAACCGATCCATCCCATGGCGAAAAGATGACCAACATCAGTAGCTATTGTACTTACTTTAGCTGAGCCACCGAACGAAACTGCTGTCCACAGGAAGGGCACACATCGTACTCCCGGTCTCTTCCATCATGCTCGCTCTGAACGTGGTTATTGTAGTCATCTTCCACCGGGAACTCCTTCTTGCACAGCCGGCAGCGGAAAACACTGTGCTCATTACGTTTGTGCTGGTTCCGATCCCAATCTGTGGTAAATGGCTGTTGGCACAGTGAACAAATAAATCCTCCAGGCGGCTCATGTCGTCGTTGGTGTTTCATATAGTTGGATTTATGCAGGAACACTTGATCACAAACCTATAGTCGATGGTAGAATATATTATGACCATAGACTGGAATACTAAAGGCATCTACTTACACTGCAAGCATAATGCATACCGTCCAATTCGTCGTCAGATATTTTTGTTGTTACCAGTTCTTGGTCCATCTTTGATGGCCTTCCTCGCTTCCTCTTCACCGGTTCCGGCACATAATCTTCATCAGAGCTCATTTTCACTAACTTATGCTATCTTAATAGCGTCACTTTTACAACGTAGATTCGTTTTCCAAGAACAATCCTATAAATTTCTACTCACCGAAACCACATAAACCAAAATATATCACGTTTGTTGATAATGACGTTTGTAGTGGATTTGTGTAAAAATAACTGATTTTAGGACAGTATCGAGTCAAAATTATTAACTCTGTAATACATTGTGAAAATTTAGGAATCCATTTTGACTGCAAAATGCGACTGAAAGAGAGCAGAAGAACGAATAACCGTGTGATGCGAGTTATTTGACGCACACATTTACGTATCAACCCAGTAAAGTTCAGCTGGAAAGTGAGCCCGACTTTATGCAGATTCTCAGTCAAACCATCCTGGAACCGGTTCCAAATCCTGAAAGGATTCACGATGTGGGACAGTAAAGATTAGCCGGAAAATGAGCCGGAATACTGGCTGGTTCTAGTTATTATTCCGGTTCCACCCACTGAGACGTCCAAAAAATTGTTTCAAAATCGTTCAACACGGGTCCAACGATGGACGTTCGTTGAACGGTTATTTGGACGTTGTCCAAATTGGTCCAACGAACGTCCTTCATTGGACGATTTTGAAACCAACCGTTCTTAGAGGGCACCCACTGAGACGTCCAAAAAATTGTTTCGAAATCGTTCAACACGGGTGTTACGGTATGTCCCGCTGACCCCTTCCAACTCCCCAGTTAAGCTCAGCCGGAAATGAACCGGAATTCTGGCTGGTTCCAGTTCGTATTCCGGCTCCAGTGACACAACCGATTCTAGTTAGAATCGGTTGTTGCACTGGAGCCGGAATACGAACTGGAACCAGCCAGAATTCCAGTTCATTTCCGGCTGAACTTTACTGGGTCCACGGTCGACCACCTGTCGGTGAAGGACAATTTTGATGTAGTGAGGACCATTTGAAATGGAAGGATAGGAAAAGGGAAGAAGGACCGTTTGAAATGGAAGGATAGAAAAAAAGGAAAAAAGGATCGTTTGAAATGGTAGGATAGAAAAAGATAGACGTCATGCACAGATGAGAGGAAGATATAAGAAAAAATATAGATGAAATTTGTTAGTTAGTAGTTGAAAATATAGACCATTGAATTCGTGAACATCACAAGCAAAAATTTAAATCCCGTAAGTAGAACCTACGTCGGAGAGGAATTCTTTTAATCCTTACCCTGAATTATATTCCTTAGCAGGTGATAGTAGCACAAGAATACTGTCGGTCAGAACGGACGGTGTCGGATTGTTCAAGTTAAGGTTAGGACAAACGTGGCGTGAATTTGTTCGCCCTGAAAATTAACATTTTGATCCAAATTGTAGCTTTAAACGGAATAGTATTCCACCTGCACAATTGTTGGGAAGAAGAAGGATTACGTATTGAACCGATGTAAGTAGCGTATAAGTTTCCTAGGGCATTTCATTAATAAAGCTCCACAGCTTTTAGCTGATTCATGCTGAAAAGCCGTTTATTCAATCCACCCAACAATCTAAAAGATCGTCCAAGATAACCACGAAGCAATGCCGAATTGTACAGGAAGTGCCCCCACCGTGGAAACACACTGTAATCAGTGTAATGAACCTGACACGGATCGGATGGTAAGCTGTTGTCACTGTGATTCGTGGTGGCATTTTTCCTGTGTGGGTGTGAACGACAGCATTGATGCGACAGACCGACCGTTTACATGCCCAAACTGTCAGAGACCGTCGGCACAGATTCCGGTGATTGATGCACCCGGAAGCAAGGCTAACAGCAAAGCAGGAACGAGCACTTCAACCTGTAGTGCTGGAGCAATAAGGGCTCGCCTACAGCTCGAGAGACTTGAGGCCCAGAAGGCTTTGGCGATTAAGCGTATAGAGTTGGAGCGCCGGGAGCACGAGCGGAAGATGGAGCAAGAGAAGCAGAAAAAGGAAGCAGAGTTTGAGCGGAGGCAATTGCAGCTAGAGCAGGCGGTAATGAACGAGTCATTCCGTTTGAGAGAGGTGATTGACCTAGGTGGGGAAGGCGATGAAGACAACCGGAGTGTCGCCTCAGTGCAGAGTTCCTTCAGCAAGGTACAGCAGTGGAAGGTCGCCCATTCGACGTTGGTTGTCCCGACGGAGAAGGCTCCAGCTATTGGTACGAGTAATGCGACGACAGCAACTGGAATACAAGCTAGGCAGGACGCCATGCAGCAACCAACTAGCATTAACGAGGGTATTCTAGAAGCAGCGTTGGCAGGTATTTCGTTAGGGCAGTCAGGGTTGGAGCCAACGTTAGGGGGTATTATCGGTCGAGCCGAAAGCACAACAGCGCCAATAGTTGGTAGCGGTCAGGCTAACATTTTCTCGGTTACCTCCGCGCTCGCCGGGCCTAGCAAAGGCATCGCAAATGTAATCCCCAAGCAGCATGCTTTCCAAAACTATCCCTTTCCTCTCACCCAGCCTCCTCCAGCAGGCAATTCGTTTGTCATTCCGCGAGTTGGTAATCCGAATTTTGCAATCGCCGCGCAATCGACCGCAGTGAATAGAGATAGTGCAGGCCCAATTAGAGGTCCAGTGACAGTGGAAGAATTACTGGGAGGAGAGTATTCCCAGTCGTACGCCGGCCAACCGTTACCGTCTGTGATCCCCACTGAGCAAAGGTTTTCGAGAAGGCAGACGGTGCCACCAGGAATCCAATTGGGACCGCAGGAGCAACCACGGTTTGCGGAGTTCCAGGCTGGTGCGCAGCAACCTCCGTTGCATGACGAGCAGGCGTATTGGGGACCGACACCACGACAATTGGCGGCAAGACACGTGATGAACAAGGAGTTGCCAATCTTTTCTGGTAATCCGGAGGACTGGCCGCTATTCATTAGCTCGTACGTTAACTCTACTCAGACGTGCGGGTTTTCGAACGAGGAAAATTTGGCGAGGTTGCAACGGTGTTTGAAGGGGCACGCACTTGAATCGGTGCGGAGTCGACTGTTGCTACCGGCGAGCGTCCCAAATGTTTTAGCTACGCTGGAGACACTTTATGGTAGACCGGAATTGTTGATCCATGCGTTGTTGCAGAGGATCCGAGGGGTACCTGCGCCAAAACAGGAAAGACTAGATACGCTAATCGGTTTCGGTATGGCGGTGCAGAATTTTTGTGATCATCTGGAAGCCGGGAGGCATGAAGCGCATCTCAACAATCCGATGCTACTGTTCGAGTTGGTAGAGAAGCTTCCAGCACATATGAAACTGGACTGGTCGCTATACAAGCAGCGCTGCGGGGAAGTGAACCTGCGTTCTTTCTCGCAGTATATGCAGACGCTCGTGCGAGCGGCATCCGACGTGACCGTGAACTACGATCCTAGGCCGCAACCTGTACAGCAGCCGCGAATAGTGAAGGAGAAGAACGGAAAGGACAAAAACTTCTGCGGAACTCACTCAATGGAGGATTCTTCTTTGATGGCGACGAACAAAGAAGCATCTGGCGTTACGATGCGCCCATCAAGCCCAGCGTGTTTCATTTGCAAAAACCCGGGGCATCGGGTAAAAGACTGCTCAGAGTTCGACAAGAAAACGGTCGATGAACGCTGGGAGACAATACAGAAACTCGGCTTGTGTCGGCTCTGTCTTGGAGCACACGGAAGGCGCCCCTGCAAGAATCGCAAGCAATGCGATATCGACGGGTGTCAACGGCGTCACCACCCTTTGCTGCACTCCAAACGGGACACAAATGAAGCCCAGCAGGCCAGGGAAAACGGAAAGACGCCAGGAAATGGCTGTAAGAAGTTTGGGAACGACGGAAATTCGGCGAAGAATGGGTCCAGGCAAGTATCGAATGAAGCTAAGCCAAGTAGTTCCAAAGCTGTCACCAACCATCATTCCGCTGGGAAGACTACGCTTTTTCGTATTATTCCAGTGACTTTGTATGGGAACAATCGATCTGTGTCCGTGTATGCTTTCTTGGACGACGGCTCGGAGAGAACGCTGATTGACGAAGAGTTGGTAAAGGACCTTGGGGTTGTAGGAGATCCGCAACCATTGTGCTTGCAGTGGACGGCGAACGTGAAGAGGTCAGAAGCTAATTCTCAACGGGTCGCATTGGAAATAGCAGGACGGTCAGGAGCATCCAAACATTCTTTGTCGGACGTGCGCACCGTAAGCAAGCTGGACTTACCACGACAATCCTTGCGGTACGCGGAACTCGCAGAAACCTTTCCGTACCTAAAGGGCCTACCGATCGATGATTACGATCAAGCGGTACCGCGCATCCTCATCGGAAACGACAACGCTCACGTTACATCGACACTCAAGCTACGAGATGGCCGACCGGGAGAGCCGATAGCAGCAAAATCACGTTTGGGATGGACGGTCTACGGATCCAACCAGGACAAGTCAGGGGATATCGTTCATAGTTTCCACATATGCGAGTGCCAGGAGGCCGAGCAGACCCTACATGAGCTCGTGGAGAAGTTTTTCTCAGTCGAGAGTCTGGGTATAATGGAAGTCGCCCATCCTGAGTCCGCGGAAACTCAACGAGCAAATCGGATCCTGATGGAAACTACTAAGCGGGTCGGACAGCGATTCGAAACTGGGCTTCTCTGGAAGTACGATAGCTTCGAGTTCCCGGACAGCTACCAGATGGCGGTTCGACGACTGCAGTGTTTGGAAAGGCGTATGCAGAGGGATTTACTCATCGGCGAAAGTGTGAGGAGACAGCTTTCTGAGTATCAAGCGAAAGGGTACATACACAAAGCGACCCGGAAGGAGCTCGATGATTCAGATCCACGGCGTACGTGGTACTTACCTTTAGGAGTGGTCATCAATCCCAAGAAGCCGTCCAAGGTTCGTATCTTCTGCGATGCAGCGGCCAAAGTGGATGGAGTCGCACTCAACACGATGCTGTTGAAAGGGCCGAATCTGCTAAATACGTTGCTCAATGTTCTATACGGTTTCCGGGAGAAACGGGTCGCTCTGTGCGCGGATCTGAAGGAGATGTTTCACCAGATTTGGATTCGACGAGAAGATCGACATGCGCAACGACTGCTTTGGCGAGATGATCCTACACAAGCCCCCGATGTGTATTTGATGGACGTCGCAACGTTTGGTGCAACGTGTTCACCGTGTTCGGCACAATTCGTGAAGAATTTGAACGCTAAGGAGCATTCAAGACAGTATCCAGTTGCAGCCGACGCAATTATCCGGAAGCACTACGTGGATGACTACTTGGACAGCGCTGACGACGTTGACGAAGCGGTGAAGCTGGCACATGAAGTCAAACTGGTCCACTCTCTCGGCGGATTTCATCTGCGGAACTGGCTTTCAAATTCCACCGAGGTTCTCGCACGGGTCGGGGAGAGAGACCCAGTCACAGAAAAGTGTCTCCAGCTGGACAAGAACAGTTCAACCGAACGCGTGCTCGGGATGTACTGGAAGCCGGTCGACGATGTCTTCACGTTTACAACGACGCTAGCGGTGGGTGCGGAGCATCCAACTAAGCGCCAGGCACTGCGAGTAGTGATGAGCCCATTCGATCCGGCAGGATTGTTGTGTTTTTTCCTCATACACGGCAAGGTACTAATCCAGGAGCTGTGGAGGGCGAAGACGACATGGGATCAACTAATTCCGGAGGAGTTACTTGGGAAGTGGATGCGGTGGACGAGTTTGTTCAAACATCTGGACCAGATTAGCATTCCGCGTTGCTACTTTCCGCAACGTTCGGTGAAAGATATCTTGTCGCTGCAACTGCATATCTACGTGGATGCTAGCGAAGAAGCTTATGCGTGTGTCGCTTACTTTCGGGCGGTATTTCCGGATGGGATTTCTGTTGCGTTAGTCGGTGGGAAATCCAAGGTGGCTCCACTGAAGGCACACTCCATCCCACGGTTGGAGTTGATGGCAGCGGTAATCGGAGTTCGCTTGATGAAGACCATCCTCACTGGGCACTCGCTCGTAGTCGAGAAGACAGTGTTATGGTGTGACTCTAAGACGGTGCTGGCTTGGATAAATTCAGATCATCGAAGATATCGCCAGTTCGTAGCTTGCCGAGTAGGTGAGATTTTGTCCAAGTCGGAGGCGAAGCAATGGCGTTGGATATCATCGAGAAAGAACGTCGCCGACGATGCGACAAAGTGGGGAAAAGGGCCGTGTTTGTCCTCAGGCGGCCGTTGGTTCCGTGGTGACAACGATTTATATTTGCCAGAAGATCAATGGACCGTAGATGCAGATTCAGTCGGCGCGACGACCGACGAAGAGCTGAGGTCGTGTTTGGTGCACAAGGAGGTTATCGTACCGCCACAACTTGTGAGGTGGGAGCGATTCTCGAAACTGACGCATTTGTATCGATCGGTAGCACATGTTCATCGCTACGTACAAAATCTACGGCGAACGGTAAAACGAGAGACTCGACTGGACGGACCACTCACTCAAGAGGAATTAGCAACAGCCGAAACCACAATCTTTCGTTGGGTGCAGTGTGAGCAGTATCCGGACGAGGTGGCGACTTTGTCAGTAATGCGGGACAAGCAGCCAGGACAACAGGCGCGGCTAGAGAAAACCAGCAAAATATACAAACTCTCCGTACTTGGACGAAGCAGGTGTTATTCGTTCTGATGGAAGGATATCTGCTGCGACCGTCGCCGCGTTTGACACTAAGTTTCCAGTAATATTGCCGAAAGCCCATCCAGTGACTAGACTGCTGGTTGAATGGTACCACCAACGATTTCTTCACGCCAATGGCGAGACTGTCGTGAACGAAGTGAGACAGCGTTTCCACATATCGCAACTGCGCCCGTTCGTGCGTAAGGTGGCTAAAGAGTGCGCCTTGTGTAAAGTCAAGAAGCCAAGTCTGGCGACACCCCGAATGGCTCCACTCCCGGCGGCCAGGTTGCAGGCGTACGTACGTCCATTTTCCTACGTAGGCGTCGACTATTTCGGGCCGATCGGCGTGCGGGTGAACCGAAGTATTGCAAAACGATGGGTAGCTCTGTTCACGTGTATGACCACACGAGCAATCCATCTCGAAGTCGCTCACACACTTTCAACGGAATCTTGCAAGATGGCGATCAGGCGTTTCATCGGACGCAGAGGAGCACCTGTGGAGATCCGCAGCGACAGGGGCACAAATTTCGTGGGATCGAGCAACGAACTTAAGCAGGAGATGGGCAAAATCGAGCGCCAGCTTGCCGAAACGTTCACCAACGCGAACACGAAATGGGTGTTTAACCCACCTGGATCACCTCACATGGGTGGCGCCTGGGAGCGTCTAGTGCGGTCGGTGAAAACCGCTCTTGCTGCAATGGAGTCTTCTCGAACGCCGAACGAAGAAACGCTGGCAACGTTGCTAGTGGAAGCTGAGAGTGTGGTCAATTCGAGACCGCTAACATATATTCCTCTGGAGACGGCGCAACAGGAGGCTCTAACACCGAACCACTTTCTTCTAATGAGCTCGAGCGGCGTAACGCAGACTCCGAAGACGCTTACGGATCCAAGACAAGCCTGCAGGAGCGACTGGAATCTATGCCGTACAATGGTAGATCAGTTTTGGCGCCGGTGGGTGCGGGAATATCTTCCTACCATCGCACGTCGTACCAAGTGGTTTGAGGAGACAAAACCGATCGAGGTAGGAGATTCGGTGATCATCGTGGAGGAGAAGATACGCAACGGATGGATTCGAGGACGTGTAGCCAAGGTCGTGGTGGGCCGAGATGGGCGAGTTCGCGATGCCGTGGTGCAGACTCCCGACGGAATGGTGCATCGACCTGTAGCAAAGCTGGCGCGGATCGACATAGAAAAGGTGGGGCTTCAGCCGGGAACAGCAGAAGGTAAAGCTGAACCGGAGATAGCTAACCAGCCTTACGGGTCGGGGAGTGTTACGGTATGTCCCGCTGACCCCTTCCAACTCCACGGTCGACCACCTGTCGATGAAGGACAATTTTGATGTAGTGAGGACCATTTGAAATGGAAGGATAGGAAAAGGGAAGAAGGACCGTTTGAAATGGAAGGATAGAAAAAAAGGAAAAAAGGATCGTTTGAAATGGTAGGATAGAAAAAGATAGACGTCATGCACAGATGAGAGGAAGATATTATTCGTGGCATTTAAAACTGGACTCCATGAAAGTGCGATTTTTCTTATAAAAGTGCGCTTTTACATTGAATCGTTTTCATGTATAAGGCGCACTTATTCCTCGTTGGATAATACATAAGTGCGTAATAGACACCAAGGCGATTCAATGTAAAAGCGCAGTTTTATTCGCGTTTCCGCACTTTCAGTCGCACTTATTATGTGCGCAATGCGCTATATAAGAAAAAATATAGATGAAATTTGTTAGTTAGTAGTTGAAAATATAGACCATTGAATTCGTGAACATCACAAGCAAAAATTTAAATCCCGTAAGTAGAACCTACGTCGGAGAGGAATTCTTTTAATCCTTACCCTGAATTATATTCCTTAACAGGTGATAGTAGCACAAGAATACTGTCGGTCAGAACGGACGGTGTCGGATTGTTCAAGTTAAGGTTAGGACAAACGTGGCGTGAATTTGTTCGCCCTGAAAATTAACATTTTGATCCAAATTGTAGCTTTAAACGGAATAGTATTCCACCTGCACAATTGTTGGGAAGAAGAAGGATTACGTATTGAACCGATGTAAGTAGCGTATAAGTTTCCTATGGCATTTCATTAATAAAGCTCCACAGCTTTTAGCTGATTCATGCTGAAAAGCCGTTTATTCAATCCACCCAACAACGGGTCCAACGATGGACGTTCGTTGAACGGTTATTTGTACGATGTCCAAATTGGTCCAACGAACGTCCTTCATTGGACGATTTTGAAACCAACCGTTCTTAGAGGGCAGTGATACAACCGATTCTACACACTCAATTAAATTTGGTAATTTCCGCACAGAGAACAGTCACTTAAAATTTCTAACTTCCCAGTTAAGCTCAGCCGAAAATAAACCGGAATTCTGGCTGGTTTCAGTTCGTATCCCGGTTCCAGTGACACAACCTATTCTACTTAGAATCGGTTGTGTCACTAGAGCCGGATTAGGAACTGGAAACAGCCAGAAATCCAGTTCATTTCCGGCTGAATTTTGCTGGGATATAGCTCCCCTCTAAGAACGGTTGGTTTCAAAATTGTCCAACACGCAGAAAAATATATTGTAGATATAACAATATTCTGGTTCAAACTCAATAATAATTATTATTATCTCAGGGCTAATAATATTCACTAGTTGATTCAATCCATAATATTGTCATTTCTACAATTAATTCTGGTTTTGACGTATCTAGATTTAAATCGCATTATGGGTTGGATCAACAATAAAAGTGTTGAAACGATCGACATTGTGTTGTTGATCGAATGATGTGAACACGATTAGTTCAACAATATTCTGTTGTTGAAGCAACAAATAATACAGCAAACAATTACTATTGAAATGTTTGTTTCTTTTCAATAAAAATAAACCAAAATATTTTTTAATGGCTTAAAATTTATTTATAATGAAACGTTTGAAAATCTTACTGGTTCATTTGCTAGATAAAACTTTTCTCATTTCAGGGTTGTTCTGAAAGATAGAAAGATGTTACTTTCAATATATTTAAATTACCACTAAGCGCTTACCCAGAGAGTATCCTTTACGCCAATATGATTGTTGCAATAGCATCGCAACTGTCCTGTGACTGAGTTGCAAATTCTGTGAAAACAAAAATTATATTGTTGGTAAATAAATTATGATATATCATAGTACCGTCGTTTTACTTTAGTTTTCTTACTTACATGTATGTAGAAGAAAAATACGTGCATAGAACACACACACGAAATACACAATACACGCTGGTTTGCTACTATGCAAGACCAGCATAAAATAAATTTTGGTTGAAGTAACAATAATATTGTTAGTTCAATAATAAAACAGTGTATATTTAACAATCAATGAGTTTTGAATCAATAATTGATTGACCAATTAAATCAAAAATGAATTTTGTTGGTTTAAGCGTTTGAAATTGCGCTGCGTGAATGAAGGACGTTCGTTGGACCAATTTGGACAACGTCCAAATAACCGTTCAACGAACGTCCATCGTTGGACCCGTGTTGAACGATTTTGAAACAATTTTTTGGACTTCTCAGTGGGTCAGCAATGGAGCTGTATCCCACCCTCTAAGAACGGTTGGTTTCAAAATCGTCCAATGACGGACGTTCGTTGGACCAATTTGGACAACGTCCAAATAACCGTTCAACGAACGTCCATCGTTGGACCCGTGTTGAACGATTTTGAAACAAATTTTTGGACGTCTCAGTGGGCAGTTAAACTCATTCCAGAACCGGTTCGGATTTATGAACGGAGTCAGTATGGAATCCAACTCAAAGGCAACAACCGATTCCGACTCAATCGGTTTCAGAATCGGTTGTTGCATTTGAGTTGGAATCCATACTGACTCAATTCAGGATTCCGAATCAAATTCCGAATGGTTTGACCGGGAACTTACTGATTTTCAGCGATATACTTTCCGAGTTTCAGAAAAACAATCCTCACTTCTACCAAATACAAATTAATTACGCCAAGGCCTCATATTATATACATATTTCTTGAGCGTTTTTTCAAAACGTCATATCTGCAATGAGTTATTCTCTTTGTTTACTTTCTCTTCTGTTAATAATTCGGTCACTTTAACATTTATCCCTCAACTCTTTGCATAATATGCTAGTTTAAACCACCGCCTTTCGAACTGTACTGTAAGATAAGTGGAAAGTGTTATAGTGGCGCCGTAAAAATCGAAAGAGAAAGTAAACAAAGAGAGTAACTCATTGCAGATATGACGTTTTGAAAAAACGCTCAAGATTTGTATTTGCTTCTACTGAGATCTCGATAAAAGCTTTGTTAGCTGTGTTCGGCTGTGTAAAAATTGGTGAAAGTTGCGAAATAACCCAGTCAAGCTCAGCCGGAAATGAACCGGAATTCTGGCTGGTTCCAGTTCGTATTCCGGCTCCAGTGACACAACCGATTCTAGTTAGAATCGGAGGAGCCGGAATGCGAACCGGAACCAGCCAGAATTCTAGTTCATTTCCGGCTGAACTTTACTGGGAAGCTGGGATTCTGTAGAAAAAAAAAATTAAGAGTGTAACTAAAATCAGTTGTGTCTCTAGAGATCCCACTGAGACGTCCAAAAAATTGTTTCAAAATCGTTCAACACGGGACCAACGATGGACGTTCGTTGAACGGTTATTTGGACGTTGTCCAAATTGGTCCAACGAACGTCCTTCATTGGACGATTTTGAAACCAACCGTTCTTAGAGGGATACGACGGTTTAAGAATGGTTGGTTTCAAAATCATCCAATGAAGGACGATCGTTGGACCAACGTTGGAGACGAGCAAATAACCGTTCAACATCGTGCATCGGTGGACCCGCGTTGAACGATTTTGAAACAATTGTTGGGCTTCTCAGTGGAGAATTGGAACCATTCGGCATTCCGGCTCATTTTTCTGTTGGGGAGAGGGTTTATACAACGACACGACGTACCACTCTATGAAAAGTTAAATGAAAAAAGTGTCCATTACCATTCACCTCAAGTTACCGGAGCATTGCATTACCCCTCGGAAATCACAAAATATAAATTTTCTAGCAACACTGTTTTGTTATTGTTTACTAGGGAGTTGGTTACCATGCCATTTGTTGTGCCATTCTGTTTGTGAAAAAATGGAATACATCTTGGAAACGAGTGCGGAGTACATTTATAGTAAATTTCCAACAGACAAATAGAAATTATTCGGACGAGAAACGTTCGTGAGCCCTGAGATTACTCCTGACCACTCAAGTGGGGTTGCTGCCGGACTATCAACTAGGACAGCTTTAGTCTGTGTTAAATTTAGTCCGATGCGTGGGGTCATTTTGCATTGACGGGATCATCGAAACAGCATTTTTTTTCCGTATCTTTCCGGCATCGTTAGCCATCGTGGGAATTTAGCAGGTATTTTATCTTTCAATAAGTGCGATTCAAACGAAATAACATTATTTTTTTAGACTTGTTTAAATTGGATTTAATGCTAAACCACCCTTAGCACATAAGATTGAGCTACTTGTTCCTCCCATAGGTACTCCCAATAAGATCAGTGGTGACACTGTCAAGGTAACTGGAAGCAAGATGATTCTGAAAATCTTTCTTGACCTTCCAATTCGATTTGTCAATCGCTTTGGAGGAACGATGTGCGGAAACGACAATATTTGTTAGTTTTCAGGAATCTAAAAGAAGTGCGTCATTTGATAATTAAGCATACTATACAATGTTAATTTGATGGTTTGCATACCATTCAGACAACGATTACATTGATGATAGCAAAAGTGTTGCTGTCAAATGTTCCACGAAGTAAATTCTTTGGTGTTAAGGGATTGTGTCATCGTAAGTAACCTTGATAAAAAATCTCATATTATTGATTTGTTTCATTTTCATAACGTGCTGTTACTCGTTCGAACAATTCTAGTTCCTAAATACTGGGAAAGCCAATTGAACATACCGTTGCCGCAACGTGCTGTCGGGTATAAAGCGACTCTGCTTCGCGATGTTCAGAAGAATTTCCGTCTCAAGCTGCTGACTCGAGGCGCACGGTTCAACATTCTATGAACGAAAAGTCCAGAATATGGTGATGACCGGTGGCAGTATGCTAGTAAGTCCAGTAGGAATTCTGGCTGGCTCTAATTAGAATCGGTTGTGTCGCTGGAGCTGAATCATTTTCCGGGTGGATTTACTGGGATAGTGCAGGTGTAATGAAAGGCAATAAAGTTGGCAAATTTTTCGCAACTTATTAAAATGTTGCTGTTTTAAATAAATTTCATTTTCTTTCGATCAAGATTACTTTTTATTTTGAACTGGATCACTGACAGGTTTGTTATTATTTACGATTAGTGGTCATATGATGATTGAGTGTCGTTAACAGAGTTCCGGTTTGCGTAGCTACACCAATAGCTAAGAGAAGAGAAGACAATTGCGTAGCTAATATGATCCAGCTCTAACCTCAAGATTGAACCAGCTTCTGATTGGTTGTTTTTCCAGACAAGATATATTTACGAACGAGATGAAAAACAGTGGTACTGAATCTATTCTGGCTACTTTTTATACATAGTATCAACAATTAATGCAAATTGAATAAAACTTCTGAGTGACGGTATAGCTACGTGAACTGTTAAGAGAGACATGAATGAAAATAAAATTTAATTTTCAAATGCAGCTATAGTATTGTGAATTCTTATTGAGGTGTAATCTTTGAGGTACAATTATTTCCAGTCTGTGAAAAGCATGCAAAAGGAATCTGGAACGATGGATGCTTGTTGTCTTTAGATTTACGGTGGGGCCTAGTAAAGAAAATTAAGAAGAGAAGGAAGCCTGTTTCTCTTCTCTTAGGACCCAGCAACGAACATCACATTCCATCAGTTGATGCATGTAAGGGCAGTTGATGCATGTAAGGGCAGTTGTTTGATAGAAAACTTTTTTTGAACTCTAGGCCTGAGATTTCGTTGGGCCGTAAGTTTTGGCAAAGCGGTCGGTTGGCTCAGCCATAAAGTAGTGTTAGTAATGCAATAGTGGATCCAGGGGAGGTTTCTGGATTTGTTTTCCGTAATATTCAACTTGTGAAATTTCAAATAGATATCTTTCTGTAACTAGTGAGATACCACAAGGCTGATAGTTAATACAATACAATTTGTTTTATTTTCAAACCAAATGTTCTACTAATTTTATTTAAATTCTTATTACTGCTCCCTCCATTTGTTTTTAGATCTGCGCCTATCTTGGCCCTTATAGTAATGACGATGAAAATTGCACATCGCTTCCGTGACAGCTTCGTCGAAACTAAGTATAGAGACCGGAATGCCTGGATTGTCTTTGCTTTAGTTTCAGTCTACTTCCTAGTCCCGTACAATGGCAATATTTTCAGCATCATATTTTACATGTCATTAGTCGCTGCCGCCCATTTAAACACTAGCCACAGCCCCTTTTCGTACAAACGAATGGATCACAGGTTTCCTTTTGAGGAGCCATCGCCCGACCAATATACATCGTTCTAGTAAAAATATGTTTTTTTAAAGTCGCTAAATAAGAGATTTTGGCTGATTTACTGAAACACTGCTAGGACAATACTGCACCTGTTCATTAACCAGATTCAATCAGAAGACTTACAATCACCACGTCGTGCATGAAAAAAACAAAGGTTCCTGTCGACTGGCTAGTACGTGAACTTTGTCAATCTGTTATGATGAATCCCATTCGAAAATTTCCAAACCTATAAAGAACTGCACAAATTATTAACATTTTACGACTTTCTATTCTAGTACCTTTGAAGCTTTCGCCGTATCACACACGATGGACCAACGTTGATGACACTATATACAATTATTACGCTCCTTGATATCATCCCTATAATTTCCGGAATTTGTCGACTGTATTTTTTTATTATTCAAAAATGAGTGATAGTAACCAGGAGAAGCAACGGTAACTATAGGAGCAGATTGTTAAAAGAAAATAACAGATTCATAAGTGCTGCTAGTTTCATGCATTTTCTACCAAATGTCATATTTGACATTACCAGTTACCTGAGTCACTGGGGGGTAGTCGGATTTTCGATACAGTTTTGGAATGTCAGTGTCTAGTCGTGTCGTTGGTTTATACCCAGCTAAACTCATTCCAGTACTGGTTCGGAAATCCGAACCGGTTCCGGAATCAGTTTAACTGGGCAGAAGAGGACACAAAACCAGTGTAATGTTTCAAAAGGGACCAAAGCAATTATCAGCAAAAATAGTTCAAAACTCCATAAACATATGATTACGGCGTATAAGCAAATACAAATATGTTAATACGGAATGCTCAGATATTTTTTCGAGGACGCGTTTTAAGCTACCCTGTACCCACAGAGAACAGACATCCATGATCGAACAAAAATATTTAAAAAACGTGTGTAAACATTTGAATTAATATACTAAAAACACTAGCGCCGCCACACCAACCTATCCCAACTATCCGTCAAATCGATTCCGGAACCGGTTCGAAATCCTGGATGGATTCTGCATGGAATCTAGCTCAAAGAAAACAACCGATTCCGACTCTATCGGTTGACGCATTTGAGCTGGAATTCATGCTGGAAGTCCGAATCGGTTCCGGACTAGTTTGACTGGGTAGAGGAATAACCGCTGTCAATTCTGTCACACTCAGCCACAAAAAAAAACATGACGACAGTAGCGCACCTGGTTTAGATATCCAAACTACCTTCGAAACCGTTAGAGATTTTACACAAGTTGAATGCTGAAGATGGACGTCTGTTCTCTGTGCTGTACCTGTGGTTACAGAGAACAGACATCCATGATCGAACAAAAATATTTAAAAAAAACGTGTGTAAACCACACCAACCTGTCCCAAGTATCCCTCAAATCCATTCCGGAACCGGTTCGAAATCCTGAATGGATTCAGTATGGCATCTTGCTCAAAGAAAACAACCGATTCCTACTCTATCGGTTGATGCATTTGAGCTGGAATTCATGTTGGAAGTCCCAACCGGTTCCGGACTAGTTTGACTGGGTAGAGGAATAACCGCTGTCAATTCAGTCGAACTCAGCCACAAAAAAAACATGACGACAGTAGCGATAGTTTGGATATCCAAACTACCTTCGAAACCGTTAGAGATTTTACACAAGTTGAATGCTGAAGATGGACGTCTGTTCTCTGTGCTGTGGTAGTGCACTTTGATGAAATAGTGATAAAACTGGCTACACGGTAACAATTCTGAAACTTTATCGGAGTGTGAAAATGCAATCAATAAATATTTGGATTCTGCAAGGCACAATATTTATGGTGGAAACTTATATGCTGTTTGCTAGTTCTGTCTTATACAGGCACACGGTTTGATAATTACCTGAACCAATTGAAGTGATATTTTCCCCGTTTCAGACAGACGTGGCAACACTGCCGAATCGCTCGGAAGTGATTTTTTATTCGTCTAATAGTTTTCAAAATTTGGCAGTGACATGTAGTATATTTAACAGGAAATCGAAGTTAATCGCTCAGTAGGCCATTTCTCCTGTTATATTATGTGTTAGTAGGCAAAGATATCGCGAGAATAGTATAGTAGTGATTTTATCGTTCCCTCTAAGAACGGTTGGTTTCAAAATCGTCCAATGAAGGACGTTCGCTGGACCAATTCGGACAACGTCCAAATAACCGTTCAACGAACGTCCATCGTTGGACCTGTATTGAACGATTTTGAAACAATTTTTTGGACGTCTCAGTGGGTTATTATAATGTATTTGCGCAAATCAAGCCACCAAAAAAATACACCCATTTAGCATCCACAGCGCCATCTGAACTTGGCTTGTTGATGCAACTATTTCACTGACTGTGGATGGAGGAGAATTCTTTGCAGAAATGCCATCAATTAACAAATTGAGAGCAACGCTCTGGTGAGATCGTGTTGTGTTGTACTTCTATGTTTATATTTTTACCTTATTTTAAATACATGCCAGAATCAAAAATAATATTTTTTATTCTTGAATATATTGCACATATCCAATTGATACATCCGCACGGGGCTTATTGTATATGAAGATGGCCTTAGAATGTATGTATATGACCAGGCATTCTTAAAATGGGTCGTTGGATGTACAGTAGAGCTATCGCCTTTCATCTCCAGGGTTAAACATGTGTACATCTATGGATAATACAAAATTTTAATGAAGAGATGCAGACGAGTTTCTTTCATAAAAGCACTGCAGCGGGAAATAGATTGTATAAACACACACATAGTGTTTATGACATGTGACGTGTGCCTGTGCATACAAGAGCCGTAGAGAATTATATAAACTTATCCAGCTGCGTTGGTATTGTGCCGTTTTAACGTACGTTTGAATAGGGAGGAAAACAAATCGTTTTAACGACGAATTGGGAGGGAAACAAACCGCTTCTGGACTCAAGGGAAGGGCGGTAGCATAAAGGTGCGAGATCTCAGGCTGTTCGCAACGCTACGATGTAAATTTGATCGGTCAAAATACATATAAAACACGGTGCTCCCACATGCGACACATATCGTTTTTTCTGATGTCAGTCGTTAAAAATATTAATGAAAAAAAAAATTAGAACAGTGTTCTATTCGTGTTTCGAATTGTAGAAAAGGTAAAACAAAATAGTCGAGCTGTTTTAAATCTGATCCAAAAAAGTGCTCGAAAATAGAACTGCATCTCAGCATTGCGATCGATCTGTTTTAGTCGGTGATGTAAAATAGAACAGCCCATATAGAATACATCAGCGTTGCGAACAGCCTCAGTGTGCGTATTTTAAACGTCGGATATCTCAATTAGGTACACGCAGAATTTGATTTATGCATCGATAGCATACTTTTCTATCTGCCTCCCTTTCTTCTGCTGTGGAATGTATGCATTGGGCATATTCGGTCTATCCACTCATTGAATTCTTACTAGAAGTATATGCTAGAAAATGCGTAAAACCACAGCAGAATAAAAGAAACAGGAATAGAAAGTATGCTGATGTAACTTTTCATATATTTGTTTCTCAGTGTACACGGTTAAATAAAACAACCTGCAGAATAAGTTCTTTTAACTTACTTTTGAGTTGTGCGTCGCTTTCGCACTTATTAGTGTTGTCGAAAACAAAACGAGAGATTTGACTCAGTCGAGGTCTTCCGTGGAGGAAGGTACTTTTGAGTTGTTTGGGGTATACTCAAAATTAGGTAAATTCAACTTAAATTTGAGTATAAAAAACCTATCAATAAGTTGTAATTTTTGCCGTGGTTAAATGGAAACTACCTTCAACTCGGTTTACCTAATTTTAAGTGCCCCACGATACCACGAGGTTGAGTCAAAGGAACTCAATTTTAGGTAGTTTTTTGTTTCCGTGTAGCGATGACAATGAAAAATCTGTTGCATTGCAGACCCCTCGACAACGAATTCCAGTAAAAACCTCTAGGAATTTATGCCACAATTCCGATTGGTTTCCATCTGAATGCTTATTCAAAAGATAAAACCGATTCAAGCTCAAACGGGTTTATAATTTGAGCCAGCATTTCAACAGAAATGGGTGAAAATACAGAATCAAATTTCGAACGGTTTGATTGGGTTACCGTGTCTGAAATTCGTTTGATGAACGGTTTCAGTAGTAAAACGAGTAAACGTCAACTTTCGTTCTTTGATAGTGCGCGTACAATGAACATTCATTCATGTTTGGGCTTCGTTTCTCTTCGTTCATTGTGCAGTCAGTCTTCGGAAAGAGCTTGCTTGCATCGGTTGTTTCATTCGTGTTGTGTTCTTTGTGCAACACATAAAGAAAAGTAAAAATAATTCAAAGTTGTAAAAAATAGAGTTTTTGGTTGGTGATAGCCCGTTGGGGTTTTTGGAGTGATAGTCGAATGAAAGTGGTTTTGCATCTGGAATCGATGAATGAAAGATTGGATGAAGCCAGTGCTTTGAAATAGATTTCTTTGATCGAAGTAAAAAGTGGTTAAGCGCTCTCGCGGTGGGCATACAACTATTTTTCACACTATCCGCTGAAAACTTTGCAAGCAAAAACAGACACTGCTACTGTTTTTAATTCAGAAATTCTCACCGCCTGTGTAATTTGAATTCTTTTCTAATACTAAATGTTTGAATGGGCGAAGAACAAAAGCTGATACAAATGTACTGTTGAGTGAAAAAATAGGCGTATAAGCAAAGAAGCAGGGAATTAGTGTATGGTATAGGTGGACTACCAAGAGTGGTCTGGCTGTGCTAGTTTTGTGTACGAAAACCAACCGGAAGGGGGACAAAAGTGCCGTGGAAGCGAGAGGTGAATTGTATAACAAAGGGGGAAAGCATCGAGAGCAACCAATAATATAGGTGCTGTGCCGTAGGAAGCGAAAGAAGAGCCTCAAAATATAGGCATTTGGTGAGGTGTAGTGTAGATGAAGCCACAGAGTCAAAAGTTCAATTTTTGATTCCACAAAACGGGTACTTCCGGTTAATTTGCACAAGTGAGTATTCAACTACGAAGTGAAACGTCAAGAATGATTGAACAAGCTTCGATTGTTTGAGAAAAATCGATATTCCACGCAAAGCTTGAGATAGAATTGAGTGGTAGTAAAGTGAGAATACGAAATTTTCATCTATATCATTGGAGAATTGTAGTCTGGAAGCTGAAAAAATGGCCCTGGAGGAGACACATAACGGTTCAGTGGTTCCGCAGAAGGACGACGCCCAAAAACAACACATTGAGGCATCCTCGTCCAACGAGAAGCTGAATGCTGTCGCCAATGGCACCGAAAAGTCTCGCAACAACAATAAACAGGTAAATAATAGACTTTTTCCATTCAGTCTTCAGTCACAGAAAATGCTTCCTTTTTCTTTAATGGAGCGATCGTCGACGTCAAGTGTATTGGTTGACTTTTTAATCTGAGTTATATTAAATAGCTTCTGAAACTAATTGAAATTTCTGCATCAATTCTTAGCTGCACATAGTTTTAGATATGGTTGCACATGGGACTGCCGTAGAAAGCAGTACTGCCCATAATCGCGAGTCAGTCCCATGTTCTGTGGGGTTTCCTGTCTACATGAGACTGACTTGCGATTATAGGCAGCAAATCGAAACCTTTGTCACCTAAGCGTCTAATGAAGTTAATCAGTCGATGTTACTTTTAAATATTAACTAGTTGTTTAGCTGTATATTTAAGGAAGGCACGATTGTACAAAAATAGTACACGTATTTTGAGGTTTTTGCGCAACTAATAAAAATAATTTATTACGCTTTACCAAACACTGGCTGCTAGGATTTTTGCAAATGTTGTCTTGATAAATTTGATTAAAGATTTACTATGATGATTCGACAAGCAGTTATGTTTCATCTTAAGAATGATATAAAAGTTAATAGTTAATCGCAGACAATACAGATAAAATGCTCAGCCTATAATTGTAATAATAGCTGACAACGTACGTTAGATATGTCGATTAAAAAGTAAGAATAAATGTACCTCGAACTTATTTTGACACAAACGAGTTATGTATAATTTTAGTTTATAGTCGATTCTTAGGCAGTGTTCATATCTGAGTAATTTAATTCAAAGTGAGTCACACTACTAATTAGTTCTGTCTAGAATTACACCTGTCGGAGCGAGGTGAGGTTCAAAGCGACGTGACGGGGGACGGAATATTCAATTATATGCACAGGTATATCATTCGCGAAAAAAACTTGCATAACAATTGATTCGCGGCATGTGTTTTGTTGTACAATAATGTGCGAGATAACTCGGCTGACCGGTTTGTATAGAAAATCAACTCTCACATGTGGGGGGGGGGTGTACAAATATACACTCATTGGTATCGGCAGTAGGCAAAGGATGATGGAGTGTTCCAAGTGTTTGGTGTACTATCCGGTAGCTTGTGCTTTCAGGTTTAATGTGTGCGTTATTGTTCGCTGTGAACAATTTATATTTAATTAGTCAACTCAGATAAGTTTATCATTAGATGTTTTATAATTTTATTCTCAACCTAAATATATAACATATCGCGTAACAGCATTGTCGCTACCTTATTGGTGTAGTAAGTCTCTGATCAGAGTTTCTGACCGAGCCAAAAATGCGTTCTCATCTCGAGTCCAGTTTGAACTAGACTTTGGACTAGGAACTAGCTCGGATAAGCACATGGGCGCCATATGAACACTTTCCCCACTTAAATTAGCTCATTTCTTATCATTATGACTTTTATTCATTCTTAACTTGAAACACTTGTACACTTGATATTTACTTTTATTATTTTAACTACCATACCCTAACCCACATTATGGGAGATGTGGCATTTTTCGTTTGTAATAAGACCGTAGTAATCGATAGAAAATGTAAACAAAGAAAGGTTCTCATTTGCAGTTACGTTGTATTTTAAAAATCATGCGATAATTTTTCTTCGGTTTCCATCAATCGTTGGGAATGCATTGATTTGAAAATAATGCATATAATACTAATACAAATGTAATGAATATTATAAACAAAAAGTTTATAGTTTTTTCCGGAGTTGTCCTACTGAAGCTGTAGAGCTAGGGTCTCGGAAGTGCTCCCCCGTCAGAATCACTCACTACAATTGCAGGTGAGACGGGAAATGTCACCCACTAAAACACTGCTTAAGCGTCTGGTAGAGTGGGTAAACAAATCGATTTCCTTTTTGTTCACTAAATTATTAGTATTGAGCATCTAGATTAGTCTCCTGCAAACACGGTGGCCACGCTTTTAGACAGCCATGCGTTCCACGCGTGTATGTGCTGTAACACACGCAGATTTCAATATTCAGCATTTTTCAAATTGGCGGATAAGATAACTCAAAAACTATTCAACGGATCGACTTGATATTATTAATTAGAATGCATCTTATGCGTAACCAGTCAATAAACCAAGGAAAACTGAATAAAAAATCCCTCCCCTTTATTTTGAAGAAAAGTAGGTGCTAGAACGTTCACTTATTCACTGGGGTGTTTTAGTGTTTTAGTGTCACGAGCGTTTGAAAGAGACAGATTGTAGGTGTATATGAGAGAATATGTAATTGATTGTGATAGTGAGTATTAGTATGAATATAATTTAAGTTATAGTAATAAAATCCCTGGGCTTGGGTGATGAGCCTGATGGGCGCGTACTCTTGCTTGGTCGATAAGAGTGGGAGATCCGACTGAGCGACAGCGAAAAAGCCGCGATTCGGAACAATTACCTCTGAATCGGTAATTGTTCCGAATCGCGGCTTTTTCGAAAAGAGGGTTAATTGGAAATGGTTCTAAATGGCCTATTTTATAACAAGCAATGAAAAAAATTCGGGGGAAAGCTTTAAAGTAGTTTAAACTGGAAAAATAAGTTGTTCCCACTTACCTTACTAACAATGGCATTGCTCATGCGAAAGTGACGTTAAGGGTGAAGGTAGTGTGATGCTGCTTTGCCGCATAGTCGAGTCCAAAGATTCGAAGCGGCGCAAAGCAGCTGAGAAGCCGACGGACGAGGTGTTTTTGATCTTGCTATCGAAAGGTGCAATCAAACCTGTAATCTACTCGTTTGCCCAGTATACTTAAACATAGGGGCTATCCCAAGTTTAAGTCCGACTGAGCGACAGCGAAAAAGCCGCGATTCGGAACAATTACCTCTGAATCTCATGACTAATAATCATTTGATCGAGTGTTTTGGCGGGCCGCTGATATGGATGTTTCTACTTTCAAATGGGGGAACATGCTGGTTCGGTTGTTCGGGGACTCATTTGATCTTGAGCATAGTGATCGAGTCATTCCATTCGGATCAATGAACTGTCATCTATAAGAGATGATCAGACTGAAGGTGGGTGTTTTTATCTCTTAAATCGCTCTGTCGCTCTGGATCGTGAAGATGGCGAGTAACACTCGTCTATAACGAGTCGGATTTGCTGTTTTCAGAAACAGAAATGACAATCTCTTATGGATGGAACCTTCTCTTAAACATACTGTTCAGCCACTAGTTAATACTCAACTAGATCAACTTAATAAACTGAAACACGTAGTTTTTAAAGAAATCCAATCCACGTGAACCACATCACCAAACACCTAAAAGTAGTTTAGATGCATGTAATATCTATTTCTTTATCGCTCTCGCAGGTTGACGGGAATGACGATATTTTAAGCATCATCAAGCCACAAGAGATTCAATAGAGTTATCTAAATATAAGGACCTTCGCTCTTTTTAGTTTCTATTTGCACCAAGTTCTACTACTAGAGGTTAATTAGTTCTCATGTTAATAATCCACCAATCATTATGACTACTCAGAATTTTTATTTATATAAGAAGTCCGCTTCAAGATGTTGATTACAATACGCCTCGATAGTGATGTATCGAGGAGGCCGGGAGGGATGATATGAGCCTTTTTTTCTGTTTTATACCTTTCCTCTATTTACCCTCTCCGATAATCAACCAGTAACAAATAGATAATTGCGAAAGGATGTGCTATGTGTGGTGGTTGGCTATTCAAGTATTGGTAGAGTTTGAAGTACTAATATATGTCTTTCATGTGATGATCATAAATTCAGCCGTATCTTGGACCTATCTAATCTATTACGTCTCTCATATATATATATATATATATATATATATATATATATATATATATATATATATATATATATATATATATATATATATATATATATATATATATATATATATATATATATATATATATATATATATATATATATATATATATATATATATATATATATATATATATATATATATATATATATATATATATATATATATATATATATATATATATATATATATATATATATATATATATATATATATATATATATATATATATATATATAATGGAAAATAACATTCCGAATAAAGAAGAAAGATGCAAAGCGATTAAGTAAACACGCACAAATTGATCGATATTTTCGGTGTACATGAGTAATGGAAATGCAGCAAACTCCTAGAAGCACAGCAGAAACAGACTAATGAAGTACAGTCGTGATTCGCTGGTTGGACACTTTTTAGTTTTTCTCCGCTAGTTGGACCATTGTCCAACTAAAAAGCATCTGAACGTCAAAACCTCGTGTCAAATTTACTTTGAAATCAATCTGAAAATATTTAGAGATGTGAAGACATGCATTTACATTGCCAACATCTCCTTTGGAGGTGCTAGCAAGTGATATTGATTTACAATTAACGAAAATTGCATTCTGTTAGAATTTTAGCATGGTATGCTGACCGGGAATGGATGATACACGTGCATCGGTAAACTAAACGTACCTTAATTTATCCAATCCGATCTTGATCTGAATGAGGCGAATCAAATGCATGAATTGAACATCGAAAAATGTGACCAACGAATTACCCATTATTCTAGCACATACGCCAGGTTTGCATCAATTCCCTGACCCAACTGTTAAAAAAAACTCAGACGAGCACATACATAACACATACGACTAGTCAATAACAATTGTACACTACTGCTAAAAACTATAATTATCACTACATTAACACTAATAGGCTTCTACTTTTACATTTCTTTAATTAATTTGCCTGTGCACGATGACGAAGTCGACCGATAAATCGACACTCAATAACCTACACTGCGGGCTGTGTCGACCAACACTGCCAACACGACAAAAGTCAATCCACGTCGACCCGCCAGTCGGCCACGCCAGCGTGCCCAGGCTAGTGGTTGGTGGTTAGTTTTGGCGGGAGCAGAATATGAAGAAACACAAAACAAAAAAAGCCAAGAAGCTCTCTCGGTTTCCTTGATGCACCATCTTAAAACAATTGTCTGTCAGAAGTTCTTTAAGATTGATGCACGGAATATGCTTGATGATTTTTGCAATACTGTCAAACCCATTACCTAGGCGATGGAATGAACAGAATGTTTATACTTATTGAAAACAAAAGCACACCGTTGCGAAAACATTGTCCTAACAATGTCCCGAATGCATTGATTGATTTTGAAGAAGATAGCGAAAAAACTGATTTTTTTTCAAAGAAGGCCGATTTTCAAAGATTTCTCAGTCGAACCTTAAATACATTAAAAATTGATGGAATTCCAAGCAAATTTCAACTATTTGCAGTGTCGATCGAAACAATTAGTTGACTTTATACATAACATTCGTCAATTTCTATTTTTTCTATCATTGCATATCGAGTTATTTTTATGTACTGGTTTGTTTGTTTGTATCATTTATTATTTTTTATCAATAACGTGAGAATAGAACATATCCACCACACTTACATTAAAATTTGATAAAATGAAGCTTGAACTTCGTAAAAATAGCAAGCAAAGTTGAAGGGGGGTCATGTTCTTGGGTACGAAAGGACCTGTTAGCTTCGTACCACTCCTGGACAATATTTTATTGGTGACATGAAACTAGATTCGGCCAGAAGATCGTATTGTTGCTTCGACAGAGGAAGCAGAAGCTTCTGTAGACATTCCTTGAGGTAGATCTCCCCATCTACAGTCCCGGTAGCAATGAACGGCACACTCCGTTTGCCTTATGAGCAGATCGCTTGCCAAATTATGTATTTATTGGCAAACTTTGAAAGTTGCTTCTTTCTTACTTTTTCCGGAACATCAAACTTGCGCTGGGAGTTGAAGAACAGTAGCCCCGGAAGCTGCTGGAAATCCTCCGTGACGTAAGTTTCATCATCCATGATAAGGCAATGAGGCTTTGTCAGCATCTGGGTGCACAGTTTCCGTGCCCGTGACTTTCCAACCGTATTTTGCCGTTCGTCACGATTTGGAGCCTTCGGCTCTTTGTACGCATGCAGTCCCTCCCAGTCCTTGGCTCTATGAACGAATGTCTTGGACATATTCAACTTTTTGGTCACATCCCTAACCGAAGCATTGGAATTCCGCTTAAACGCTTTCACTACACGCTTTTGATTCTGGTCACGAATAGAACATCCATTATGACCGTATTTCTCCTTCCGTTTGATACTCATAGTTTGGTGGTCACGACTCACCGTTGACTGCACAATTTCAATTCATTTTCCGATACCCCAATGAGAGAGTTGATGATTTTCCAGGTTCTTGTGCAAAATCAATTCGCGACGATGCTTGTCGAGTGACGCCATATTTTTCAATTTTCGAAAAACTGACAGCGATAAAAATACAGTGTAAACAATACACTCTAAACTACGTGTACCCAATTTTTTAAAAGAAAATACTTGTTGGGTTATTTTCTACAGCGTTTTTTTCCGTGAAGGGCACCTTTTATAGGCATAATTACCTATTAATTCTCGGATTCTGTTCGACATTGAGAGAGGCAAAGTGCGACGTATAGGGGAAACCAGGGCTGGTTGACGCTATGTTCAGTTTTCTTTTTTTACCGCTTTGATTTAGGCCAGTGGTTTTCTACCTTTTTCGTTCCAAGTCTCCTTTCCGAATATTGATTCCCATGATGTACCTCTTTCTGAAAATTGCCGACGGGAATGTTAGGATCAAAGTTAAACTTATTCCTTATAATTCACCCCCTACAATAGCCTAATTTATCCCTGGGGGTGAACTCACCCCCGGTTAAAAACCACTGATTTAGATAGATCTTGCAAAATGCAATGTGTTCGCATGAAAGGGCAGACGCTTGGCAACGTCTCTGGTTATTATAATGTTTGGTACATTGTCTCCATTTTTAGAGACATAAATATGTGACGCGGATAAACCGGCAACTTACCCCCGCCCCCGGGTCAGTTGGCGGTATGTATAGGGTAAGATGGAGGAATGCCAGAAAATAAACAATCAAATGAAAATTCAATTACTTCAGAGGTTCTTATAAAATGAAGACTTTTTTCAATAGGTTTAATGCACAAAAAAGAGCCTCTTTTTGTTTACTTTCTCTTCCGCGAATTACTCGGTCACCTTTCTTATTTCACTTGAACTGTTTGCGTAATAAGCCAGTAAAAACGTTGGTCTTTCGAAACATACTGATAAATGTTTAAAAAGTTTTATGGTTTTGCCGTAATAATCGAAAGAGAAAGCGAAAAAGAGGGCTCTCATTTGCAGATTGGACCTAATGAAAAAAAAGTTCAAATGTGCTTATTGCCTTTTCAATAAAATTATATATTATTCGACACTTGCAATTATATTTCAGTTTCAAAACCCCAGTATTTTGACTTCGATGTGTACTCAATATTCAATGCAAATTTTTGATTTCCTTGGACGATTGGTAAAAGTAAATGTTTCCTGACGAGATACACAAGAAAAAGATTCTCTTACTTTGGAGTAAATTCCAGAAATGAAAATATTTGATGACCTTTTTTGCAATTTGTAAATAGTACCGCCAACTTCCCACGCGTGAGTCACCGCCAACTGACCTCAACAGCATATTTAATAGAAAAAGATTTAAAAAATTACTTTCATTTATGGATATGTATAATAACTATGTGGTGACTAACGAACGCCATGGCATAAAAATTTTAGTAGAAAATATGAATATTGCAAGAAAGATACAGTTATAGTTTTAAACTGGAAATATTCCATATTTGGCCGCACTGTAACTAAAAATTACTATTTTTGCTAGTTTCCTTGACCAATTTTCTTCAAAATGCATCTCACTAATTGTTTCTAGACCAAATAAAGCCGAAAATTAGAATAAAAATATTGAATGTCTAGATAGTCTAGAATCCTGATAACAATGTATCAAGAAATGCAGGAGTTAACTTATTGCTAAAAATAATGAAAGAACTCAAGAATCCATAAATCTACGAATCGAAGGATTTAGAAATTTAGAAGGATCGAGAAATTTAGAATTTGAGGACAAATCAACCTGGAAATCTACTCTACATTCGTTCATGGTTCAAAACACGATGACGACGATACTAATGGTTGCGAGTTGCACATGTGGACTAACCTTTAATCTTTCAGATTATACCTAACTGCACTTCTTAATAAAAATGTCTCAAAGGATCGCATAAATATTGATAATTTGAAGATTGCTTCATTGTTCAAAGACCAGCTAACGAAACAAAAAAAAATCTTATTCCATGCGGTCCGCACCAGACAAACGACACACACATTCTTTCGCTCATCATAACCGCTAAATACGCTCTTGATATAATGACACGACGAAGTCAAAAGCAAAGGCATTTTTATTATGATTGATACTGCGATGATCTGCCTACCCATTGTTGGATTCGGGTAGATTCGGAAATGTAAATTTTGTTTGAAGCATGTTCTTGCTACTTCCGCTCCATTGTGTCAGCTTTCGGTGGGGGCGAGCAGTGATAAAACGGAATAACTACATCATTTCAGCATGGTTAAACTGAGAGTCACGATGACGCAATAAACTCAATTTGGCACGATGACAGATGCTACCAGTTACCAGTTTAACCTTGGAGATATATTTTGGTTGCAGTTGATTGCAGTATTTGTTGTGAGGTGAGAAATAAATGCTTGAGTTTCTTGTTGCTGCGTCCGTACTATCTTTTGCATTAAATTACGCGATGGAAAGGAATCTATTAGGAGCTGGCTTAGTCACTATATGTATATTGCTTCCTGATCGAAATGGTAATAACACGAGAATTATATTGCTTGTTTTTCCTACAATGTTCAATAGAGCAGAATTCAATGTGCTGTGCTTGTTCCGTTCTCGGACACGTACGTTGTATAGCCCTTCACATCAAATAGTGGTAGAAGCGAGAGTAGCTCTTACACCAAGGCCCAGCAGATAGAGGTTCAACGTGTCATATCTACAATCGATTGTTGGTAGAATTGTTTTCATAACTTGCAACGGCAAGTACCAATACCTATATATGATGCTAGGTTATACCATACTGGTCTTTGCGAGAAACATTGCTCTATAAAAGGTCCTTTATCATATTAAACTCATTTTCGGAACCTTGTAACAGCAATCTTTCAATAATGTGTTTAGTTCCCACGCAGCCATTCATAACATGACAACATTTTTTCAAATTTAAATTATATTTTGTTTAGTTACAAATAGGGACTGGAACTACCACATTTGCAAATTTTAAAATAAATTAAGTATATTGCGTTACTGCTAATATGTTCACTAGCTCGTAGTTAATTTTTTGGTGCCGAAGGTCTCAGAATATAGTTTCTTTGCTATAAATCAGGATTTTTGGGGTACACATTCTTCAAACATTGTTTTGCTTTGAATTTGACGAGACCTACGACGTATACTAGTTTATTTGAAAAGTTCAAAATCACTGTAGCACCCTGTAATTTCACGTAATTAGTACAAAAGTGTGTTATTGAAATATCTTGGAATTTATCGTTTTGTCATTTACCCTTCTTTTTCAATTGTAACTTGTGAGAACTACTGTTTTTATTAAATTATTCTTGGTATGGTCACCTATATTTTGCGATAAATTTTCAAAAAGAGGCATGGTTCAATGGTTGTTAGTGATTCAGAGTCGACAAAGACGAAATAAACGATGTTCAACTTGAACATTTCGCAAAGCTTATCCGCAAATCGATAGCCGCTGCAACGATCGCGTATTTTGGCTCCACACCGATTAAAACCAGTGGAAGGACAGCGTTAAGGTGAATGCCCTCTAAATAATAATATATTCAAACCTTAAACAAGCAGGTTTCTTAGTGTGGAATATTCGCAATAAGCCTGCAATTGTCACGTATGATAATAACCGACAACTAATGTAGTACCATAACATTACTTTCAATGGGGCATTTTACTTGTTGAGCAACGAAATTCGCATACAAAATAAGTAAAAAGAATATTGAGTCATTTGGTCATTAGTGTGGGTGTTCAAATCCCGTCATAAATCAACCTGTTATACAATTAATCTGGTTCATTTTAAAACTGTGTTTATAGCATGATATACGATGAAACGTATAATGTTTTCCCAGGACCGAATATTTTAAGTATCCCCGGGTAGTACCAAAATCTATAAACAGCAACGCTGGCTCATTGCGCAGGTGATTACTGCTTTCTGTTTGTTTTTATTTACGTGATTTTAAATAAAGTTTCATTCGTCACGTTCATTATTTTCGTTTTTTTTAGTAATTGTATATTCTATGGAATTAGTTACAAAACATATGTGCTCATTTTCAATCAGGTAGCGTAAAAATCTTTTTTTTTATTCTGCATAATGGCTGCTATTCACGTTGAAAAAATCAGGTAAAATTCTGGCCGACAATTTCGAAACGGGGCCCCCATATTGAAACGTTAGAAATTTTTTGCGTCAATTGCGCCTTCGGATAAATGTTCGCACGTTACAAGAGATTTGTCATCTTCAGTGAAACTGTTTGTAAAGATGAGTTTTTGTATGCAGGTTCTGAAAAAACTATTCTTTTCCGATCTCACAGAATTAATCCAAGGAGCTATAGCTGAGCAATTGTTTCAAAAAAATTTTGAGATGTGTATCTAGAGAGTGTGTCCGTGGTATCAATAGTCCAAAAATAATAAAAACTGTTTTTTATATAAATTACATTGTAAAAAAAATGCGTCCCTTTATTGCACAAATTAGTTTGTTTTTAATTTTAATATGTTAAGACCAAGCTCGAATCTTTCTCGATAATAATCCAAGATACGCCACGGCGATTAAGTACCATAGGAATTTGTAATTGCGGTCTCGAGTACAAATATACAAACACCCGGTCTTACACGAAAAGTGAAATTTTGATATATTTTCGATGCATTGAATTTTTTCGAAAAATGGTAAAACATATTGACTTAAACTGTCTTCGACTATCAAGAAACATCATATTGGATCGATTGGCACGTTTCCCATGTTGTTCGAAGATTTGCGTCTTGCCATGTCGTCTCATCATTTTCCTGATGAGATGGGAATGGGAGGTGAAAAGAAAACGTAGGGAAATGGACAATTACAACACAACACAATCACAACAGCAAACTGTAAACAGTCTGTATTCTTCACTCTCCAATGAATGTAATGAACCCTATTCGCCTATAGCTCTGGGTTTGGAACAATAATATATCCTCGTGTTTTAGCTCACAACTAAACCAAAAATCCGGATACGTAATCGCATTACTGCAGAGTAGCTACATATGAAATGCTTTGAAGTTAATATATAGTAATCGAATTCACAAAGATCATTCGCATAATACTCAGCATGCTGAATGGTTCTATTTGATATTTAATTTTACAGTATCCAGTCTGTGCCCTGATTTGAATACTGCAGTTGAGCGACCGAAAATAAAAATCGCAAGAACAGAACATGCTGCGTAAAATCCGCTTCAAATTTATTGGAACGTAAAAATTGGAAATAAAATTCAAATCTATAAATCATGCGAGACCCTTCAGCATATGAGTTGCTTAAAAAGTTTTCAACCTTAAAACTGGGAAAAGATGAACCTCCAGTATAAGAACCGGATAAAAGAAATAATTCGTATTCAGGAGCTTTTGTATATTGCGATGTTCTAGATTAAAAGTCGGCTAAACAAAAGTACTTTGTATGAATCGGATGTATTTTTTTGCGGTTTTTAACTTTTATCCGAGTCTAACAGAGACGAACTCCAGTCCAATTTTAGATTTATGCTTCAAGATTATATCCCATTTTTATATTCTAATATATTTGAAGCGAGCTTTACGAAGCATGTTGTATCCGTGCAAGTAATAACAATAATGTTACAAATTCTTTGGCTTTTTAGATTGGACTATTGTGAATATTGTGCCCTCTGATAGGCTGAATGGATTGTCTGCAAATATCATCAAGAAACATTGCATGTATCGGTGACTAGGGTCTGCGCCATGTTTTCCTGTTTCAATATTGAGTAAATGGGGATCCAAGATTCCATATTCAACGATATGATTTTTTTTCTATTTCTTGATCAAAAAATAGAAAAAGCCCTATCGTTGGAATCCTGGATCCTCATTTACTTGATTACAATTTAACGAGAAAAACCTGATGTTTCTACAGACTTAAATTAGATTTCGTCCCAATTTTACGCTGCACGTAGGGAATCGGCAGCGAACTCTGTCTAAACAGGAAGTTGTGTTGTACATTTGTAGTACCAAAGATTTAATTTTTTATGCAAATATCCTGAATGTGTAAATTGCGAAATATAGCTGAACAGAATACTTATCAATCACTAGAATCTATTAATATTATGAATGCAAAGTTCATTTGTCACACTGAACAAGTACAAAAAGTCCGAAAATTTAATCAATTATATAGCTTACGACTAATTTAATTAGACAAAATAAAGTTAAAAGAACCTGTTGAATTGTTCATCGCATATCTGAACTCTCGGTAGGATTTTATGCTTTGTAAAGTTTTTGTCCAATTTTTATGAATGGGAATTACGCTATGATTTCTTCTGTGCAATTAGGAAGCATTCATATTTGTGTTTTTTTGGGTTTCGGCGTTGTCAATCCAAATACCTATTCATAAGCTTTCATATGGGAGCAAACGGTTTCATGTTTTACCCACTATTCACACCAAATAGTGTCACCAGGTCGTGTTTGGATATGTACAGGGTGTGTGACGCATTTTTGCAAGAAGTCTCAAACAGTAATTCTCATGCTTGCGGAACATGATTCTGACATCACATAACAGTTTTTGCAACCGGCCGAGACGGTTGTGCCTCCAGGTGGAAGGTTTTGTTCTCGAGAGAGTGACGGAGTGCGAGACGCTGTATGCGTTTTTGTGGGAGAGAGAGAGAGACCAGTTTGTTAAGTGTGAGTCGACAGTTGATACGTCGGAGGCGTGGTCAACGGCATCCTCGGTGTTTTGACAGCAAACCGCGGGTAGACGAATTTGCCTACCGCGGTGGCAGAAATCGACAGTGATTGTGCCTGTACACACAGAAAAAATATATTGTATTGGTGTCGTCGGGCAATTCTAATCGACGAGAGGGGAAGCGTCACAGGTAGACCCATTTGCTCTATTCGTCTACCGCAGAAGTGGTACGACGAATAAGGAAAACAAGTGGCACCGAAAAGTGCCGCATCGACAGTGGGATTTTCGCAGCAAGCCACAGGTAGCCACATTTGTTTACCGCGGCGGTGGAAACGGAGAGAGCGCGCTTGTGGTGGTGATACCGATGAGCAGCTTAACCGGAGAGAGTTTTGAAGTGTTGCAGGTGTTTCTCTACTGAAGAAGCAACGCGACGAAGAAGGACAGCAAGTGTCACATTGTCAAACAACGGGCACCGAGTTTACAACGTAACACATGAGGTGTGTTCTACAGGTATAACAGGTATATTTTTCATTCCTTTTTGTGATAGTTTTTCTTGCTAGGTAAAATGGATGAAGAGATGGGAGAACGAGTAACAGACCCTCCCCCTAAGCCTTATGCTGAAAATGTAAATCCGACTAGAATTAAAATTTACCCAGAGTCGTCAACGGGACCATGGATTGTATTTTTTAGGCGTAAAGTAAAGGCGCTAAATATTATTCAAATTTCTAAAGATTTGACTTCGCGATTTTCGGATGTAAAAGAGATCGTCAAAGTCAATAAAGATAAAATACGCATTGTCGTTGGTAGTCTCAAACAAGCCAATGCAATTGCTTCTTGCGAGCTTTTTACGCGTGAGTATAGAGCGTATATTCCTTCAAAGGAAATTGAAATTGATGGCGTCATCACAGAATCGAGTTTGACTGTTGATGACATAATTAAGCATGGGGTTGGTCGTTTCAAAGACACCATACTTAAAGACGTAAAGATACTTGAATGCAAGCAATTGCATTCAGTATCACACGAAGGAGATAAAAAAGTTTATCGACTGTCTGACTCATTTCGAGTGACGTTCGCTGGGTCTGCGCTGCCCAACTTTGTCATTATCGATAAGATTCGTCTCCCTGTTCGCCTTTTTATCCCTCGTGTAATGAATTGCCTTAATTGCAAACAGCTTGGCCACACAGCCACTTACTGTTCCAATAAGGCACGGTGTGGCAAATGTGGGGGTTCTCATCAAGAGGATATATGCAATGAAAATTCAGAAAAATGTTTAATGTGCGGAGAAAACTCGCATGAGCTCCCTGCATGCCCCATTTATAAATTGCGCGAGGATAAAATTAAACGATCCTTGAAGGAGAGGTCTAAGCGCTCCTATGCAGAAATGTTGAAAAATGCTACCCCTAAACCCATCTTCTTAGAAAACACTTACACATCTCTATTTTCGGAACAGTCTGACTCTGACGGAGCGTGCGAAGGTACATCATTTGTTTTACCCGGAAATTCCAGAAAAAGAAAACAGTCTTCTTTTCCCAAGCTGCCAAGAAAGGGCCTTAAAATTTCTCCACCAATAGATAAACTGCGCCCAAAACCGAAAAATTCCGATTCAAAACCGAAATCAATTCCGCCCGGTTTTGGGAACGTACAATCCAAACAGAACACCATTACTGGAAATAATAAAATTTCGACTTCCTCTGAGCCTCAGCCGGGGGTAGGATTATTGAAATTTTCTGAAATTGTTGATTGGATTTTTAAAGCATTCAATATTTCTGAACCACTAAAGAGTATACTTTCAGCTTTCCTCCCAACAATTAGAACATTTTTAGAGCAGCTGATTGCTCAATGGCCCATCCTTGCAGCAATTATATCTTTCAATGGTTAATTCAACTCCTAAGGTGAAAGACTCCATCACTGTTTTACAGTGGAATTGCAGAAGTATCATACCAAAAATTGATTCCTTAAAAATTTTACTGCATAATTTAAAATGCGATGCTTTTGCTCTATGTGAAACATGGCTTACCTCAAACATTAATTTCAACTTAAATGATTTCAACATTATTCGCCTAGACCGAGACACCCCGTATGGAGGAGTGCTTCTAGGAATTAAAAAGTGCTATTCTTTCTATAGAATTAACATCCCCTTGTTTGCGGGCATTGAGGCTGTTGCTGTCCAAACGAACATTAAAGGCAAAGACATGTCTATCGCTTCTATATATATACCTCCCAAAGCTCAAATTGGACAACGTCAAATTTTTGAGGTAGTGGAATCCATGGCTGCTCCGCGTCTGATACTGGGAGACTTCAACTCGCACGGAGTATTGTGGGGTTCCCTCTACAATGATAATCGATCCTCTTTGATATACAATGTTTGTGACGAATTTAATATGACAGTTTTAAATACTGGTGAAACAACACGCATCCCCAGACCTCCTGCACGTCCAAGTGCATTAGATCTATCTCTGTGCTCGACATCACTTCGGATAGATTGCACGTGGAAGGTTGTACCTGATCCTCACGGTAGCGATCATTTGCCAATCGTTGTTTCAATTAACAGTGAATTAGGCCTTACGAATTCAATCAATGTTCCTTATGACTTAACACGAAATATTGATTGGAAAACATACGAAACATTAATTTCCACTTCTCTTGCTTCGACAGAAGAGCTACCCCCTACCGAAGAATATGAATTCTAAGCGGGTTTAATTATTGAAGCAGCAGAACAAGCCCAAACGAAATGCAATCATGGAATGACAATAAATAGACGGCCCCCTAATCCTTGGTGGGACAAAGAGTGCTCTGATGCATATGAAGCTAAACAAGTTGCCTACAAAGAAATTATGAAACAGAAAGGGGGTATACGTGAGAACTTTGAAAATTATTTCATTTTGCAAAACAAATTTGACAGTATACGTCGTGCCAAAAAGTCTAGTTATTGGAGACGCTTCGTTGATGGCTTGTCAAGAGAAACATCAATGAGTACTCTTTGGAACACAGCCAGAAGACTGAGGAATCGAAACGTGACTAATGAAAGCGAAATTTTTTCGAATCGTTGGATATTTAATTTTGCCAAGAAAATTTGTCCCGATTCTGCTCCTGCGCAGAAAATCACTCGCGATGCTCCCACGAGTAACGATTTCATAGATTCGCCTTTGACAATGATGGAATTCTCAATTGCACTCCTCTCATGCAACAATAATGCTCCGGGACTAGACAGAATTAAATTCAACTTGGTGAAGAATCTGCCTGACCTAGCAAAAAGACGCTTGTTGAATTTATTCAATAAGCTTCTTGAGCAGAACATTGTCCCGCACGACTGGAGGCAAGTGAGAGTTATCGCTATTCCAAAACCGGGAAAGCCAGCCTCCGATCATAACTCGTATCGACCGATTGCAATGCTATCCTGCATCAGGAAATTGTTGGAAAAAATTATCCTACGACGTCTCGACAATTGGGTTGAGGCGAACGGCTTGCTATCAGATACCCAGTTTGGTTTTCGGAGGGGAAAGGGAACGAATGATTGTCTGGCGCTACTTTCGTCAGAAATCCAACTCGCTTACGCAAAAAAAGAACAAATGGCGTCTGTGTTCTTAGACATAAAAGGAGCATTCGACTCAGTCTCCATTGATGTTCTCTCGGAGAAGCTACATCAATGTGGTCTTTCACCGATATTAAATAATTATTTATACAATTTATTGTCAGAAAAGCACATGCATTTTTCATATGGCGATTTGGCGACACTCAGAATAAGTTACATGGGCCTCCCACAAGGCTCTTGTCTAAGCCCCCTTCTCTATAATTTTTACGTGAATGACATTGATAATTGTATTGTCAGCCCATTCACTTTAAGACAACTTGCAGATGATGGGGTGGTTTCTGCACAGGACCAAAAGCTATAAATTTACAACAACCATTGCAAGATAGCTTGGATAATTTATCAATTTGGGCTTTAAAGCTGGGCATCGATTTCTCTACGGAGAAAACAGAGTTTGTCGTTTTCTCAAGGAAGCGTGATCCAGCTCAGCTTCAGTTGGTTGGTAGAACGATAGCCCAAGTCCTGACTTTTAAATACCTTGGAATTTGGTTCGATTCTAAAGGCACATGGGGAGGCCACATTAGGTACCTAATAACGAAATGCCAACAAAGGATAAATTTTCTGCGAACAATAACTGGATCATGGTGGGGTTCGCATCCAAGTGACATGATAAGATTGTATCAAACAACAATACTTTCAGTAATGGAATATGGGTGCATCTGTTTCCGTTCAGCTGCGAACACTCACATTATTAAACTGGAACGGATACAGTATCGCTGTTTACGAATTGCCTTAGGTTGCATGCAGTCGACCCATACAATGAGTCTTGAAGTACTAGCGGGAGTTCTTCCTTTAAAAGACCGATTCTGGGATCTCTCTTCTCGTTTACTTATTCGATGTGAGGTTATGAACCCACTGGTAATTGAAAATTTTGAAAGACTTGTCGAGCTTCAACCCCAAACCAGATTCATGACAGTGTATTTCAATCACATGTCACAAGAAATAACGCCTGCTAGGTATGTTCCCACATACGTCAATATACTAGATATTCCTGAATCCACTTTATTCTTCGACACGTCCATGCAAGCAGAGATTCGTGGAATTCCGGATCATCTACGCTCGCGGGAGATCCCTAAAATATTCACAAGTAAATATCAACACATAGACTGCCTTAAAATGTTTTACACTGATGGGTCACGAATCAGTGAGGCCACTGGTTTCGGTATTTTCAACAATATTTTTTCAATTTCTCTCAAACTTGCAGAACCCGCCTCTGTTTATATAGCGGAACTAGCAGCAGTTCACTATAGTCTGCAAATAATTAATACTTTACCCCCGAACCATTACTTTATCCTCACTGATAGTCTCAGCACAATTGCAGCTCTTCGCTCAAAGAGGATTGATAATCACGATCCATTCTTTTTGGGGAGGATACGAGAATCTCTGAGTAACCTGACAAGAAAATGTTATAAATTTACCCTAGTGTGGCTCCCCGCCCATTGCTCTATTGCGGGCAATGAGAAAGCTGATAATTTAGCCAAGATTGGTGCACTAGATGGTGAAATATATGAAAGACCCATCGCTCACAATGAATTTTATAGCGCTTCTCGACAGAGGACACTTGCTAGTTGGCAAACATCTTGGGACAATGGAGATATGGGACGATGGCTACACTCAATTATCCCTAAAATATCAACGAAGGCATGGTTCAAAGGATTGGATGTAAGTCGGGACTTCATCCGTGTGATGTCTAGGCTCATGTCCAATCATTATACTTTAGATGCGCATCTCCGTCGTATTGGGCTCGCTGAGGGTAATCATTGTGCTTGTAGAGAAGGTTACCATGACATTGAGCATGTTGTTTGGTCCTGCACTGAATATCGTGAAGCCAGATCACAATTAGTAGATTCTTTACAAGTCCGAGGAAGACCAATCCATGTTCCTGTTAGAGACATCCTGGCGTATCGCGATCCTCTATACATGGATCTTATCTATCATTTTCTAAAAACAGCGTCTGTCAAAATTTAATTAAATTCATCTCCTCATACTCTCATCCAAGGCTAATCATTCACCAATTAAAGTGTCCTAAAATATTTAGTTTTTAAATTTAGACAATAACAGAAAAAAAGTAAATAAATACACCCGAAAATACTAGATCAGTATGAAATACAACAATGTAAGGAAAAAAGCAAACAATAAAGTGATTTCAGTGTTAGTTTTAGACAAAGTACTAGTATAGTTAAAATTAGTCTTAAGGATTTTTGTAACGTGCTATGTAAAAAAAAGAAACTGGCGTAAAAAGCTTTTGCAAATGCCGTGTCAAATAAACGTATGGAAAAAAAATGATTCTGACATATTTGGTAGCACTGGATAACTCATTCTGTAAGGTGCCAGATGGTGAATAAACAGTGTTGAGTAAACGCAAAGATGTCGAAACATGAGATCGATCGGTCAGCCGTTGTTGTTTTACTGCTTGCCGGAACAAGCGGCGCACCCTGTACAGGCAAGACTGCAACTGAAACTTATCAAATGCATTAAGAGCCCATTTCTTCACCCTATCTTAAATTTTTATGCCAGGTTCACCAGTATGTTTAAACCTAGCTTAACCATTAAGCGAGGGTGAAGGAATCGGGCCTAAGAGATCTCAACACGGAAGATGAAATAAGGCCTTCAAGAAAGGTTGGGAGGAGCTCACAGATGAATCCCGTTCTGGGCGCTTCTGTCGTCGTGTACTATGAAGCTACCATCCTGAGATTTATCAAAATATTGAATTAAACATTAGAAGAATCCCATGTTGCTTTTAAATAGTGCTAATTTTTTCGATGTGATCTTGAGTATGACATTCCACACTAGGAACTCCAACCACTCCGATTGCGCCTTTATAATATAAGAGTAATGTGCAAAGTTGATGAATGGTTAATCCATTCGTGCTCATGCTGTTCATAAACAACAACAATCTTAAACATCTATTACTTTTAATTTAGGCAAGATTTGCTTACCAAGGGAAGTAAGGCTAGTAACTGTGACTATTATCTTTCATTTGAGCACCAACGTATTATCCGTAGAACTGAAGTTATTGCAATTACTGCGATTGGACCTCTATGGAGCAGTGCCGCCAGGGACAGCTTAAGTTAACATTGAAAAATGAAATTTGAATATCTCTTCGATGCCTTGAAATATTATTGAAAACTATTAAACCTTTTCCAAGCAATTGAACCATTGTAAAAATTTTAGGATAATTGTATTGAGCATTGGAAGACTGCTTCTAGGACTGCAAGAAAAGCATCTATCTTGATCAAAACAAGTTTTTCGTTTTTCTTGGGCCCAATCATTTAAAAGAAAAATAATTTTGGAGCTCTGCATGAGTATATAAAAGATTGTGCATGAAAGAGTTAACTATAAAAGTGGTAAAAATAATTGATGATGAATTTATTTGGCATGGATTAGAGATTAGAATGTGGACTTATTAAAATGATGTTAATTACCATAGTGTGGGTGCACATTTAAAATTGGTTGTCATAGCAATTCGCCACACTGAGAACTCAGATTCTTAGTCATAGGCGAATACGCTGGAGTCCGGCTAGTATATTTACTATTAATTTATACTGCAAGCTTCCTCTGACATAGCACTATTGATAAGATAGCGCATGTTGCTTAGCAGAGAAGACAATTCGGAGTCCGCCAAACCCATGTATTTAGCTTATGAGATTTTTTTTCGTCTCTTTTACAGTTTTGTTGCGATTAGATATCGCTATCTCCCTGAAAATCTCATAGCAGTAAAACACTACTGTCTGTCATTATTTTGGCCTAAGTTTAGCTCCCTGAAACGTGTTAAAATCCAATTGCTGGATTTGTGAGAATTAACTATCTAATGTTCATGGATGTGTAATCAACTCAAATTTTGATGATATATTAAATTGATCAAACGTGGTTTTGGGTTGTATACGACCAGACCTACAACCTTTAACAGATCACTTGAAAAGTACATTCAATGTTGTAGCACTTTTAAGGGGACGGTCCCATATAAAATTTACGGAAATCGATTTTTTTACTTGATTACATATATTTTCAAAAATATGTGCGTGATCTTAGAAGTTCTAATTGAAAAGAATAAAAGGGAAGAAATAATTCTAGAATCCTATAGTGCGTGACAATGCCTCACTGGCCCCTTAAGAGTTCATACGAGCAAGTTTCTAATCTGGAAAAAAATAATAACTCTGCCAGTTTTCAACCAATTTTGATAATAAATAGGTAGTTGGATGCGAAATTAAATTTGCCAATGAATTCAACATTTTCGATTATAAAAGTCACCATATAAATTTTTTTTTAAATTAATGACGTGAATTTCCGGTTTTTCAATTCTGGATAGTTCTGAGAGACATTCCACATGAACATTAATTCAGCATTCGGCGTTCGAAAGATATAGTATCCAAGCGCCTCCTCAGTGAATTTCAGAATGATCCATCGGGAGAATCGAATAGTACAGCGAGTTGAAATTTTATGTCGAGTTTCATAAGGCTACCGATTTTTAGTTGGACTATTTACTACCTTAAAAGCATGTGAATGTCAAAATACCATATCAAATTCACTTTGGCAATAGGACTGGCATGGGTTAGAGATGTGAACAGAGGCATTTATATTACTAAAACCCATTTTACCAGTTTTAAACATTGACCAGTCCTTAGTTAGACAGAGGTGGTGGCCCAACCAGCAATCACGACTGTATAAAATTAGAACAATATCGAGCAAAGGCACAAATCTCCGATCAACATGGGGAACGTGGCATTTGAGCCAGTTGCTACTGATCCCGAGCAAACAAAATGCCCCATGCACATGGTCCAAATCTACCCCCATCGCATAATATTTTAAAAGTGCTTCAAATGGATTCAACCCATGAAAATACCACCATCCGGAAGATCCCACATAAAAACCATAGTGTGATGCATGTAAGGTTTTTGAGACCCTTCTGTGATGTTTTGATGGTTGAGAAATTTGGTGCGGATTACATCTATGGTATCGTTTTGGGGTTTTACCCATGAGAATTTATTCGGGTATCTCTCGAATGCCGAATTGATGTTAATTTTTTCTGTTAATGACGGTTTTGGACACACCGTGGTCCACAATGTACACGACGGATCCTAGGTGTTTTACTACTATACCAAGCGTACAATCATTTTCAAGCATCATGTACTACAACAACAACAACTACTACTACTACTACTACTATAACTAAAGAGATACCTATATTCATTTAAATAATAATGATTTTTCGCAGTTTTTTCTGAATTCATCATCTTTTTATCTTAGAACTGCTGCAAAAATTCGAATTCGGATAGTCGGAACTTTTTTTACTTCCAGGGTTATGATGCAGAATATCCAAAACTATTGGTGCGTCATATAATTTCGGACTTAATATCTCTGCGGAAAAAAACATCCCAATATCAGTGTGCGTCGTAAGATTCGGGACATTTTGACGATGTATCTCCTTCGGATTCCTGTTACAAGAATGCTTTCGAATCTTTTGACGCAGTATTACTATCGGATGCTATGAGGCACATTTGTGCGTCATGATGTCTTCGGACGTTATGACACGGTGCCATTGTGCATACTGCTACCAGATCAACTCTTCCGTACAATCATCTTACCCGACCCAATTAGAGACCGAGAAAATCAATATTCACTGTGATAAGATAAGAGTTCTATCCGCTGGATACAATGTGCAAATTTTTGCAGTTTCGTGTTATCTCATGGCTTTTTTAATTTTAGACCGTCTAGAAAAAATGTTTAACGTTATAAGTCAATATTTACGCAACAATCTCGTGTTTAGCCCGCACATGTAGCTCGGTTGTCAAACTAAAGATGAAGACCGGTTTTGTATTTATTCACAGTTTAAGCACCCACACCTGGGCAATTGGTATCTGTAGATATTTCATATTTATCGCGAAAAAACCTGCTGTGAATTCCGGAGACAGGACGTAACTTTAGCTTTTGGGTCGATAATCCTTCACATGCCAGGTAGAAGAAAGGATAGGATTGGAAGGCTAAGCAATGTGCTAACCACGCCCTGAAGCCGAGTCGTATTATGGCGTGCAGACATGGGTGACAAAATACAAAAAAAAATAAAACAAACTCCTGCTTGAAATACAGAGAAAAACAATGTTGATTGTATTACCTTCTGATCGCAGCTATGCAGAAAGAGGAAATCCAATAATGAAAATTACATAACCCTTGCTTGCCGCATGCAAATTGTGAGAGAATGATTGACGTGGTTGCTTCACTTTCACCGTTCAATCGCCCGCCGAGCAGCGTCGGAAAGGCGTTGGTCGTCCGCAGTCCGTTGGCGGTCGGCAGATGTCTGCGGATGAAACAAATGTAGGTAATCGATGATAATGATAGTGTTATCTTTAGGTCTTTAGCTTCCAGCGAAGCGTGAGTCGCCAAATCTGTAAAAGATTTCAATTTAGGTGTGTTATACAATGTTATGTGATGGTTGATATCAAAATTGAAAGCTTATTGTTGTTTCTGAAACGTTGGGACTGATTTCTCAAACATGAATTAGGATTCGGTCGGACTGAAATGTTTTAGGTTCAGTAGGGTTGACTTACCGCATTAAGAATGTTGCTGCTCATCTCAGTCTGGTTTGAACCGTTTCGATACCATATAAATGAAAAAATTAACGTGACAACACTTATTAACTCATATGTGTGGAACTGCTATTCCAACCCCAGTAAAATTCTACCTCGAGAGGTGAAATAATGGTATTCAAAGATTTACAGTTCCTGATATTGAACATTGTGGGATCGTTTGTGTTGTACCTATTCTGTGTTAACACCTAGTTCCCTTGCTATGCTCCAAATGATTCTCTACTATTAATGATTCCATATATCCGATTCGTTGAGTGTGACGCCCGTCATGGTAGTAAAAGTAACTACGTGTACAGTTAGCGTCAATGAATGTTTCCGGAAAACATAAAAGACAAGCGAAAAAAATGCTATTCAGAAAGAGAATTACATTATTGGTGAGGACAAATAATTAATGAATTAAATTTGTTATATGAAATACATCATTGTACGGACTCACTTTTGATTATGGGCAGTATAACGGAAAGTTGCTGTACGAGAAACTAAGAATCGACTGTTTCCTCATAATCAAATTTGCCCACAGAAAGTAATTTATGAATATAAATTTGAATAGCTAGCTTCCACCGTTAGGCGGGGTAAAATTTCACGCTTCTTTGATGAATTTCTTCTTTCCTCTGCGCAAAGAAACCGACAATAACGCTCAATTGCTATCCGTGTTGGTGTATTGGTACGGGGATTTTACTAGAGTCACCAAATCGTTAAAAAATTGATTATGTTTTGTCCCCCTTATTTTGGCCCACTCGGTTGTATTGTTAGCAGAGGTCATTTCGGTTAGACAGCTGGAGCGGATTTGCCTTTTGATCACTAATCCTCTTATTTTAAGTGTGCTTCACAAATTAACTAGGGACATTACTTTGGTTATTTCGTAGTAGATTGCACAACGAGAAGGTACCATTGTTCGTGATTCATTCTTTGGTCCGGATTTGGCGGATATTCGAATGGCTCTCGATTCCTTTTCTTAAAAATGTGTAGTTTAGTCAATATTGATCCTAGCTAAATTTTTTAAAACCTGCTGCTATTTTAGACATAGCAAAAGCTTCAGAAACAATAAAGTGATAGAATCAACAATTATGTCTTGAACTAAAATCACTCTGGACCACGTGCTCTGATGCGTTTTGCAAAGGGAAGTCTTGATCGTACTAAACCTCGGATTTTTTTTTTAAAAATGGCGAATATAACACATCAAATTGGGGTAGAATTGTCTGAGAAATTACACGAATATCTATCCGAAAATCTGTAAAAATCGCGACCGACCATCTTAGATTTCGACGAAACTTTACACGTTTTACCGGTATGGCAGTCTAATCATTTTCCACAGATGATTTTGACTCATGAGCAATTTTTCAAAAGGGCGTGATAGTTTCTACATGCAGCATTTTTGAGAAAAAATGTTCGATGTATTTTATACAACAAAACTATCTGAGAATGAGTTACAGGGAATGCACACTTCTGCATGAGAAAAACATACACTAAAAATGCTGTCATTTTTCACAAAAACAAAAATTTATGTCAAAAATTTAAATCATAAAAAAAACAATTTTTTTGATTGTTTTATATTTTGTCAACAAAATTTAACAAAATTCTTCCAAAATTGCAAAATTCTTGCTATAGTTGTGGAGAAATTTGGAATTTTGCTCCAACAGAAGCAATTTGTGCTCTTCGCGCGCAAAGATGGTTTAAACAATTTACTCTTTAATGGAGACAAAATAGTTTTCACCTATTTTGTACTAAGGAGAAATATAGCATAGTTTTATTTCCTCGGGAGTAAAGAATCCAGGCAATTTACTCTGTTGTGTTGTAATTGTATTGGGTTGTTATTTTGCATTTCTCTACCTTTTTACCCTCCATAAGGAAAATGATGAGATGACTTGTTAGTTATCTCTGAACAACGTGGGAAATGTGCAAATCGTGCTAATATATTTTGATGCCTGATTCCTGAATGTGTTTAGTTAATGGGTTCAGTTCATGTACTATCAGGTTGCGGTCAAAAGATCGAATGCATAACCTTTCTATATGAGAAAAGCGTAAAGGGTAGATATGCGCATTTTGAGATAATTCATTTTTATAACTAATTTAACTGTTTTCTCCAAGGATTTTTTGACAGTGTAATGTTGTTAATACATTGATGTAATAGGGGGAGGGGTCTAGAACATTTTTTAAAAATTTTGATGATCAATTCCTTAGTCAATTTTTCAATGAGTAGCTCAAAACAGAACTTGTAACATTAATGGAAACCTTTGAAGACACTATTTAGCCAGTTTCGCGTTGGTAATTAGGTATCCTGAAATTCGCTATACAAAACATTTTCTCCAATTTATTTTTCTTCGAAATATATTTTTGATCAGTGTTCCTATGTAACAAATGTTACATACAAAATTATATCATTGTTCAATGGATTCTTCGAACAATTTCATCTCAATTTTGTTTTCGTTTGTAGTTTCGTTGTTAATTAATTGTTCCACATTTTAGCAGAACATTTTATTTTCCACAAAATTATTTCATGTTGTTTTGTAGTCAGAGAAAATGTGGCAGCAGCAAGGTGGTATCTGTTTTTAAGGATTATGTATTTGTTTAAAGTAGCAATTCTGCTATGGGAAATATGAAAAAGTTGAAATTTTCAAGTGCACTTTATCAATTATTTCGATTTGATTAATTCACAAAACAATGGTTCTAAATACATCAAGTAAAGGTAAAATAAACTGAGAGAACCGAAAATGATAAAATTTTGAATAAAAAGGGTCGGAAAAAAAATCCCGAGCAAAAGGGTATTGCTTCGCGGACTTTGAATGGAATTTCTAAAAAGTTATTATAACAGGTTTATAACCCGATGTTGGCCCAAAAACTCATCTATTTAAGTCTTCACAACTCTATAGACGCGAAAAATTGTAAAGTTTAGTAGTATTTGCAAGGTAAAATATAATACTTTAGTGTATTGATCGCAAATCTAAAGAGAAAGTATTCAAAATTTTAACCCATTTCGGAAGGTTCATTCACAAAGATAGTTTTATCTCACTTACCATTGAAGTAGAAAGCAGATATTATGGCAATGTTTTTATATCATACTAGCTAGTGCCCGTCGCGCGTTGCTGCAACAAAATAGAAGTAAAACACAATTTGTTCCGAAGCGCCACCTGGCGGGTTGATAATAACCCAACCAATAGCACACAAACTCGCTCCATACAAATTGTCTACTATATCTCTACTATATATATATATATATATATATATATATATATATATATATATATATATATATATATATATATATATATATATATATATATATATATATATATATATATATATATATATATATATATATATATATATATATATATATATATATATATATATATATATATATATATATATATATATATATATATATATATATATATATATATATATATATATATATATATATATATATATATATATATATATATATATATATATATATATATATATATATATATATATATATATATATATATATATATATATATATATATATATATATATATATATATATATATATAAAAGAGATAGATAGATAGATAGATAGATCGATGTACTAACAAACACTGCAATAATTGAAATCAGTACACATCAAAATAACTTCTCGATCAAAGGATTAACTATGAAATTATTTTCTGAAATCAATTATTTATCAATTTTCAAACAAAAGTTAGTTTCTTAGACGATGAGTAAGGAAGTATCTATATGTATATAACTTAGATATTCATTTTTCCATAATAAAAAAGCTCTAGACCATTAGGAAGAACAATTCAAAAGGGACCAGGCATAAATGACGTAGCATTTTGGGGGGTAGGGAGGGTATACCAAATTTGTGATGAAGTGTGACGAGTGGGAGGGTAGGGTCAGAAGTTGTGCGACGTAGCATTAAGTTTAAAAACCATTGTTTGGAGAAAACAATTTAATGATCCTCCATTCCCAAGTTACTTTTGCTGCGGTTTTTCATGAGGTAAATTTTACGATTCGCGGAATTACAAGTTCGCAAAAATACGAAAAGATTTTGTATGTAGATTTAACTTGCTACATTAGTTAGCTAATGTTGCTAACTAGTAGACTTAGTTTGGAAGCTGAATTAAATTTTCACTTCGGATTCAACCAAACAAAATTTAGTAATTTAGATGAACGTATGCTTCTTAGAATCATTGGCAGCTGCAGGATTGTGAACTGAGAGAACTTCTCTTCATGCTCCCCTTGACATATAAAATTCCAAACAAAACTATCAACACTATATGCGTGATGAACTGGGCTTATTTTGCACGCAATTTGCTGTTATAGTCGTCAAACATCTTGAAAGGACATGTATCTAAAATAATTGAAAAACATATGTAATCTTTTCCATCACCCGGGCACTTTGCATGGGACGAGGGGGAGGTGTAGGTAAATGCTACGTTATTTACGAGGGGAAGGTTAGAATTTTGTGACCAAATGCTACGAGGGGGAGGGAGGGGTCAAAAATCTCCGAAAAAAGCTAAGTCATTTGTGTACGGCCCCGTTGAAAGAGAAGTTAGTTTCCAAATAGTGAGTACATCAGTGATATTGATTTGTTCGTGGTAATATTGTTCTACCTGAGACAAAAAATATCCTGAGTAAAAATATTTTACAATTTGAATTCGCGGGAAATTGCCTGAATCCCTATGTATTTATTGACGTAACAAGCCCCTTCCTTTGACACTTTGACACTCTTTGTCTAAAGATTCTTCCCCTAAAGGTGATATAACTTCTGAGAGCGTTCATTGGAACGCAATCTTCAAAAATAATCATCAACAATTATTGTTCTAGATCCTCCGATAAAACATTTCAAATTTAGTCTCAGATGAAAGAGGAGTATTTAAGCATTCGATTGGTGAGTACTTCAGCGCAATTGTTTTTTTTTTGTCTAAATATTGTTCTACCAAGGACACCGTGTGTACTAAAAACTTATTACATCTCTTTTCGCTCGTGTTTATCTCGAGAACTACCTATTCCTAGTTTGAGTGAAGATGACACTGACGAACGAGAATTCCGAACTAGTTCAATCTTCGACAGTGTCAGTGATAATGCAGATCAAGAAATATGTTGTGTAGCGCTTTGTAAGCAGCAATTGCACGACGGGTCGTCAGATAGAGACCGGTGAAAGACGGTATCTACGTGTTGAGCTTCATCAACTCCACACCAGAGTCATCTAAATGGCGAAACGTGCTCTCAAATTCGCCATGTTTAAGAGATTGCCGACATTTCTCTGATGTTATTGATATCGGGACCCTCGGAGGACCGAAAATACTTTGATAATTATCTAGCGATGTGTGCGATTCACGCAAGATTGTGATTCCAGCTGAACATACAGCGAGTATCGGTTAAGGGAGTTGCCGAGGGATATTCCCAGAAGTTTGACGAATGAATCGAACAAACGGACAATTAGGGATAATTTGAATGCAGTCTGGCAATAGGTTCATGAGGAAAACCGTACAATATAGTCACAAATGTTTTGGGTTCTGTGGAAATCGGCGGAATGGCTAATTAGACGTTGAGTACCAAGGTAGCCAAGCGAAATTTTCATCGGCGTATGAAACATGGATACGACGAAAGGATACTCACAGAAGCAAAGGGAACCTTTTTCAAGAACGATGCGCAAAAGTATAACAAAACGCTTAACAACCTAAGTAGGAAAAGAGCCCTGGCACCAGTTATGATCAACGATTAACGGCGAGGGAATCTGTTGATAGATCGTAGAAAAAAGGCTGCCTGGTAGAAGGAGCATTTTCTATTATTATTAAATGGGCAAACGCGTAAACCAAGCACAAACAGTATTACCGTTAAGGATGATGGACAAACTGTGGATCTACATTAGAAGAAGTGCAAAAGACTATTCGAGGTCGTTGGGAAAGATGACATTCCGCCCTGGGGTTGATCTGGGTGGACGAAGAAATATCAACGCTATCAACGAAGCCCCATAGACTATATCCACAAGCAGGGATGCGAACGGTACCGGTAAACTACATATTTCACCCTACATTTACATTTGCACAAGCCATACAGCCCGCTAAAGCGACGCATCACTGCTGATCCTCCCAGAACGGCAGCCAAACCAAATACATTTTTCCGATCGCAGTAAAATATATTTTTGCTCTGCTGCTGTACTCCGACTGCTTGGTTAGAGTGTGGCGCAGTGAAGTTTGCCCTCGCGCTTTGTACACCGTTCTCTGCACATTCAAAGAGAGAGAGAGGGAGCCGCACACGAAAGCGTTGATGCCGGTCGTGGCGTAAATGAACCATATACATTCATACTGTTTATAATTAAAAATATTAAATAAATTAAAAATGTTAAAAAATGTTAAATAAGGAAAGAGAAGCTATACCATTCGCGTCTCGTGGCTGTACTAGGTACAGCATTTTTTGTCATATTACTGCTTTGCACTCAGGCAGCCGTACAGCGCCGGGCGTCCTGCTGTAGCGAATGACAGCAGCTTCGTATGAGAAAGGAAAATGTAGGCAAAAATATTACAGCCGTAGAAAAGGTAGACCCTTTGCGTTCTTGTCCACAAGAAGGGCCATAAATTTGAGTTCGTCGACTGTACCGCAAATAAAGTTTTCTTCCATGTTGTCGGCGATTACCAAATCAGGTTTCGAAACGACAGACCAGATGTTACCATGCGACAAATTTTCGATAGATTTCGGAAATACAACTGGCGCACGCGCCCTCTGTTTGTGGATTTAAATTTACCCAATGATTCAGTGAAATGAAGCGTACTGCAGCAGATGATGCTTGAACATGGCTTTCGACAAAACTGATTCAGCTGATTAGTATGACACTGGATGGATCAAAATCAAACGACAAAATAGCCGGAAAGATATTCAACACGTTTGTGTTCAACAAAGCCTTCAAAGGTACACAGGAACGGAACTATCACTACGAGATCTCACATGTTTCTTGGTTTATCGGAAGACATTGATATTTTTAGATTTGGTCGCAGAGCAGTGAAAGTGGCATTAATGCTTCTAGAGAGCAGGCTGAACGAAACGGATGGGTACGAGGTGATGACGGGTGGAAGAATGTTTTTATCTCTTCTGAATTTGATACAATTAGGAAATATGCCGATAAATGAAGTTCGCAAGACCATATTTCTCATTAAAATGTTCTAAACAGTATAAAACATTAAAATGTTGTAAACAGCATAAAACTCACAAAAACTGTTTTCAGTATATGTATGACACAACAATACATTAATCAAATAATAATATATTCGCTATACTCATTCTGCGTAAGACACCATACGTTTTGAATAAATTACCACGGTATACAATAAAAATGCAGTCAACCTTCTACCAACAATGACAATCTTCTCAATCGCACTGCATGGACACACCAAGGACGATATCCCATTAAATATATAAAGTGAAAGATCGACAGCGTTTCTGTTCAATGCAATGCAGCATTTTATTGCATTCTTTGCTGTCGAAGCCAGAGACAAACAGCAGCGATGATATAAGACTGGGCATATATACTCTTATATATTTACTTAGGGTGATGTGCCTATTATGGCAGTAGAGCCTTATGTGACCCTATTTCGTACCCCTTGGTTTCGAACCAAGCATATGAGATAATGACAATATCGATTTGGTTAAAGCAGGTGTGCGAAAATAAGCTCAAGTTATGTTCTTTATTTGTTGTGCACATATGTATTTAGAACTATCCTCAAAATCCAACTTTTAATTAAAACAAAATAAAATTACCTCCTCATATCTCGTTATTCCGGCGCAAATATTTTAAACATTGCACTGATACATACCATTTCAGCTGGAGAACCTTTTTACGATTATTTACTTTAAAATCACTCGTCAAACACTAGGATAGGCCTAGTGTTATAATAGGATAATATTAAATACGAGGGTTCACATTATTGCCATGTTTTTCCGATACACTACCACAATCAAAACAAACTTTTTGCATCCATCATACAGAAAAGAATCACCAGTGCGGCCAAACCAAAACATGAACTTGAAAATATATTGTTATGCAATTTCAGGTATAAGTAATCAATTATTTCAAGTTATTCAACTAAATTGTTGATTGCAGATATTTTATTTTCATTTGCACATACAATTCGGATCGGGAGGGAGCAATGTGTGATGTGAAACTTGAGATTCCAGTTGTTATCCTTCGCATGGTTATTTCCTGCGTGCGCAATTCTGGGCGCTCTTCTACTAACAGCTAATGAGTTTCTTTCATGTGCAAAACATCACGTTTACGTTTGTTTTGATCGGCTGAAAAAAGCAGAATGATTCGTTTTACAAATCACGCGTTGGCGTCCATGATCTGGATAGCTAGGTGGAATCGAATGGAATATGAGGCATTGCGTTTCAACTAGATTGTTTTTCGATGAGGTGGAAATCGGCACACCCATGAGGCGATAATTGGATCGTTGAGGTGGGAATACATATACAGAATAGAACATTTATTTTCATTTGTGCTGAAATTTTGACAATTCTGCTAAATAAGCATTATATAGAACAGAAACAGTACAATGATCATACTATGTTGCGTTTCGGCTTCGCCTCATCAGAAACCGACACTAACTTATTGTCGGAATAGATTAGCGCCGGCTTGACGCAAATCCCTTAAAACTAAAACACACTATGTGTTTCAATCGAACGACTGATCAAACGTGATGTCCCGTTCGAGCAGAAGTTCTGTTTATGCCGATGAGACACAGTGAAGCCGAAACTTGTCTTGGCTTAGCAGGCCTATATAGCATAATAGTACAATGATACTTTATTCTGAGAAAGGTTATAGGTAATATGGCTTCTTTTAAAGTAGTTCAAAAAATAGTGCGACCCTCTTCCTAATGGTGCCAAAATGGGCTCATCACCCTACCAGTTCAAATGCAGGGCGACCTACATGCAAAGGAGCGGATGCGTTCCGAACAGTATGACTTATGTGAATCACGGATAAAGTGTTAAAATCAATTGTACAAACGAGGTCACCAAAGTGGCACAGGGAATGAATTTTTGTATGAATTTTTTTTAGGGAAGGCTAAAACAGGATGTTTTCCTTTGTAAAATGAATAATACGTATACGTGTTTTACTGAAGATTCGTTGAAGGTTTGCAGTGACAAATGCTGTTGAAGTGTGCATATATTTTAGATTCAATTATTGATGTCACTTCTAGACGGTTGAATACAAGCAATCTAAATATAAACTACCTCTGATGAAGGACTCATAGATTCAATGGAGTTCACTCCTTACAAATTATCGAGCATGTTTGAAACAATTCCCTAGTTCTAGTTCACCTACTCTATAAAGCCATCTGTATCTATATTTGAACCTCCCCGGAATTGAGCAGCAGAAGAACATTTCCGTATGTATGTACATTGAAACTTCGTCTTATGATGACGTAGGTGACGATGAAACAAATGTCAAAACGTGATGTCATCTTCGCGTGTTTCACTTCATGACACACGACGGGTCGGTCGGTTTATTAGATCTGATGCCATATAGCAATGCGATGGGATGTTTACAGACCCGAACGGAAAATGGTTGGTGTTCTTGGGTGTTAGCGCTAATTTTTCATTTCAGCAAACGTCTAAATTTTTATGATCGTAGTAAATATTACCGAACGCCTGCTTGTATGATCCAATACGGACGGTTGTGCGTTAAATTGACCGGAAATTTATATTTCCAGAGGGTCGAGAGGTAAACATTCCTTCTTTTCGGTAATGACTTAAGAATCGATGTAGCAGTAATAAAATCTTGACGTCGCAACCATCGATTTCGCAATCGCATGTCGGAGCCCTTACGTGTGCGAACGAAATCAATTTCATTCGAATCAACACCGCCCGCTGTTTTTTACGTGGTTATGTCTTTTTGGAACACAAGTCTTCCCGACCGGTTAGTTCTGGTTGGTTTGCCGGCCGCAAAACATACTTTCACAAAACTCCCTAGAAGGCCTTCCCACATGGAACCGGTTCTGCACTATTGTAACACATAGACACATATACAGCATAACCATCCATACACTAATACAGACAAAATAGTGGACGACCCGCGGTTTTCGTTGCCTCAATTCGCGCTCAATTTAACCTACCAAATCTGACCCACAGAGGTTGGCAATGGAAGGCTTTTCTGTGCCACCGACACCGGTGTCATTTGTATAGATTCGCAACACAGAATAACGATCTGGAAATATAAGAGACAGAATATAAAAAAGACAGAAGCAGAAGCGCTCGTGGGAGTTGAATTGTATTTCAGGGTTTTTGCACTTTGATTTCTCGAGTGTTAATATCTTAGGTGGTACTACCAGTAGGATCTGTTCTAGTCGAACGTGATTTTTGATATTTAAGTTTGAGTGGAATACGTAGATAAAGTAATTACATTTCGATGAGACTGAATATTACAAACTCTATCTCGTTTTATAGTTGTATCTTTATCAAACATTTCTAAAACATCACAGTTATTTTCACCTTTGTGTTTATGCTTAGAAGTGTGAAGAATTTCTTTCTGGGCATTCTATTATATTACTAATCGCTGCATGAAGTGTATCTAGCAATGTATCTATTTATTTTATTATTTTTTCTGTCATTATTTTTTTTAATTTATTGGTTCATTGTTTTATTATTTCATTTTTATTATTTTCAGATGAAACATATTTGGCTCTATAGTTAGAAAAAATTATTTCTCTAGAACAACGATATTCGTAACAACAGCAAGTAGTTATTATTTTCAATAATATTCATAATATACACTCTGTCCAGTACATTCTTTTTGTCTATTATATCGTTGTTTCCTTCAATGATGCTAGATTGTTTCCATTGCTTAAAACATATTTTTTCAGTATCATGTAGGGTCCTAATATCTTCTTGTTTCTTCAGTTGAAACGGCACAGTCCTACAATACAATACATATCAAAGTTTCAATTATTATTACTTTTTAAACATACAAGCATTTCGTTGCATAATACAATGAAATGTATTAAATGCATGATAATTGGGACCATCAGGGCACTTGATCGGATTTGAACAAGAAATGTGGAGACGACAATTGTTAACATTTCGTGGTCATTGCATAGTTGTCCCAAAGGGGCTTCAATTTTTTCCATTTATCTAGAAGTTCATATTTTAGCAACATGATGTATTTGAAAAAGCTTTTGGATCAAAACATCCCTTCTTTTTGACTTATCGGATCGATGAATGATCCCTCTAAAAGTGAGTGTATTTTTTTTAATTATTGAGATAGAATAATCTTCGAGATACAGAGCGTAATTTGTGAAAACAGATTTTCATCAGAAGTTCTATTAGGAAATTTCAAACAACTTCTGATGTTCTAAAAAGTTGCCAAAATAGACTACTTTGTTAAATACATATTTTGTTAAACTTGTTAACGTAAAAATATTACGGCAAAAATGCGTGCCCGAAAGCTGTATAATCAGCTGGAGACTAAATCAAACGGATGCATGCTTATTGTCAATAAAACACGTGCCAAATTGGTTTTCAGACAGGATTCTTATGTTGCCAGGGGTCGTCGAGATGTTCCCAAGAAATATAAATTTGCTTTTACGGATAACTTAGCCGATAAGTTGTTGATCTGGCAGGGAATATGTAGCTGAGGCCGGAAGACTTCGAGGCACTCGTTTTCACTACAAGCAGTTTATCGCACATCTTTTTCTTCCATAGTAGGCATATCGTCCATATATCTATTCACAAAAGAGAAAATTTCAAATCCTGCAACGAATAATAAAGGCTCGATTCTTTAGAAATGTGGTACTTTCAAATGCGTGTATTTGCTTAACCTTTCGTTTAATCGAATAATTTTCTAAGGATGAAACAAACGTAATAAAATGAGTTCATTGTTATTTCGAAAGATTCCACGCCCTTTTCTTTAGATGACGCTCTTCATCTGGCGCACACCTTCCTCAGCCACGATTTTGGCCTGCTGATTTCACCAATTCTTCATCCGATTGTTCTTGCTGTAGACTGCGCTCTCCACCTTCAGTTTCCGTTTCATTATCGCCCTATAATTCGCTATTGGACAGAGCTGAGAACAATTTGGTGGATTCTACTCTTTTGGACTCCATTGTCGTATAATGGTTCTTAATGAAGTGTTGTTCCGTTTGTCGAGGAACTTCATTTACTGCCAAATTCGTAGTGCTAGCTGTCGCGAGTACACTGGTTTTCTTGCCACAGCAACAGAGCACCTGGCTAAATCACAATTTTTTCGCAAACTGTCTTTTGCTCGAGGTTTCGTATGGGTTATTTACTTGCTCGATATTATTTGTAACCTTCTCGAAGACGGATTCGCCGCGGAGTACAGCGATTTGCCTTCTCTTTTTAGCCATAGGCAGAATTTGTTTAAAGTTGAATATGTGTGTAGTCGCTTTTGGCGTAATCAAAGCAACTGTAGTTAACTGAGTTTACAAGAACCATTTTACTTTTGGGATACCTGATCCAAGTTTTTCATATTCTTTTGTCGTAACTACAACATACCTTGCAATATAGAGGCAGCTTTTAAAATATTCGGAAGAAATGCGAGGGATTGTTTATTGGGTTTCATTGTACTGATCGATTGGGAAGATATGAGTCCTGCATGCATATTTGTAATCAGTGCTTCACTCATCATTCGCTAGTTGATTGAGAACCATGTGAATGCAGGGTTAGACAGTGCAGTAAGAAGGAAGCAATCGGAATTTTTATTGCACATTATATTATTGCCCATATTATTTTTGTCAATCAGCCTTATTCTGCATTATAACAGATCGTTTTTTGAAGGAATGTGATTTGCATTCTCAAATAACATACGTTAACCATTTATAAGGCTCAGAGTTTGGGGCTATTCATGAATATTAATAAAAACACGGTTCCTTCACTTAGTTTAGAATATATTAACATTTATTTCGTAATAAAATTTGAAAATATAGTTACTACCGCCCGTTAGAAAACGTCAGTCTCCCTAATGTTTAATGTATTTCCAACGAGATTGGTGCGAATATAAAGACAAATCGAGCTGGATCAGACATTCAGAAAGAAATTAAGGTGGGTTATTACCTGATTAACAGTAAATAGTCCCTGGATTCTGAGGGTAAGTTGATAAATGAGACCACAGATTACAGACGTTCATTTATAAATTTTATTTTTTCTTTGTAATTTTCACCACTCATAAACCAAGTTTTCGGACTAAAAATAATTGTTTTTACAAATTTGAATCACCAACTTATAGGGTCTAGAGTATTTTTTTTTCAAATATGAGCTAATTTTATTGTCCAAAAGGAAATCGCCGTATTTTTTCACAAAACTCTTCACCAATCTGATACTTTTCACTATAACTCAATAAAAAGTAATAAGAAGAGTTGCCAGACTCCTAACAAGTAGATTTCATAAGATTAGAACACTTCTCACTTCATATTCCTGCGTTATGAACGAAACGAAAAGGTGGCATTATAGTTGCCACAGCCTTATAAAGGGTTAATAATAACGATTTGTCGAATATATTTTTGGTTTCAAATTAATCTGAAAGCTTCAAGTAACCAGATGCGATTTGTTAAGCCTATTAATAAAAGACGATGGTGGACATCTATGAGATGTTTCCTAGAATATTCAAATAAATTTTGAAGATTCATTGGCAAGATATATTTGGTTTGAGAACCGCACAAATTCTCGTGAGGGTTCGGCGCTTTTTATTCTGTTCTCTTTCGTAACAACCTGTAATAATTCCATGCTGTAACACAGTTGGCAGCGCGTATCGTATACTAGAAATGGCCGTGGCCCAACCAAGGCAAAGACCCCACCCTGACGATATTCCCCTATCACAAAAATATTTCATGAGTCAACCCGAAGTATTTTCAAAGATACAAAACCATATGCAAAGTAGCGCCGAGCAGTAGCTATGACGACATTACCCAATTACATTTTAAGTTAGTTTATCGATTTAAGAAATAAAGTAATTCTTCCTCAAAAACTTACCCGACAGATGAAATCTGTTTCAATTTTGAATATGACCGCTTCATTTTAATTATTGCAGTATCTGCAGTTGTAGCGAGAATCCAATGAGAGCGTTTTCATCAGGGGGGATTCTCTATTCAGATATGAGAATTCCATTATGACTCATTAAAACGTTCAGAAGTTATCGAACGCGATAGTCCTGAATAAATAGGACACACTCGTGATATTCTAACGTGGATAGTAGAAATGATCGCAAAGGTCCTAAAATTTCCAAAATCATTTGTTTTGAATGGTTGACATTTCTTCAATTTACGCTTGATAATCTTGATTTTTCTTCCACAACAGCAAAATCATCAACTTATGAACAAATTTAGATGCAAAGAAAAATCCAATATCACCAGACGCATCCCCCTTAAGGTTTGAAACCTTAACTCGAGTTAGATTTTCTCCCAGGATTTGTTTGCACTCTTTGAGGGATTTATCTATTCGTTTGATCATTTTCGAAATTAGTCGGGCGTCTCTTCAGTAATGAACCCCCGTCGTTCATTTCACTTTCTGATGAACTAGTAGCACTTTGCTTTCTTATTTTGTAAATTCTGGTTATTGATTTCTGGATTTATCTTATCATCATCATTGTTGGATTTTGATTTATATTGCCCTTTTACACGTGTCTACGTGAGCATCCAATTCATAGTTTTAGTGCAATAATATAAACTAATGTAGATCCCTCGATGTACCTTGATGTAGTCCGGAAGTTTTTCCACCAAAGCAGTATTACAGTGATTATATCACAGAAACTTGTGATATGATTATTTTCTTTTTAGTTAAACTACATTGTGATCAATTTTAGTACTTAACTTGGCGACCTTTATTATCCACTGCCTTGGTCAAATAATATACAATGTGGGTTTAGGGCCTAATTCTCTCTGGAAGCACCCTTCTTTTATTGCTATATTTTAAATTAGATCTATGCTAAAACTCACTAACACAAATTGCTTATTCTCCCATATGCACTCACAATCTCTCATTCCAAATGTTCAAACGTGGCCTTCGCGATAACACAAACCTGGTCACAAATGCGAACGCCCGCGATCTCGCCATCATTCAAACACCCCGGTAATTAAGTGAACACACGAATCGGTCTCGTCCGAAAGTCTCTACCCTTGATGCTAGCAGCCCAAACTCATGCCTTCAGCTGGACCAATAGAAATAAAAACAAGACAAGACATCAACGCGCGATCATTGAAGAACACGCGAACATGCGAATGGTCACACGCTTATATAACTAATGTGTCCACGCGAAGTTACATACACACTAGCACACGCGACAAAAACGTCAACATACAAACGTTCGAATCATTCGCGAACATCCACGCACAACCACACCCACGATCTCGTAAATAGGATAACACCCCGATGACTAAGAGAACGGTTTAGCACTTACAAAATTCACAAACGCGATCTCAAGAGTGAGCCTCCAAATGCCCGTGTTCGCGCTATCATGAATCGGTTTCATCCGGGAACCCCTATTCTCGGCCCTAATAGTATAAGTCCAATGCTTTCAGGTGTACCAATCAAAAAAATGATGCTCATATACACTAAACTACACGTTCCATGGCGACATAAAAATCGAATTTATACACACGAAGTCATATACACGCGACAAACAAACATACAAATGCTTGAGCCCTTCGCGATCATTCACGCAACCTACACCCGCGCTCTTGCAGACATGATAACATCCTGGTGGTCATATGAACGTCTCAGCATTCATAAACATTCAAAGGCGGTCTCAAGCGTGAACCTACAGTCCCCTGCACTCGCGCGATCATGAATCGGGCACGTCCGGAAGTCTCTATCCTCGATTCCAGAAGTCTAGGTCCATGCCTTCAATTGAATCAATTAAAAAGAAAGCTCTCATATCCACTAGACAACGCGTTCCATGACCGGGAACTCTAGTGATATGGAGTAACTCACTTCCTGTCAGAATGTGATCCGTATACCGAAAACTAAATATCAAAATGTCGGTCCGCGTGCCCATCTAAGAACACACGCGAATATGTGAGTGGCCACAAAATCGAATTTATTCACGCGAAGTCACATACACGCGAGAAACACGTTAATATACGAAGGCTTAAGCTCTTCGCGATCATCTACGCACACCTACGTTCGCGATTGCACAAACTTTATAACTGTGAACGTTTTAGTACTTACTAAGTTACAAACGCGGTCTCAAAAGCGAACCCTCAAACGCGCGTAATCATGAATCGGTCACATCCGGAAATCTACCCTCCATTCTAATAACTTAGGTCCACACATTCAGTTATACTATCAAAAAATAAAGCTCATATCCACTAGACAACGTGGCGATATGACTGGGAGCTCTAGTGATATGGTAGAACCCATTTTGTTCTAGAATCTGATCCGTACACGAAAAATTAAATATCAGATTTACGTTCCGAGCGCGGTCATTCAGGAACACACGCGAATATGCGAAAGGCAAACGGATTGAATATAGAATTTCTACACGCGAAGTTACATACACGTTAGCACACGCGACATACAAACGCACATGCGATCGAACAAGTCATACAAATGCTCGAGCCGTTCGCGATGATATACGCGATCGCGAAATCCCTACACCCGCACATACCTGAATCGTACAATAAATATCACATTCAGAATCACAGCCCACTAGAATTGGCCTAAAGCAGTGTTTTGGTGGGCGCCATTGGCTGTCTCGTCTGCAATTGTAGTGTGTGATTCTGACGCCCTTCCTAGAACCTAGCTCTAAAGCTCCAGTAGGACAACTCTTTAAAAAAAAATTATATAGGGTAATGTAGATACCTTGGCATGATTATTTAACTGATCTCAGTCAACATTTACGGAACGAGAAGTAGAAGGTTTAACCTATAGCAGTCAAATCTTAACATTCAAAGCTTTTTGGGTTTCAGCATTCAACACTTCTAACACCTAAACATTTACAAAAAAACCCGATTAACCGTGTATTACTCCCAATGAATAGTCAAACATTCATCACGTATTAAACACTCGGAGCTGTAGATTATGTGGCTTATGATTTTATTGTTATTACTATAGTAGACAGAGAAAACTACTGTCAATTTAATGTTCATTATCACCATTGATAACAAGCTTTAAATGAAAGATTTATAGCCAACTAACCGACACTAGCAGTAAGTTGAAGTAAGAAATATGTGTCTATTAAATTGAATATGTCGTTTGACCAGTACCGTGTAGCAGTTTTCCCCTAATACTTTTATGAGCAACTGAACTTTCGGCACACTTTCGTCGGTCATAGACCCGTATTACTTCAGTTCACTTTTTTCCGACCGAACTCAATTTCTCAAAGGATGCCATTATTTTCTATCTACTCTTTATTGGCGTGGGTTGACATATCTGGGAGGGTGTACTCGGTTGTGGATTCCGTTGTAAAGCTAGTGCCAATACCGTACTTTAAGTCACAAAAGCATATAGAACATATTTCAAATTGAAAAGTTTCAATAATAAACCTTTTTTGATTATCCGCATAGAAATTAAAATTCTGTTTTTCTAAAAATAAAAAGAAAGTTTTGTTAAAATATCAAAAGAATGACTTCTTTTAGTCATACATAATCAGATATAATATATTGATTCCAAACTATGTTTATAGTTTATACGTATTGTACTCACCTTTTTACTCGAATGACCACTTAGAAAGTCAATTTCAAACAACACAGAGAAACTTTTTAGAATTAGTGATACGTGGTTGCGGTTAGATTGGATGAGTTAGTATGTTGATATTTTACCTACCTTGGTGACTGTTATGACGATGCAATAAAACATGCTTAAATTTCCTAATATTTTAGCACAGCAAAATCGTGATTGCCGGATTGCATTATAAAAAAATATCGTGCTTCTTTTGAGTCCAACAACAAGTTAATTGAATTTCTGATCGACTATAATGATTGAGATGCCATCGATAGCAACCGCAGCGGTAATGAATTGAACGAGCACAGCTCAGTGATCGATTGAACCGGCTTTGCTTTTCTTTGAATAAACTTCAACAGAAAAAAAACACTCAACACCCGAATCACGCCTCCAGCTTTTATGATTTTTTTGGCAATTGATCACCTTTTGCATTGTTCGGTTGCGCCAACCTGAGAGGGCACACAAATTGACAGTGAAGATCTTCCACGGAAGCGCTCATCAAGTGAAATGTTATGCGCACTGGGCTGCCAGAGCCATTAGCTACACTTTCGATTCGGGCCACTCGGGTTCGATTTCTACTCGATCTTCACTTACCCAACATATCATAGCATCAGGTGGACCATAACTTGTAGTTATGTTGTTCTAGTAAAAAGATCTGATGTCTAAAGTGTAAGTTCACTCTACAATGTTAATTTAATATTCAAAAAGCTATGTTTTTCTTTATTTTTTGTTATTAATTATAGTTATTTTTCGACCCATTTCTCTACGATAGACACATGACATATGTAATTTTTTTCACTTTTCAATAATGAGATGATAATCTTCGAATTAGGTCAATTTGAAAAGATATTTTTCTTCAACAGTTAGGATTTTACCCTTTTAATAAAGAAAAATATAAAAAAAACAATTTGGAATATGTTTTTTGGAGTGAGCTCTCGCAGCACTAAGATGTTACGCGTATTATGTACTCGACGAATCGAAGAATACATCCTGTCATAATAAGTTTGTTTGTGATCTACGCGTCAACCAAAGACGTCAAACCCCGTCCTACACTTTGAACAGTAGCGTGTAGCAACATGATATAGTCAAAACGCACGTGCTTGACAAAGTCCACTGAGAAACTCACTCAATTCTGTAAAATTAAAAAAAAATCAAGTGAATTTAAACTTTTGATCGGTAGTGTATATTAAAAGTTACCATAACTATTTTATTTTTTTTACTTTTTTCTATATTTATCATTCCTAAATTTAAGTAAATAGCAAAATATAACCTTTGTAAATTACGTAATGCGATATTGAACCTAATTGAATACTAAGAAAATCTAGTAATGGCGACGGAATATCACAGTAATGGCCTTGGATACCATACCTTTGCCCAATATGTATTTACCAATAACCAAAAACAAATAAGTTAAATACCAAGCTTTTCTCGTTATGATTTAACCCCGTTTTTAAATTAATGTAGCTAACCATCGTGTAAGCTGGTAAAGATAAATTTATTAGCTTTCACTGTCAATCCACTACTAACCGAACGATAACAGCGGGTATCAAGCAACGCAGTCAATTTTCCATAAAAACTCGTGCGATCCATTCGATCATTAATTTTTGACGTGTTTCCCGCCGAGCTGAACGCACATCAGGGCTTCTTCAATATTTATGCAGTAGCAACGTAATTGGAGATATTAATAGAATTTATTGGTTATTTGCTTTGCAACTGCAGCTTTTTTTAACAGCCATGTGTTAGGTTTTAATGCTTATGGAAAAGCGCAATATTATATGCTTCTTTAGCTAATAAAATATTTTTCTCTTGTTTTTCCTTCCAGGTATGAACTGAAGTAAAGGTTTAATGCAGTCACGCTTAAGGAATTTACGGGTTTGTTCCGCTGTAAAGCTTTATTTTATTATCATATGTAATTGGAATTGTCATTTATTTGATTTATAATGATATTAGCCTATTATTCCTCTTGTGGCACAATTTACAAAGCGATTGTAGTTTGAAAAATAACAAGATTGGTGTGTACTGCTGATTATATTATTGATTGAGCATCAAAAGTGTTAAAAAACTCATTTTTGAATTGGAGCAACAAATTTTACAAAACCAGTTAACGACTAGTAGTTTTAGAATGTTTCTGTATTAGATATCAAAAATCTTATTGAGATAATTCAAAAAAAAATTGCCTCATACAGATTCTCGTTTTATTTTCTTTATTTTTATCATTAGCTAATTATTAACTTTCATTCAATTTTCATTGACCAGTTTAACTTGCATTCGATCGTGAGTGCGCTTTTGTTTAACAATTCGAACACATAGGGGAGCCCGGAGCTAGTTGGCGGTTGGGGTAAGTTGGGGGAATCCCCTTTCCTTCTTTTCTATAAGACACAAAGCTCTGCCTCTCATTGTGTACCTCAAATATGGTCTGTGTGTGTATGTATGTGTGTATGTGGAAAAATGTCACCTCTGTTTCTCAGAGATGGCTGGACTGATTTGCACAAATTTAGTCTCAAATGAAAGGTACACCCCAATAAACATGATCCAAGAGCCTAACGACCTGTTTAGGGTATAATCCAAACAATATGTGGAATCGTTAGACTATATGGGTTAAAGTTCGTGTATAATTTTTTTCATTATGGCAACCTTCCCATCGGCTGCTATTGATTTTTTTGTAGATTGGACTTCTGGTTCCGGAGTTACGGGTTGAAGAGTGCAATTTCCCATATAAACTGAAATGAAAAATTCTCAAAGGGGGGAAGGGAAAATTTCAAAATCGAAACGTTGAGATTTGATGTAATCTAAAAAAATTTGACGAAAATTGACTTTTTTTACTTTGGCGCATTTTTACTTTTCTCATATAGAAAGGTTATGCAATCGCTCTAAAAATCGTCAACCTAATTTTTTTTTGTCTTGTATAGGCTTAGGTAGGAGTATGCAGTAAGGGGTTGCTACTTTAAAATTATAACTGGTGTAAAATTTCTTAACGGATCTTCCTCCTTGATTCGCCGCTGGTTTCAAGCGATGTTTCAGTGTCGACACATAGTATCTCAAAATCGTGGATGTCGATCCTTTTATGTACTATGTGCAAATTGTACTGAATATGTAATATACATTTCCACCATTGTATTGAACATAACCAGCCATGGAATCGTAGTTTGGACTAATGAGAAAGGCACAATTGCACCACTATGTGGATTTAAACAGGTTTTTAATTTTGTTTTCTATCATTTGATCGTAATTAATTTTTCTATTACTTTAACGATTCTTTTTTTATAAATTTTTGTTTTGTAGGTGAGAAATTTTTAATACAATTAGGACCACTCTTGTAAAAATATTAACAAAAGAATGACCTATCAAGGTATAACAACTTGCCTAAACATATTACATGGCTAAGTTATTTAGTTTTAGTAAACACTGTGTACTGTTGGCAAAACTAACTACTTTTCTATGGTAATTATCGATATAATAGAAAATGCCAAATGAAGCAGAAAAACCACTATTTTTTTCTGTCCTCAGAATAAGTAAAACAAGCCTCAACTTTTACGTGCTCCTTGTTGAGTTCTTCTCTTCTTTGTCTGCAATGCTCAAAACGGTATCAAATATGGCAGATGGAGTACTTGGCACATTTTCGTGGTACGCATAACATTAATATCTCGCTACTTCACTGGGAATGTCCATAAACCCACAGAATGTATCGATATGTTGAGAACCGACACCCAACAAACAAAAAACAAACACAATTCAGCGATAAATGTCATGAGTGCGAGTTATGATTTTTAGATTTGACGAGATTATTTTATTCCCGCTTTGGTCGTACTGCAGGACAAGTGTAGCTCCCAAAATCGGAAAAAAACTTGTCTTACAGTGGCATAAAATATTTTCTGACATATCGGGTAATTTCTCTTCAGTTTCTTCGCCGACTGGCTGGCGTCAAAATACGAGGGAAAACGAAGCCGTGATATATCACGAAACCGAAGATTGAGTCTTACTGTTTAACCTGGAATAAAACGTACAATACGAAAATATTCAATAACTAGTAGTCCAAAATTGGGTTTAATATCAATTTTTTCCTCTTGTTAACCATTCACATCCATAACGCGAAACATTCTTGCTGCCGAAGCAGCAGTTAATTCGTTACTACTTTAATTTGTAATGATTTATTTAACCGATAAGGCGAATAATTTTAATTAACTTCAAGGTATGTGCTTAATTTTGGCACGTTTAGAGGAGGATAGTTTTTTAAATCAACAACTACTAGTAATTTTTTGCAACTTCGTGAATGAATAAGTTACAACACAACATCAACAATTTTACACATGTCAAATATTTTCACCTAAAATAATACACAAATTAATATCATCACGAATGTACGCTCAATTTTGGAGTTCACTATAGGGGGACTCGGGGCTATTAAGACAGTGGAGGTAATTTGGACCCCCTCGATTTCTCAGAAAATAGCAAGACTGACTATCGTACATATTTGTGGAACCGCTATTCTGAAACGTTAATTTTGAGAGCTACATTTGATTCTTTGTTCTTTGTAGAAAGGAGATACATGTTTCATTTTTTTTGCCATACTCAAAACAAAAATCATTATAATGGTAAAACCGTGACTGAAGCAATAAATAAAAGCGAAAAGTGTTTTGGAAAGCTTGAGGCTTTAATGGAATGATTTTTGTTTGGGTGAAAACAGATATTTTCGAGACGCCCCCCACTTCTGTGCGAAATGAGCGTACGGGGCTATTCGGACCCCCTATTCCGTCAACCACCGTTCAGCGGCTTGCGGCTTGCGGCTGCGCACACCATTGCACACACCACAGCAAAGAAAACACATAGGCCGCTAATCGACAGCTGTGACTTACCGGATTAAGTTTTTGTAAAGCAATTTATTTTTTTGCTTTTTAAGGAGTGTCTCTTATAAATATTTCATAGGTAAACATAATTCTATTGTAAAAAAATTGAAGAAAAATGACCGTCTGAATTGCCCCGTAGGGATGTCTGAATTACCCCTACATTTTAAAAAGATGGAAAAACGTAGAGGTTCGCAAATCGTCGCCTAGCGCTGCCATTGAGTGGAGTAAATGAACCTTTTATGGCACCAAATGTAGCTGAGGCTTTAAACTAACAATTAGGACCTTTGACCGGTAATTTTTTTCACATCTATCCACCTAAAAGGGCGATTTGCTTAAGTAGGTCCGAATAGCCCCGGGTTCCCCTATGCATAATATTTAATCGTTAATTATTCTTGTTTGCAACTTGCACCAGGTGCAATGCACCTACTATAGTAAGTTGGTCGATAAGGGGTTAATGTAGAAATTGGTAAAAATGATAAATATTGGTTTTTGGGGCTTCAACACACATGAAACGTTGCCACGATAAGCAGTTTGTTTTGAAGGCTATGTAAAGCTACAAAGCTAAATCAAAAATCACTTTTTCCCTGATGGGATTTTGGCTACGAATTTGTTCTAGTTTCTTCTTCCTGTATCATGACAGCAAAACGTCCTACCAGTACAAGCGGAGAAAGCAACTACACCATATCGCTAAAGCTGATGATGAGTGCAACAGAGCGAATCGGATTCCTACGATACTGCACAGGCGGAATAACTTATTAAGCATGTATAAAAGAAATGTTCAGCACTCACTAACTGACTCGTGTCTGCATACATAAATAACCCCTAGCAGGAAGTGAGTTAAAGTGCTTTCTGCCATTATGAAATCCGCAACAGATACAACCCGACCCGGCACTGTGGTATATCCAAAACTGCATTGACCGCTAAACGGCCGGCGATTATTTATTATACCATTCCGAACAAACGCTACCGTGTACCGTTACAAACCCAAGGAGTCGTCGTCGTACTATCTTGTCCCAAAACTAACAATCGAAGGCAGCATTTCTAGGATTTTTTAGTCACATCTTATTTAGATGGATGTATAGCAAGTCTCTAAAGCTTGTTTCGAATTAGTTGTGAGCTTTAACAATGCAGATTTGCGCTACATTTGGAATATAGCTCTGTTAATATTTATAATTAATCTGAACCCGATCATCCGTTCAGCAAACTTTGCAGACGGAACAAGATAGCACACCAACGGCGATACATGTATGCAGACTGCGCCTGGTTCCACCTGTGAGTGATGCATGTCGTTGGGGTTGGTCCGTTGCCTTGGTTAGCTCCCTCACACTGAAATGACCCACTAAGTGTCTGTGCACAATTTGTATATATTGATTGACTCAGTTTCATTTTCACTTGGACGAGCGTACAATTTGATCACTTTTTTGGTAGTGTCAAACGAAACGGAAAAACCAGGCGTCGGACTACCAGTTTCATACATAGACCTGCGCGCTGTATCGAAAGGTCATCGACTCTCTCGATCGTACAATTGACAGCTGGCCTACTTTTACGGATTGGGATTAACGCACTTCAGTGCGTGAAATGTAAATTGTTCGATTCGGTGTCTTTTGAAGTTAATAAATAGGTTTATATTATTTGCATATCTTCTTACGATTCAAAGTCACATAACCGCCAATTTTTCAAAATTCGTTACATATTTTTTTTGAAATTCAAGGCTGATGCCGTCATTTTGGCGAAAAGAGCAACTCAAAATTTGCAATAGTATTAATGTAAGAATTGTAAATTAAACTTTTTTGACCACATTTTTATCAAGGTAAATATTCCGTCTTGTTTTTGACGCATAAAGAAGTAATTGAATGTTGAAAATCGTCAAATCATGTCTTTGATTATATTTTAGCATTAATTTACAAACATTTTGGTTCAAAAAACAATGTGGTAAGTCCTATATTCATGGAGAAAATTATGGTTAATCGCGTCGCGAAAAACAAGAAACGCCGCGCCAGCGGCAAAGAGTACACGGTGGCTTTGGGAAAACGCATTCCAACGAAAGTTATTCCCAAAGACCTTAGTCATTTTCTGTGGTATTTAACGTTATTATTATTTTAAAAAAATCTCGAATCATTTTAATTTTAATCGAATGTCGTCTTATTGACAAAATAGTGCCAAACTCGTTTCATCTCGAAATATCGGCCTTGTTGGCCTTCATGAAAATAAATAAATAAAGATATGTGTATAAGACCGGTAACAATTTTGACTTTTTGTCTGAACACTGTTAAATGAAACGGTAATTGGCTTCAAATACCATTTGTAACATATGAGCTTTTTCTGAAAACTCTAGTTTACTCACAAGTTTGTATGCGAAAATATATGAAAAATAGGCAAAAGAAACAATAAATTCATTTAAAAATGCCAGTATCATCTTGTGCATCCCATAATCTGCAAATATATAGCTTAAGGTGTAAGGATCAACATTGCTGAAGACTGCAAATCGATCCGATTTTGCAGTAAAAAGATATTCTTATATAAAGTTATGTGTTTCCTCTCTTTCTCGCACATGCTTAGGATAGCCAAATTCAAAAAAATCGGTTGGTCTTCAAAGTTAAATAATTTTGTTGGAGAACTTCCAACCAATATGCTGTTCGTTATAAAATAAGCTATGTGACCATAACCTTTGCGGTGTGCAGAGTTACTGTGAATTTTTTGATTTGATTTTAAGTTTTTATTTCCGAGTTTCCATATATATTTCTATAGAAACTTAAAACCTCTTGTGGGTAAACTAGAGCTATCGGATAAAGCTCATATGTTGCATATGATTTTTGCATCCAATTACCATTTGAATTAGCAATGTTCCGAAAAAAGGCAAAATTATTGCCGGTCTAATGAGTATGCTTCATGTAATTTTTTATGTGATCGTTTATTGAAGCACCTTGATTATAGAAATGCCAAAAATGATTTAAAACTTTCGCAAAGCATATTTCTGTGACATCAACTTCGTGACGCTAATGGTTGATATACGACTTTGAACTACCAACCCCCTCTCGACTTATACCGGTTCAAATTTCAAGTGGGCGTATTTTTATCAACTTAAATCTTTTCAAACTTTAATAAATGTCGTATTACTTTATAATGAACAAACAATCGCGAGTTTTTGTCTTTAATATTAGTAATGAAAATATGCGTGCGTTTTTTTGACTTCCCGTAAAAATTTGAAATGGCGGCTATACGACTTCATCCTTCATTTATTCATATTGTCGTTCAGAATCTAGATACACACTGTCTTTTTATGTTCATCATCAATCCACGTAAATTATTATACTTTGTTCATCTTCTATATTGATAAACTCAACTCTGAGCTTATCTGGTGAATCTGGCATCTAATGGCATCTTACGGGGTAGCTAATCGAACACTCAACGGTTTATGCCGTCCAGTGATCTCAAATTTATAAGTTTTTTGTTGAACTTAAGGTTAAACCAACAAATTGTTTAGTGGATTCAGACAACAGGAACTTTTACATTCGGCGGTTCGTTAGCCCTCCGTGGAAAACCCATGTTTCAGTTTTTTCCGCAAGCCGAGATAATATAATTGAAGGAAATTCCAAGTATATAAAGTGGATTTTAAACATTGGAGTCCCACAACAATTCAAGGTGCCATCAATAGGAACAGCGGTCCAAAAAAGATCGAGATAAACAATAAACAATATTTTTGCAGCGAACGCCCCAATAGCAGAAAAGCACACAAGTAGGACATGCTGTGTTAATCAATCAAAATGCAATCGACTGTGAGTATACAACGACTAATTCTTCCAACTTGACAGACATTTCCAGTTAGCAATGAACTTCAACTTGAAGATAGATTCAAGCAAACAGTCAGCAATAACTACCTTAATATGCAAATATTCACTCACTCATCGCACCGACTCCCTCAGTAACCCCGGTTGTTCCTATGCGAGACAGGCAACTTGTCAGCGGAAAAGTCAGCTGTCATTACTGTTATAATGTGCACAAACAAGCATCCAAATCAACCACCGTTCACTGCGGAGAAATCGGAACCACCCGCGGAAAAGCGTAGGCCACTGACGGGTGGGCGTTCAGAGTTCAGTGTGTATGAAAAGACTCGCGCGGGCCGGGATGATCGTAACTACTGATTGCTAAAACATTTTAAATATATCAGTTTTGTTTGGAGAAGGCAAGTAATTTTCCCCCGCACCCGTGAGCTTTTCTGAAAGAAAACTGTGCAAGTTCGCATGTTTACACTATCCGGTCGGTTTTGACCTCACTGTGTTAAATGGCTTTAGTCTAGTGGTTTCCCATTATCAAAACGCTTTCATCTTCCGCCTACCGACTGCGGAACCCAGTCCACCGTGCGGCAGACGAGTGTAGCTCCGTTTTGGACAAGTTCTTCGTTTTCTCGGCTGTACAATACGAAGGAAACATTCGGTATTTTTCGTTGAATGATGGCACGTACACGGTAGATCTGGTGTGTAAATTGTTGTGTATAAGCTAATAAAGATTGCGTGGAAGCGCTCATGTAAAGCGATAACCATTCGTCCAACCGAATCCAAAATATGCCTGTACGACTTAATGCGCAGTGGGACAAAGTCAGAAAAAAAAGATTGAAGATTTGTTTCAAATTTTCGTATATAATTAATTTTCCATAATCCTCACAAATGTTTCCAGTGTTCACGCAAATTTTCACCAAATAGTTTAAAAAAAATACTTATGGTAATTTTTCAAATAGATTTTAAGAGCACTACCTTGGCTGGTATAAACAGTTCTTTGAAGTGGGTGGGCGTGGCGTATTTGGTAAATCAATTGCCTTGTACGCAGCGCACCTGGGTTCGAGTCCTGACCCCGCACAAAGGGTTAGAAATTTTTCATAAGAGACTTTTCTAACCCGAAGAAGCGAATGACCTTAACGTTAAAACCTCTATAATCGAAATAAAAAAAAAGTTCTTTGAAATCAACCAGAGACTGTATATTTCCCGGTTAGCTCCGACCTATGTTTATTCATTGAGTATAAATTTTTGTCATTTTGAGAAGTTTGGACTATATTAGATGGCATGTGTAGTTCGATATTTCTTGTCTCCTAAACGCAATATTAAGATTTTAAATGAGATTTTTCGGTGCTTTTTAGAATTTTGAATATCACTCGATATGCAGCTAAATACAATGCATATGGATCCTATTTCGACATATTTTTAATTTATCACACAACATTGTTTGGTGCTTGTATGGACCTGTCCCACTGTGTCATGGTTACCTCACCCGACTGTCAGATCGGGGAAGCTGTTCAGTTTGTCTAAAAGTTTATCTGTTGATCGCACCCCGGACCTGGACAGACGGTAGATTTGGTTTTTGTTTTTCTTTCCTCTTATATATTTTTTAGGTTGGTCAATTAAATACTTGCTCCACGCAAAAACAGCTTCACTTAGAAAAACTGAAGTAGTTTTTTTTTATTTCGGGTGCCTCTTGGCTGTCTAGTCAACTCTCAGTGTATTTCGTATTTCCCTGATATTATTCCGCGTATTGAATTCGTTATCCTCTATTAGGATGATACCGATAGAGATTATTCCAGTGATAATACATACTGCTTTCGATAAGACACGCTTTCGACTCGCATGGCCATGATCCTGAATGAACTGCGCAGTTTCACTCAGTTTGACTATGTCACCAGCTCTCCAACCCAGACAGGACGTCCGGACCTCAGTATCGATGATGATACCGTGGCCAGAAAATGCCTCTTGCTACCGCTTGATGCATCTTTATTCGATATAATTCTAGTTAAAGCGTTGATATCTTTGACGATATTTTTGCAGGAATGGTCGACGTGGATGTTGAAGCTCAATCGATCATCGATAATCACATGTTCTCCGACAGTTTGCAGTTACTGAGCAGTAGCATCTCCAGTTGGAAGTGTGTTATCTGTAATTTCTCTCTCTCCTTCTAGTTTTCAATTATGTCGATCACCTCCATCGCCAACATGTCTTACGATATCGTCCGCAATCTTTACACTTGTGCCATAGCGTTGGATCTAAGATAGAATGTCACTTGCTGTAATTCTAGTGGAGTTCTGTTTCCTATAAGTATTGTTGTCCAGATCCTGGTTGTGGAAATCACTTCTCAAAATTCTGCACATGTAACAAGGGTCCCTCATTTTCCTGCCGTCTACCGTTATAACGGCGAAATATTAATCCCTCCTACTATCTTTCGACCGTTTCAACTTTTTCGACCACTAACGTTCACTGTAGCCTATCAGGAAAGTGATCCTTCATACAGAAATTTTTGGAGTACCTTCCTGGTCATGTTCGAGGACGCCTAAATTGCAGCTCCCAAAGGCACGTCGTAGATTTTATCTGCTCCGGGTGCTTTCTTCAACCTTCAAATCTTTCAAATCTGTAACAATAAAATAAGCAACTTAGCCTTATTATGTCGTTGGTAACATTGACGTAGCTTGATAACCTTCTTTTTTCGTTAAAACAACAGTTAGGGTGGTTCTAATTTTACCATGATCAAAAAATTAACTTTTTTACCATTCTACACTGAGGAAAAAGCAACTGAGAATTTCATAAGTCTCGGCATATGAACCAGTCTTCTGACGATGCCATTGAACGTTTAGAATGTCATAGGCAGGCTTATGAATTAATTTATATTTATTCTTGCACTCCATAGACGTACAAATAATGCATTTCATAAAACAGTCTTATGACTTCGCTCCAATATATGCGTTTAAGAATTTCATAAGTTTTTCTCATGAAACTCTTATGAGATCTGTTATTGATTCTATAAAATTATATTTTATTTTTCATAATCGTCACCTTTGTGAACAGTTCATAACTGTTTCTTATGAATTCAGTACTAGCCTGGACCGCCAACCAGGAGCTAATCGCCACACTTTTTGGTTACCACTGTTTGAAACAAAAGAAATGAGATTTTTAGTCAAATTGCAACAAAATTTTAAATATGTAATTTTTTATGTTATTTAATAAATTACTGTGAGCATTAAATCAGTTTACATGCAACGGGTGCCCATCTGTTACATTCAAACTCACGTAACTCCCATGTAAACAAACCACCGAGAATTGTCAAACGAAGTTCATCCGGCTCATTTTGTGGGGTTATATCGCTTGGTCCTCTCAAAGTTAATTTTTGCTGTTGATTTTTTGTTTACTAAAAATGCTCGAAAAATGTCAGCCATATTCTATTTTTTATATAAATGCACAATAATATTCATAAATAAAAAACTTATGGCATTCATTCGAACATTGTGATGAATTTCATAAGACTGTTCTATGGAAATCATTATTTCTACTTTGTTTTCTACTTATAAATGTTAGCAATTTTCATAAATGGGCACCTATGGCGTTCATTCGGACATTTTTATAAATTTCATAAGACTGTCTTATGAAAATAATATGAGATGGATTTGGAAAATTTCCCCTCCAAATCATAAGACAGACTTATAAAATCCATTTAAAATCCTTATGTCTGAAAGTAGTCAGAAGATATTTTTATGTAAATTCAATGTAAATTTTGCTCGGTGTAGTTAGAGAAATAGTACATGCAGTGAAGTTGTAGAACGACAAATGTTAGAAAAATAAGCTCTGTCATTCTTTTCATTTCACAGTAAATTTAAAACTAAGCTTCAAAGTGTTTCATAGAAAAGCAACACATGTAAATCAGCGGGATTGATTTAATACTCAATAAAATCAATTTTTGAGATTACCAATATATTTTTAATAACTTACACTAGAGTTTTGATGTGTTACAAGAAAATGTTCGTCTTCAAGAATTCTGAAAATCATCAATTCTAAAATTGAAAGCTGCAAAAGCTATATTATAAATTTGGTTTTTCATGAATCTACCCTTGGTTATATGTTTAAATTACTTTCACGGTGGACAATTTAAAAGTCAAAGTTTCGTTCTAATGATAAAATATTGCACTTTACAAGACTTTTCTATTATTTTGAATATTTGAATTCTAAATAAAATAAAATCATAAAATTAACTTGTTAATGGTTCGAGATAGAATTAGAGTTATCTTTCATAAAATTGAAGAAAATCAAATTTTAAAACTTTGTCGAAGACAGCTCCATCCATATCTTTCCATTTTACAGGACAAGTCTTCTCATATTTACCACAAAAATTAGGGTGCTTCTGAAAAAATGTTTTATATCTATAGCTTTTGCAGTTTTGATTTTTCGGTCAGATGACTTTTGGAATACTTTCAGATATTTTGAAGGAGCACAGTTTGTCTCATTTCTGAATCTATAGCTCCTTTCGTTAGAAAATTATATATAGAGCAGAGTAGGGTCAAGTAATCAGTTTTTTTGGCGATTTCGTGCGATGGTATTTTTGCACTGATTTTGACAAACATGCATTTGTTTGAAAGGTTATACATCTGGCAACGATTAGGCAATAATGGTTTGATGCCTGGCTAAATATTTTTGAAGCTAAATATAATAAGGCGAAGGTACTGTTTTTCGATGCTTTTCAAATTTGAGGTACGATATTCGAGGTTTAAAAAAAAAACAATGTAAAACGCTTAGAAAAACCAGCGGTTGAACTTTTATTTGAAAAGCATGAATACCGCACATTATTAAAAAAAATAATAACACAAATAAATGAATCCATTGACGTCAATCAGGTAACAAAGGGAAAAAATCATGAAACCGCATGTTATTTCAACAGCTGCGTCTGAATTTGTACTTGAGAATGACTTCTTTGGTGTTCTCGTCGCCGCCAGAGAGAGAATTTGAATTTGTGCATTTCGGGTCACGTGGTTGCTTAGCTGTGCGACGATCACTTTTGCGCTTCGGAGCATTTTCTTTGGATCCCTTTTCCTTTTCTTTTTCGATCATGTCGATTATCTACTTCAACAACACCTTAAATTATTATATTGTTAACTCACGCGAAATACCTGACGTGCTTCACACAAAAAATAATGAAATTCAAACGACATGTAAATCAATACGAATGTAAACATACAACGATTGAATCAAAAAATTTATTGAAAATTGCGTTGAAAACAATTGGAGCATCAAACAGCATACAATTTTACACTCTCATTCGTGTAATATGACATGTCATTCATTTTACAGCAGTATTCGAGTAAAAATACATTGAAGTGCATTGGTTTTCCGTTTAAAGAAACTGTAATTTTCAATCCACGTGTAAAATTATAATAAAATTCGTTGAAGAAAGCACGACAAGTCGTGTGTATTTAAGGTGGAACTTCATTTTACATTTATATTCATGCTCCAAATATGCGCATGAAAATAAACTTAAAATTACAAAATATTTTTTTCTGTGTTTCATTGACGACGAGCAATTTCCTTTTACACGAGCATGTAATGTTTTGAACGGAACCTTGAATTGTTTAGAGGCTGATCGAATACTGGCGCCATCTTGAACAGATGCAACTGTTTCATTATCAACTAGTTATTCGTAGTACATGTCTCAGTTATTGTTTCAGGTATTTTACATCTTATGCAAGGCTTTTCAGTGCCTTATTCTGCCATTATAAGCTTAATTGTCCCATGTTCTATGGGATTTCCTATATACATGGGACAATTATGCTTAGAACGGCAGTATTGTGGTGTTTAAGTATTGGGTACAACGTCAGTGACTGCATTCACGTGTACGATGCTGCGGGAAGAAAGCAGAACCCCAATTTGCCGTGGGCCATGCTGTAAATACTTCACCGCCGAGAAAAATTATCTAAACATGCAGTAATAAACTGCGCCCATAGGACCCAACGAACAGGCATTACTTCTAATGTTTTTTTGTTTACTTATAACTATAAAATCAAGTTGACATATTGAACCGTATCATGTAAACTAATAAAAAAGAAAACACAGATAGGCAATCCGGCCGGTCATGCCACAAATTAAGAGCCAACTTTTAGATCGATAACTATAAGGAACGGATAATAACTATAAGGAACGTATAACGACGAAATGATTATTGATCTGCTTGGTGATGTGTTTCGCTTCAAAAACTGATAAAATTCAATTTAAGTTTCATATATTCGATAATTTACAAGATATTGCCCATATTCTCCCAGCCTAAGTTTTACCGTTTCGTGGCTCACTAGCAAATTTCGAGCACTACGGTCTGTCTTTAAACCGAATGAGAGAAAAAACAGATTGACTGCAGTGCGTGTGTATCGTCGAATACATAAATGAAATGGTTATTTTTAGTTTCCCGTTCACAGTTTAGATAGAAGGGTGGACTACAGAGCGGAAAGAGTAGATTAATTGATTACCACTGTGCGCGCCTTCGAAAAGGAAATTGGCCGCCGCGCAAAGAATCTGCTGTGGTGTTTTTCAGATCGTCTGGTGCTCGTTAGAAATGCCGCTGTTAAAATTGAAACTTATTCTCACACTTTGAAATGACTATTCCTTCTGAGCGGAGTCGTGAGAATGCGGGCTTAGTTTATTCTTTTATCAGAGTGCAGAATTATTTTAACGACTCGCATACAACATAACGCAACTGATAAAAAAAGCTAATAAGCAGGTACGTCATGCAAAAAATGCACCGTAGCTGAAAGCGGCATACCTGATTCGCGCATGCTTTTAATATTAACGATGAGTTTCACGCCACCATATGGTATTTTTGGGAAAGCATCAATTTGCTACACCTTTTCCCCAGTTTGCTCATATTTTTATAGATGTGAACTTGAACTTAAATCGTTCGTTTCGCTCCATAGTCTCATGTCCGTCAGTATACGAGTACAGAAGAAAAATGTGACTTCCATTTCCCCCATTGGACAATAAATTGGACGTTCCAATTCGTTAACCACCGAGCACGTGAACTGAAATAATGTATGTGCCTATTGTTTGAGTGCTGAGTCCAGCAAATGCAGTTCAACTGTCGTAGATAGTTTTAAAATAAAATGGTTAAAGTGCCCGAGGAGTAAAGTATATATTTAATTATGATTAGAAAATCTTTTAAATATGGTGGGGAATAGTATCGAAATTGAGTCGTAGTCCATCTATGTTTTGTTTTGGCACCTTTTTGGGTTTTTGGAGCGTAGTGTGAATTGACAAAATGTAGTGTTGCTATTTCTGTAAACTCGGGATTCCATCCGAAACCGACGAAGAGAAATAGCTGAGGGGAAACTCGTGCTCTGCTTAGCGCTATTTACATTCCGGTTGTTGTTATTGCTGAGTGAGATTCGGCGACCATAAATTAGTCGTTGCAGTTGTAGTTATACCCGTCACATGTGCTTCATAAAATTCACTATTTTTGGAGCACCTCCAGAAAGATTTTCATCCACGAATCTAAATCGAGTAGCAAGTTCAGTGTTGTATGTTAGACATCCCTGAATGTGATCTTCAAGCGGCGCCAATGTTTAAGAAATTTTCATGGGGTTCAGAATCAGCTAATCGACCCTATTCACTGGGTTCAAGTTTGCAAACTTAAACAATCACTGTTGGTTAATTCGTTGATTAAGATAATTTACTCAAAACTTGCTAAATCTTTTTTTTTATTTCAAGAAACTTCAGGTGTAGAGATATTTTATGATTTTCACGTTATTTGTGATGAAAACAAAATTTGTGCCGGACTAGATTCTTTCTCTTTTATTTCTCCAAATAAAAGGCATAAGGAACTGCCACCGCGTACACAAAGGTACTATTTCTATGTTCAATCAGATCTAGCTTTAATTTTTGATCCTATTTACCTACTTTCAAAATGCGAGAAATGTATGCGTGAATATATTATAGGAATCTTGTGGTTTTGTTTTTCGAGCACAGGATCTTTAAATATTCCTGAAATCCTTACCGTTCACCAAAGAAATTAACTCAGAATCTGGTCGTGTTCAGAAAAGCCATTCAAACTGTTCTGTTACAGAAACTAAAGGGAATAAAAAGACATTTGTAATCGAGTGCTGCTCATCTCCGTGTTTTACTGCTTGCCGATGTCGGCGATAAAACATGTTATATCAACGACAATGCGGTAGACTTAGGCGGAACGCCAAACTTCTACCCAGCAGAATGCAGAAGATTCTTCACATTTTCTTTCGATCATGCCCACATGAGCTTGGCTGGTCCTAGTTTTCCGTTCTAAGTTTATAACTGATTCACTCTGAAATACCTACCCTCTTTCAATTTCGTTGCTTTCGTTTTTCTTAATCTTAAATTTTCCGAAAGTAGCCTACAAGAACAGAAGAACTTTGCATTAAAACACAGCAAAATCCTAAACTATGTTATAAACCTTCAACTTCGTTGTGTTTAGTGTTTTTCCGAATTTGTTGTTTTTAAATCAAATACAGTGATATTGATCTTACTATCAAGAACATCTTAATTGTACGTTCTTATACTGGCGCTGTGAGCTGTGCACAACGAACAACAGCTATCAATTTCATCTAATTAGAAACCTAGCCT